>NC_137145.1:12960148-13365148 GCF_949319135.1 Squalius cephalus
TCCCTCTTTGGCTAATGTAGTTTCAAGATGGAGGGGCAACATGGCGACCGGCATTCAAACCCCTCACCCGTATGTACTTTCAATGGCAGATTATAAACTTAAGAGAATACTTTATTACTTGAAAGAAGTAAATATACATTAATGAGCACATATATTTTTGAAAGAACTAAGTGTTTTTTGCTAAGAATCAACTAAAAAAGTTACACAGTGTAGCTTTAATAGACCTGAGCTAATATGACTCAACAATTAATAGATGTTCTTTTATTAAAGCTGCAGTCCGTAACATTTTGGGGTTAAAAATTATCCAAAATAAATCTTTGAGCAGGTACATACAGGGTTCCAGACTGCGACCAAAATGGTCGCATATGCGACCATTTTTTGAGAATGTGCGAGTTAAAATTGTATGTGGTCGCATTTGTGCGAGTGCATGCATGTACAACTCAGTTAAATTCACGCATGCGCAACAGAACGCCGTTGTATCAGTACATCATGAATCCATTTTCCAAACTGTGTTTTTGACTTATCCTGAATCACTACGGTACGCCTATAATAAGTGTTTATATTCTGACTATTTTATCCCGGGGTCGGCTCGGCTGCGGAGTTGCCCAGTGCCTGCGTGACTCGCGGCTCGCCATAGACATTAACGGAGAGAAGTAGCTCCGGCTACAATGTTCTTCCGCAAGACACAGTTTATTTATTAAAGAACGTACATGTCACGCGCATTGCACACTGATGGTGAAACGCGCGAATTAGGAATTCAGGAATTACAAGCCAACGAGCCAGCATACAGCCTCAGACACAACTGATGACGAGGGCACAGGTGCGGACAGGGAGGAACCAAGTGAGCAAAGGAGTATAACAAATACATATTATGTTTATGTTTTATTATACAAAAATTTAGGGCTGTCAAAATGAACACGTTAACGCATGCGATTAATTATTTCAGTTAAACGCGTTAAAAATAGGCTATTTAACGCAATTAATGCAGCATCAGATTTTTTCTTTCATCCATTGGCTGCTCTATATTATTTTATTACGCTATCATTCATTCAAGTGCTAATAAACAATTCAAGCGTGATAAAACGCAAAAAAATAAGAATTTAAATCTGTACTGGCGGCGCGCTGTCTTAATATCTCCTCTCTGTGTGATACACGCAACACACACACACACACACACACACACAGGACTCGTGCGCACAGAATGCCGCTTCAGACAGCGCGCAGCCGCTTCTCTTTCACGCTTGAACGGACAAAAACACACAAAAGTATTCCAAAATGTTCAGTTTGTTGAGTATCCTCGTAAGCACAGTATTAAATTAGTTAAAAAGTGTTAAATGAACGCAAAGAGTTGACAACATCGGATGCTTGTCAGATCCAGATCCGCATTGTTATGGGCCTTTCACACAGGACGCGGTATGCGCGGCGCTGCGCTATAAAACCCATTCATTTCAATGGCCTGCGCCGCGCAAGGACGTTTTGTTGCTGCGTCGACCAAAGCGCAAGCGCAGCGGTGCGCATCATTGGCGTGCTCACGCGCACGCCGCGGTCAAAGTTCAAAATAGTTCAACTTTTGGCGCTGCGCTCTGTGACGATTACCAGCGCGGCCAATAGAATCGGGGGATCCAAACAAGCACGGAAATCAAAATGGATGAACGGCTAGTAGTGTGTATATATATATAATTTGTTTTTTAGTTTCAGGTTTAATGTTTGAATAAATGTTTTATTCTAAAAAAGAGCTGACTTCATGATTCTTGTTTTGATTCAGATATTAAAGTATATAAAATCGCGTTGTATCTGAAGGGCAACGCTGAACCCAGCGGCAAGCGCCGCGCATACCGCGTCCTGTGTGAAAGGCCCATGGCTATACATCAGATCTTAAAGCGACAGCAGCCTAATAAACCCGCTTCTGTGATACATTAGGGTAACTAAACCCCTGGTCAGAGCCTGACTCCACCCACTGGCAATATTTGAAAAATGCAAGAAAAGTGGGCAGACCCCAGCGGAGGAGATAGAGGGGACGAACCGTGAGCGGAAGGGCGTGCCCCTGAGAGTCCCTGCTTTCAGACTGTCTAAAATGGATAGTTTGCTCACAGGGTCGCAAGACGACGTAAATATGCATCTGATGAGTTTTATCGAGTTGATGTCAATAGAGCGCGCTCTCTATAGGCAAATTCATATTTTGCCGCTATGTGAAAAAACCCAGCAAAATGCGCCGACGCGTTTGTCGACCCCAGAGGATTAACTTTAGCCTAACCATAAATTGTGATTAAAATATATGATCACTCACATCAAGACGCCGCTGCGGTGGTGGAGTCCATGCAGGATCGAGGAGCAGCGTTTGGCACTGCGTCGCTGTTCAGTGCGAGCTGTGTGGAGAAACCCATTTCCACCTCTATTGCGTTGGGAAAGCAATTCAGCGTAAAATGCAGGTTTTACACTCACGGTCTTCCAGGCCAAGTGCATGCAAACACTGGCGCCTAATTTCCAAGTCTGCTGGAAAGCTATGCAGTCCAGCAGTGCTGTTGCATCCAGCAACACTACACCTACCACTGTACTAAATACAGATAAATCTACGCTAGCTCATCCAAGGGCGTGGTGAGCTCGTACCAAGGGAGGGCGTGGTGAGCTGGAACCTGCCTACGTCACGCAGTACCGCTTACATCACGCAGTACCGCAACATCCAATAAGAAAATTCAACTGCAGTAGCCACCGTTCAACCTTAAGAGGGCAGCACTCAGATGTTTTTACACAATATATTGTAGAATTAAAACACTTTATACCCAAATGTCAAAAAAGCTACTCGAATCAATGAACAGCACTAATAAAGCCCCGTTCTTACATATCATTAACTAAAAAAAGTTGGTTTAGGGTTTAGTTACCCTTTAATGTAAAAAAATCAAATCAAAGAAAAAAGTCAGAGAAAATTACAGTGAAATCTGAGAGGTGTAACTTTATTCAATTTATGTATATTTCCTACCTAATAGATCAAATATTTAAAATATACTTTATGTTGTTTCACATTAATTTGGAGATTAAATGTGAAATTATTACAATATAAAAATATATTAAAACCTTTAATGTTAAGTGTGATTAATCGCAAATAGGCTAGTTAATTGTTTTAATCGATTGACAGTACTAAATAAAATATAATCAAACATTAAAAAACATACGTGGTGTTTTTTTGATAGTTATTTTGAATGGTTTTCATTTAAAAGATTAAAACATTTTGCCAACATGAGGTCTTGTGTCACTGTCAGTCTTTTTACATCAGTGCAAAACTAGGGTACGCAAATAAGGACAACTATTCATCAGCATGCATTGATTAATTCCATGTTGTAAAAAAAAAACAATTTGGTGCGACCAAATCATGTGCTGGTGCGACCAACTGAGAAAGTTGGTAGCACCAGTGCAACCAGTGGAAAAGTTAGTCTGGAGCCCTGACATAACGAGCCAGTGTTCAAAACTATAGGAAACAGCGCGATGAGGGATGATAAGTAAGTAAGTAATAAGGATGGGAAATGTAGTGAGGAGGTGTTGGCTAGCTGGTGACTGTGACAACAAGCTGTGCTTGTGTGATTATTATGTGAATGCGATACAGTGACAGACAGCCGTGAATATGTGTGTGTATGAATTAGAACTGCAGCAGGTTTAATGAAGCTGTAGTGGGTGATGGTGACTCTGCCTGCACTAATGAGAACACATGGAAACCACACACATATATGCAATGAACAAACACATGCAAAAAGGGAACACAAGCTTGTCTGCTTCCAAGAAAGCTCCAGGGGAACAGGCAAGAATTTCACAATGTTCAACAAAGACATCAAACATCAACACCACTGTTTGACTGCTTGTTAAAGCCAGATGAAAGCCAGAATAAAGCTACCATGACCAAAACCCTTAATCCACAACACTGAATCCAGTCAAATATAAAGATATGCAAAATGATCAGGCACTGACTATAATAAAATCTCATTAATATTCTTGTCACAAAATGGACATAACCGTTATCTTCAGAAAAGAAAAGAACAATTCACCAAATTGTTCTAACACATTTGCTGGTCCAGTATGGAGAAGATATGTCCATAACTCTCTGCAAGCATTTCTGCATTCCTCAACATAATTTAATAAGATTTCCTTGTGAAATATTCATGACTGCATGACTCAAAGCTTTCTCAACATTTTTAGCAGATGGGTCAGTACTGTCTGGTTACCTCTTTCTCCCAGTCTGAATTCACATGCCGGAAAGCCCTATGGTCCCCGGCTGCACACACACACATCCATTGGAAAGGCTACAATGCAGAGCATTACTGTGCACAATGTGTTCGGACAGAGTGTTTCCTTTATGTGAGAGGGTAAAGAACTAAATCTAGCTCCATTCCTGGCTCAGACTATCATTATCTTGAAGAGAGGATATGCAGCATGTTAATTGCCATCAGCTGGCTCTTCAATCCAAATATAAATTGTAAAACAGTGAATAATGGAGATCAAATCCTTTAGCTCATAATCTTACTTTTAGTTTTATTTATTTATAGGCCTAAGTATTTATTTATTTATTTATTTATTGCAGTGAATGGAACACTTGCCCTGTCATCAATGAGAATAGCATATTTCTGCATTTATTAAGAAAAAGACATTCATGACTTTATGAATGCTTATGATGACTCTAGAGACAGAAGTCCAGATCTTTAACCACTGTGGTACACTATCAACAATTACCATGGTTAACAACTCAAAGAAGAAAGAATTGTTAACTAAAGTAGTCATTGTGCACAATTTACAGTAAAGAAAAGTCCAAAGAAAATATCAACCAGATCAACTGATTTGTTCCGACAGTTCATGTAAATGTAAATACAGTTTAAAAAAAAAAGTAATATTGTGAAATATTATTGCCTTTAAAAAAAAAAAATTCTTCATGTTCAATCATTCTAGCTTCCACAACACTGGCTGTAAGACTGTACTGCTAAATCAAGTCTACTGATTCATGATGCTTCAGAAGGAGCAGGAAGTTTGTGTGTAGCAGTGCTGATGTGGGAGAGAGTATAGGGTAATGTTACTGAACAATGCTTGCCTTAAGTTCTGAGATGCCCACTGGTATAGACAGATCAAGTGTGTTATTATACAGCCCACTGATGCCAGAGAGAAAGACAGATAGAGCTCAGTTTCACTCCTCTACACACATCCACCCCCATACAAACTCTCACATGCAGGCTTCTACACACACTGGCATTAATCTCCTTCCACACATACGCAACCCCTCACACTCCCTCCCACACACACACACACACACACACACACACACACACACACACACACACACACACACACACACACACACACATTCAATCATTTATCAAACACACACTGCAGAATTGTTACTATATATGCTCAGGAACCAAATCATGGTTTTTGGCTTCACATGCACACTTCCTCTCTTTCCATCGCCAGCATGTCCACCCCTGCATCCTCTGCATCATGTTTACTGCCAGCTTGATGCACGAGAACACAGCTTCTATCAGATAAATCCATTACAAGCTGCAGAGGAAAGCAGAACGCCACCTCCTCCAGACAAGTAGCAATTTTCCAACATAAAATGGGACGAGCCCCCAACGAAATCTTCTCTATATGCATGTCCGCAAAGAATCGAGAACAGCCGAGGTACATCTAAATTGGTCAATTTGCACCTGTGTTTCAGAGCTTACTTTCTGTAGTCTTCAACAAAGTTTGTGTATAAAGCAGAGATGACTGTCACAAGCAGCACCTCCCCACATTGCATTATCAGGGCACTTCCTGCTCTGTCAGCAGAGAAAGGTGTGGGAAGTGAGGCTGACAGGTGCAGTAACAGTTTCTGGCATTTCAAACACCTCTCACTCCTCAGTAGCCAAACTCTAGACAGAAAACTGCAGCAAAAAAGGAGTGGGACAGACAGACATAATTATGAAGATATTAACTATACTTCAACATACCAAATACACACACACACACACACGCACACACACACACACACACACACACACACACACACACACACACACACACACACACACACACACACACACACACACTCACACACAGAGAGAGACAGAGACACAGATCCTCCAACATAGCACAAAATTATTTATGGTAAAATCAGCCAACTAAAACTTGATAGAAAAATATCCACCCTTGCAGCCACATTGCACAATAGTAGAGCCCCATGTGACACTCACACATGTAGAGTACACACAAAAGTTCACACTCGCAGCATGGTCTTACCTTCACATTGGACCTCAGTGCACAATAGCATGCAAAAAACATTGCAGGTATTGTGTGGCATAAGGATTGGTGTGGCAGCAAAGCTTCTTAAGGAAAGGAAATCAAGATGAGGAAGAAAAGAGTCAGAGGCGGATCACATCCCTCGCTGTGCGCTCCCAGCAGAGCATTGTGGCGGGTTGCCGTATCGGAATCTCTGGCCAAGGGACTCGTAGTACGTACACATGGGCATCAGGCATGCAGGGAGAAATACGCTATGCTTTGTTGCTGGATGAGGCATTTCAGCTGACAGCAGTAGGAAAGGCACACCACTGAACGGGGGATTCTCTCTTTCTGTCTTTTCTCTCTCCCTCTCTCTCTTTAATACAGCAAAAAGAAGAGGCAGGAACTGAGAGAGGGTGAAGATTTTGGAGGTTACTTGATACTATAACTGCACCGGATTCAATACGCACATACTGTAAAACAGCAGCAGGCAGAAAGTATAAGGAATGGCTGTCTTTATTTGAATAATTTCCACTTGTGCACAGACACCCTGTGTTGTTATATAACACCCCTCAAGACTCACTCTCTCCAGTGTAACGCTGCATTCATTAGGCCAGCTGTAAGCAGTGGGTCTGTCATTTAAAGCACAATCAGGGATACAGTGTGCTTTTGAGGAATGTTTGTGGGATGGTTTGATCCACATTTGCATATGTCAAAACACAATGCATCCAATGAGATTACCCACTGTGTATTTGGAGAATGCATTAGAATGCAAATCAGAAATTAACTTTGGAATCATAAAAATAACCTGCATCCTGTTTTTCAAGTGCCAAAGTCCATTGAAAAAATACACATTAAAGTTGCACTTCCATTTGACACGATTAAACATGATTAAGGGTACAGATTCTTGACGTTTGGATCTGAGGTAAATAACTGCAAGGCAGAACCCCTGTACTGGTCATGTTCATCTGCTTTAAATGATAAAACTCCACACTGCACTGGCATATAACGAACACAAGGGGGCAGGAGTCTAACTCATTCTATACTCCTGTCTTCATCTCTCCCTGCAGTGGTGGACACATGTTAAAGAATAAAGCTTTTCCTAACTATTTCTGTCTAAGATACACAAAGTGTGCACAGCAGGATCTCAATCTCTTGTCAACCATGTAAGCACTTTAATCACTTTGCTGTGAATGTGTTAATTCAGCTTAGCGCAAAAGAGTCCCACTAAGGGTAAAATGAAATTAGAAGAGAGACAGACTAATGACTCACAGACCTTGAGAAGAATGAGTGTACTCGAACTAAATCACACCTCTCAAAACCTCCACACGCACACACACACACACACACACACACACACACACACACACACACACACACACACACACAAACACACACACACACACTCAAGGGATGGGCATTTTTGTCAATTTCTCTTTTTCGATCATTGATAGGTTTCAAAAAACGAGTAGCTTACTCGAGGGGCGTGTCCGTCATGAAAATGAAAATATTTTAAGACTGTAAACTCAATCAAACGCATCTTATTTGAGATTAATAATAATAATAATAATAAAAGTATAAAAGTAATCTTACAACTTACATCTGCACAAAAATATCTTGTTGTGGGCGTGCTTTAAACAGCGCGTTGAAAAACTAAAGCACAGAAAATTTACAAAATTCTATTACAATCGTGTTCTCATTATAATGTTATGCATATGAATGATAGATCGGCGCTGCACATCTTGCACTTAAAGGGGTGGTATAATGCCCTTTTCACAAGATGTAAAATATATCTTTGATGTCCCCAGAGTGTGTATGTGAAATTTTAGCTCAAAAGTGTCTGTTCCTTTAAATGCAAATGAGCTGCTGCTCCCGGCACAGAGGGTGGAGCTTCAACAGCTTGTGTCCTTTTACCTCACACAGACATGCACTGAAAATTTCAAAAACTTTTAGCCTTTTATGTTCAAACCGGAGTCAGATGATATCAACCGAGTCAAAGATGGAGACACTCAAGAAGAAGTGACAACATGTAGAATGCAACAGGACGTTTCTGAATGGTTAGTAGATGTATTTATGCAGCTTATGTGTAGTTATCTTCTAGTCATTGATCAGCATATTCTGTCTTGATAATCTATAAATCGTGTTCAGGGGGCGGGGTTAATGTAAATTCTAGGGTTGGTGATTAAAAAGCAATTTCTTTAAAAGCAAATATCTCCCTTTTCTTTGAACTTTGAGCATTGTAACTTTGCAGATGTTGTCTATGCTCAAACAGCAACATAACACACTAACTAAAGTTAGAAAAGTGAAATCATAATCAACCACCCCTTTAACTGCAATTCATGATCAAAGTTATTCCAGTTATTCCGCTTCAAATGCAGCAGTAACCAATCAGAAAAAAAAAGAAATATATATATTTTTTAAAGTCAGGGCGATCATTGTTTCCATGATTGATTGTAGCTGTCATGGATGAGTACTCATGCCCATCCCTCACCGCGACCCTCACTCTGTGTGTGTATGTGTAGCCTATTCACATTTGAACCTTCTATTCATCAATGAAAAATATTAAACAGGACAACCATTTTTGACAGAAATGTTTCTTGCATTAAGAAATGCATTAAATCATCATGCATGATTTCTGAACGATGTAAAAAAAAAAAAAAAAAAAAATTGTGGAAACTGACAATTACATATTGGCTCAATAAATGACTTCCAAATCATTAAGCTATCCCCATGCAAAAAATATGCATTGTACTAATAATAGCTTACAGTCTTCACTTAAAATTACAAACTTATATTTACCGAACATGTTTAATTGTGCCCAGTCAATCTATCAAGTCAAAGGGAAAAACCTGTGTTGGCTGAACAAGTCCTACGTCCAAAAAAACTGTTACCGTATGTGCAAAATACGCCTGAGGAAAACCACTGGTGTGGACAATTCAAATGTGGATTTGAGGGAGAGCGAGTGGAGCCGAACCAGCCGGTGTAGAACACCGAAACAAACATCCCCAAGAGAATACAAATATTCACTGTCACAAGTTTCAAGACGTTATGGTGAGTAGCCTATTAAAGCTTTGGTTTAAGACCTGGTATAAAGTTAAAAAGGCATTTTGTAGAACCGTGAGTTCATGCATTTATTGGTTTCATGATCGTGTTCTCGCAGTTTCCACATAATTATCTTCTGGTAGATGATAGTTTTATTTTCCTCATGTCATATATGTCTAAAATACTGTTTGATCGACTGCTGAACACATCGTTAGTTTGCAGTTGGCGTTAGCCTCTTTCGGGGATTATTGCCTTTTAATATCAAAAACACGTCAAGCTTGCGATTTTCTCATTCATCCATTAATGATTTATTGCTCGTGTCAGAAACTTTCAGCAGTCCTGAAAAACTATACATAAAGCGAAATAAATGATAACATATTTCTCAACATGTTTCTGATTGAGCCCATGTTAACAGACTGTTGCCACAAATGATAAAATTCAATTAACAGAAATTCAATTAGGTGATATTAAAATTACGTGGATAGTGACAATATGCATTGTTGTGTTTAGTTCACCCAAAATAAAATTTCTGTGTGAGGAAAAAATCAAGTTTTCTGAGTTTTAGTGTCAGTACTACAATAAACAACAATATATAATGTTGAATATAATGTATATGCCTGATAATGCCACATGTCTTATATTACCAGTAAAATGTGTCCTACATTATTTTAAATATATCTAGTCAGTGACAGAGTGAAAGCATATTCATCTAAAATAATAAATAAGTAACTTGGCGCTTCAAATAAACATTCTATCAATTACATTGGTACACAACTATGTGGCAGCAAGTGACTGTTAAAAATGGATCTGTCACTGAATCATTCAAGAGATTTATTCAAAAACTCTGATTCATCCAGTAATTAAGCAAGTCCTTATAAGTGAGTCATTAAATCATTAATTCAAACCAATTTTCTTTAAATATTCATTCTAATTAATTGAACATTTAATTCAATTTAGTTAAGTTCAGAATCGTGGGAGAATTGTGATCTCTATTTGAAACAAAAAAATCGTGATTCTCAATTTATCCGGAATTGTGCATCACTAGCGTCAGCGCTGGTCATTGCATTGAATCAATGCCATTGGTCCCTATGAAAAGAAGCATCAGCTTCAGTGTTACCCATGTGACTCATTGCTGGTCAGTGCAACCTTGTAAAAATGGTGCTCCAAGTTAAAATCATTTCAACACCTTGTTTCATGAATGAATGAATCAGCGTTTTTGAAGTATTAGTTGAATGAATGGTTTAATGACTCACTCAAAGACGGTCCTTTGTCGCCACCTAGTTGCCTAACAATGTAACCTACACTGACTGACAGGCTGTCTAGCGCACAGAGAAAAGCAGATACTGGTGAAATATCAGCAGTTTTAGAAAGCCTCTCATCCAGTCAGATTTGAGGATCAGAACTAACTGTTATTGATACTTTGCACGTGACGTCAGTTGTACTGGCTGGCGGGCAAGAACGTCATTCTCTAGCAACGAAAACCAGTAAATAATCAAGGATCTTGCCAGGACGTTGACAGTTTTAATATACAAAAGTTGGTGTTTTGAAGTGTACACGACATGCCAGATAGTTGTTGTGCGATTGGATGCACTAACCGCGTTTGTTGCCCGCCAGATATCACGTGACTGCAAAGTATCAATACAAACAAAATCCCAACAAGCTTATTTTTAGGTTTATGTTCTGTTATGTGGACCCTTATTTTGACATTCTGTTCTCTTACCTTTAGTTCCTGTTTCCCCACTCTGCTTAGTTTCATTGGTTACCGATTATGTCCTCCTTTGTTTCTAAAGTTACGTATTAGTTTCACACATGTCTAGTTTACTTTCCTTTGTTCTACCCATATTTATATAGCCCTGTGTTTCAGTTATGCTTGGTCAGTTATCTTTTATACATTGTGTGGTTATTTATGTAGCAAAAAAAAAAAGAACAAAACATTTTTAAAAATGGCGATAATATCGCAATATTGAGCCACTCAAAATCACCACAGGGGAAATTCCTTCACCGCGACAGCCCTATATATGTGCATGTATATGTATATGTATAAATCAGAGTGCCAGTTCAGAGCTAGGTGGTGTTGTGAGGCGCGGACGAGTGCCAGCATGCAGTGGGAGGCATCGGAGATGCCTTAGAGAATATATTTTTGGTGCCAGTCTCCCTGTTACCAGGGAAACTAGTTGTTCTGTGGTTAGCAGCTTTACAGTATAGATGAGCTCAAGAGAAAACGGGGGAGAGAAGGAAAGAGAAAGGGAGAGAATGAGGGGGTGACAAGAGAGAGGGAGTGCTGAAGCTGAAGACTGAGGGGGTGGAGAAAGAGAGGAGGTGAGAGAAAGAGCGGAGGCGACTGAATTCACAAATTAGCCACTGGGAACTGCAGCTTTAGCTACCAAAATAGCTTTTTATGTGAGAGAGAACACCAGATAGTCTGTCCGAGGCCAGTTTCAGAGGGGGGTATAGAGACTTTTCATCTAAGAAAACTTCACTTCACTTGCTGTGACCTGACATTCAGCCTTGGACAGAAATAGAAGCAGAAAGACGCACTGGACAAAAAGGGATGTATAAGCTAAAACCGTGGACAGGACGAGAGAGACAAGCAGGAAAAGCTGCACTGAAGCCAAAACACTTTAACAAGCACAAATAGATCTCCTCCCAGAGGCAGCTCCTGCTGAAGCAATGAGTCATACACTCTTGCTCTTGCACATGCACACACGCTCCCTCATTCTCCTCCTTTAACACAGATACATGTTAAAACACTTTAAGGTCACATTAAAGGTGAAGAGTGTCATTTTTACGCCATAGTGGCACCAAGCAGAATTGCAAAAATAATGTTTACCTAACACCTATAACCAACAGTCATTAAAAAAGTGTGTAATTGTATCAATGTTACAATACTTTCTCATGTCCCAGTTTAATTGGCAGAGACAATATTTGAGCCATTTGTAGGCTGATTTACATGAAAAATTGAAAAACTATGGATTTGGTGAATGGTAACTAATTGACCATTATTAGTTACCATTATTAGACCATTATTGTTAGTTTTACAGCCATTAGTTCTTCAGTTCCGTTTGGTGATGTTAGCAGCACTGAAATTACACACTTGAGTTTTAAAACAAGTTTTGGAGAAAAAATATCAAGACTTTAAAGCATAAATCTAAAATAAATTTGATTTACTGTATGTATCTAAAACACAAACAAAACAAAAAAAGCATAATAATCCCCTTATGAAGAATGTTTATTTTTGCTTCTCTCAATGATCATTGTATTGAATTTCATTATATGTTTTGCCCCCATAATAAAAACTACAGAGCTTGGATCATAAAACTAAGCAATTTGTCTTACTAAGACATACACTGATATTTGAATGCATTTTATGTAATAAGTATTTTAAAGAACTCACTGAATCATTCAAATTACAAGTTATACATATTACAAGTTATATATTAATTTATTATTAATACCAGCAACTGCAGTAAATGTATATGAATGTATATGTAAGTATATGTTTTTTTTTTAACCCCTAAAGGTTCAAGAAACTGTTCCATTTAAATATATATATATATATATATATATATATATATATATATATATATATATATATATATATATATATATATATTTTTTTTTTTTTTTTTTTTTTTTAAAGGGTTAAGAAAAAACATTTTTGAATTCCAAGTATGCTAATGGCTAGGACACAACCCCAGTGCTTTGCAATTCTGCATTATAATATATGTAACTTTATAGCCAAACGGCGTAAATAATCTTCTTGAGGCTTTAAATCCCCTTGCATCAGAAACTGACATCAGCTGTGTGAAGATGTTTTGTACACTGGATAAAATCCAACCTTAAGTATAAACATCAATGCATAACTCATCTTTCACCATTTATGCTATAGACTTGAATGATGCATCAAATCATTTATTTATTTTTTTTAGATTATTGAGTTACATATCCTCCTGGCAGAAAAAAAACAGTCAGAAAAACCTCAAAGACTTACACACCTAAGCTTCTGAACCATATCTCGAATATCATAGAGACTTGGGGTGGGGTCTTTGTCCTTGGGCCAGAAAGTAACTCCCAAACAACCACCTGAAGCATGTTGGCAACTACTCAGAAAGCCTAAGCAACAGCATAGCAGCGCTCTGGCAACCACCCACTCCAGCACTGTAGTGAGCACCAGATTTAAGGAAATCTGTGTAGCAAATTAATTAATGAATCAGTGTCAGCTCACAAATCCTTTAGATTTGTAGAATCAACAGTATTTTTGTGTGTACCCAGGGGAAGAGAAGAGCTTAACTGTCCATTGTTAGGTCATGCCTTATGTCTCTACATACTGAGAGCCGATCCCTCACATGAACTTGACACATAGGGCAACAGAGAGAGAGTGAAAGAAAGACCTTGTCCTGCGCATATACAGTAAACACACATAAACCACCCTAAGTGAGCAGTTAGAATTCCCAGTACCAAGAAAAAAAAGAAACGAGACATGTGAAAGGCTTACAAAAACTACACGAGGAAGGAACTCACAAACAACTAGAGCCTATGCCACGTAGGCTAATTACCACAAACCTAAAACATAGCTATAGACTGTAATAAAAATGGCCTTGGAGGAAATCAGTATTTATTTTAAAGTCGACATGAAATGGAAGTTGCGACTCTATATCCAAGTGAAATGGCTTTTGAATAAAAATAAAAAAATAAAATAAAAAAATGCAAAGACACATGAATGTGAATTAAATAAATAATGATGTGCATAGATTTCATGGTGACTTTATTATACACTGCCATTTAAATGTTTGGGGTAGCATAATTTTTATGCTAAAAAATACAGTGAAACCCTGACAATGTGAAATATTATGGCAATTTAAATTGTTTTTAATGCGTTTTAAAAATCTGTGACGGCAAAGCTGAATATTCAGCAGTCATTACTCCAGTTTTCAGTGTCACATGATCCGTCAGAAATCATTCTAAGATAATGATTTGGTGCTCAAGAGACATTTATTATCATCAATGTGGAAAACAGTTGTGCTGCTTAATATTTTTTGTGGAAACAGTAATATATTTTTCAGGATTCTTTGATGAATACAAAGTAAATTTTATTTAAACATATTATGTCTGATGCGTTTAAAAAAACGAAATCTTTTGTAACATTTTAATTGTCTTTACTACCACAGTTGATCAATTTAATGTGTCCATGCTGAATAAAAGCTTCTTTTTTAAATAATTTTAATCATACTGACCCCAACATTTTGAACAGTAGTGTATATTAATAATTAATAATAATATGTTACATGTAAATAGAATTTTTTCAGCACGTAAAGCGCTTTACATAGAAGGGGGAATCACCTCAACCAACACCAATGTGCAGCATCCACCTGGATGATGACATGACAGCCATATTGCGCCAGAACCCAATGTAATTTTTAACGACCACAGAGAGTCGGGACCTCGGTTTAACGTCTCATCCGAAGGACGGATATGGTATGGTGAGCATAAAACTTACGATAGATGGCTATAGGCTCAGGAGCACCCAATTAAAGAAAGAAATGGCCCGTGTATTTATTAATTTGGTAAATAACTTCAAATCAGGATTCTGATCACCCTGCTGGTTTTATTTTGTGAAGTTATACATTTCATAAGCATGCTGTGGGTCTAAATCAACAGAGCCGCTGCGGTTAGCTGTGAGAGTGCTGGTTATTCACACGATAAAGTTATTTTCATAAGCATGTTGCATGTTAAACCCAGAACGCTTTCTTCTTCCTCTTAAACAGCCTGTGAGGTGACAACATTAATCCTCTGGCGCAAGTCAAGTCTGAAATACAAAGAATGTTAAACCCTTGACAGATGTGCTCATCTTCAAAACGCTGACAGTGGAAAAGACGGAAGAAGTCAAAACTCAACTGAGTCTATCTAGAATTGAGTTTAATCTGTTCTGCTTTACTCTGTTAGCCTTCTTACGTCAGACTGCGAGGGGCTGAAAATAGGTTAGCTGCATAATTGTCCACACTGGCAAAAATTGCACATGAAGTTGCGTATGGTCTAATTTTAGCATCATATTATCATGCTTATTTAATGATACTGTGTGGTAAATACAGATTTTGTGTTCTTGTAATGCTATTCATCAAGTGCCAAATCAGAGTAAAGTTTTGACATCTAAATAAATACTTGCCAAAGGATGGTAACTTTATAAGGGAGCTGGAGCGTAATACATGGTTTAAATCCAATTTTAACTCTTTCCCCGCCAGTGTTTTTTTTTTTTTTTTTTTTTTAGCATAAATAGCTAAACCTTTTCGCCGAGCAGCATAACAACTGATGTGCGATCACAAGTGCACGACACAGCTTCAAACATGGCTCAACCAATTAGAATTCAGAGATGGAACATTTTGCATTTCATCCATAATTCAATTAAATTAAATTCAGTTCTTTATTGCAATAACATTATAGTTGTCTGGATTTTTTCCTGGTGAGCTCATCAACAAAAATAATATAAAATGAGAGACAGCAGATACACAAAAATAGGCTTCACAGAGCTAACCCATATTAATGCCATCAACAATATGCCAATAATAGCACAGAATTGTAAACTAAACAAATCTTTCTAGGCTTTAGAGAAAACAGTTGGGTGAATACCATGAGATCCAATTATTTCCAACACAGACTCAAAAGCATAAAGCACTTTGTAGTAGCACAACACGAAAGCTGAAAAAATTAGACTTGATCACTCTTTTATATTTTTTGATAATTATCTATACTTGGTTTCCCTTTATATAATTTTGATTTCCGAAAGTTCTGGATAGTGGTCTAAAAGGGAATTAGGTGGTATTAAAAGAAAATGAAACTCAGAAAAAGTTTAGCGCTTTCTGAAGGCCAATCAGTTACCTGTCATGAAGGTCACACAGGCACCAAAGAATCCCCTTCAGCTGTGTGAGTGTGAGTGGCAGGTAAAATTATTGCTGTAAAATGTTCATACGTCACATGCGTTGGTGCAGTACATCTTTTAAAGGACAAATGCCCGACCCTTTGTAGCTGTAAGCAGACAGACAACTTCCTAAGAGGCCTTTGCAAATTACTGCGCTAAATGTTTCTATTCACAGCCTGTCAAAACTGATCCCTCTGACATACTACAGCATCTCAGTGCGTCTTATTCTCTGTCAGCACATCCCTAAGAGCCGCCTCTTCTCTTGGGACAACCAGGTTTCACTCGAAAGCAAACCGACAGCTATAAGTTATGGCTGAAATTAAAGTTATGGAGGTGCTTTTCAAGAATAGCTAAAACTTTAGCATCATAATATTTTATATCTCGCAAACATCAATGCTAATCTATTTCCCTTGCTAAGCAAAGGTGGATGTTGAATGTCCCTAAGCTTAAAAAAAACTCAATTGTTCTTCAATTGAACAGTTTGAATTGGATGAAAAATTTCTTAACACGGAACTAAATCTTAAATTCATCACATATCTATATGATATATGTGTATATGCATATACAGAGGTTAAACTGGACCATAAAGTGACACAGTGACACATTACAGTACATTAGATTGACTGATGTAAGTATGTGTCCTGACTGGTACAAGAGATCAGACAACGCCTGTCAAGCTTTTTCTAATGTCACCTCATCTCACCTGATAAAGCCACACTGAACACCTCTTGAGGGGATTCTGCTAAGGTAACAGTGAATTATATAACTTGACTGCATGGAACAAATCTGTTTCATCTTAGTACCTTTCCAATTCTCTCTTTTTTGGTGGAATAAAGTCATGTTTGAGTACATTATGCATAATTTATTTTGTCATAAATGTGTGTGCGAGTCAGTGTTCTGACTGACTCACACATATACAGCATCAAATAATTATTGTTAGTTACAAATAAAATGATAGTTAATACATTATCTATGTTAACAGATCAGAAAGTAGCACCAAGTTTTCTTTTACAGTTATGGTTAGTCTATACTAGATATTTTTTTATAAATAAATAAATAACCTAAATTGTCCTGATCAATACATACATTTTCACTTATGTCTATTTCCGGGTGTTCTTGTTCTTCTTATTATGTGTGCAAAAAACATTTTCACCTTTTGATTATTACTGTTGTCTGTTGTTTAATTTAATAATAAAACCCATTATAGTAATTTATAAACAATGAGTTAAATAACCCAAAATCCAATTTTTAGAGTGTAAAGTCTTTGTGAAAATGCAAAAAATGACACTGCAGAAGAGTTTAAGAATTTATAAATAAAGGTAAATGTAATTTCCCCACTATGATAGAAAACAAACACATTTTTGCATATTGCATGACTTCCATCTCAACACCCAGGCCATGCAAATCCCCACCTCGGATCCAAGGGTACTCTAAAGTGCCTGGAGGCTGCTGCACAGACACATTCATTAACATACATCACACACTTCATAGCACAAATCTGAGTGCTCGGAGTCTCCTATCACTGGATACACAGCAGACCTCCATCAGAGCAGCCCCACGCTCCTCTGCTGCCTCTGTACGTTCAGTAGATCACAGTTATTACCTCATTAAGCGCCTTACAAACAGTCCTCTTCAAAACTCCTCAGGGCTGTGTAATCATACCACTTGATGCGAGGTGTCAGTGGGAGAACTGGGGCAATCTTGCACGATGGTGTAACAATATAACCATCACTGTACTGCTGTCACACTGCAGGAGTTATTTCCCATAAAACCACAGGGAACCACCTTTTTTTTTTTGCATATCCTGCAACAGAATCGATTATGTACCCAGTGGGGTTGCCGCAAGTGCACAAGTGAGCATGTTAAACCTCCTTGCACCATAATATATGAAGCACTAGTGGAAGTCCCAACACCAGACAGAATTTCAGAAATAACAAATGCTTTCAAACAGGTTTCTTAAGCATTCTCTCCATGTATGATGTTCAGACAAACAAACAAGTAGGCAGAGTTTAAAATAGTTTGAAAGGGTGCTCTCAGCACAGTAAAGGTTCTCAAAGAACTTCATTCATCTCCTTTAAAGCGTCACCGCTATAGCCATCAAGGTACAAAAGTCTGCAACAAATCCAAAGTCTTAAAAAATAAAATTCTAACAACCTGCTGTGAGAAGTCTTCCTGTTATACACACAGTCTGAAAGTTCTTGTTTTGTGTGAGGGCTGTGATAAGTTTAATGCAATAAAGCTAATAAAGATTTGTCAGTTACACTAATGAAGGCTAGGCATTCTTGATTTCAGCCTGAGTTTAGTCTGTGTACACATACATATCACACATTTGGAACACTGAAAAGCACTAACAGCATCTAAAATGTAAAAAATTTAAATATTTAAGCAGTTACTGTTTTTAACATAAAAAGAAATATATCTTAAATCACCAAATCAGAATATTGAAATGATTTTGATAAATGTAGATGAGCAGAAAAGACTTTCAAAACCATGAAAAACATCTTATCTCATGTATTTCAGTGTGGCTTAAATCATTATTGTCTGTAGCCTCTTCCCAACTCGTTGCTTACTAATTACCCTACATTCAATCATCTTGTGTTCATGCTTGGCGTTATGTCACTGCAGGGCTCTGGAAATATCTGGTGTCCCAGTCACACTGCACATCTTTAGCTTCGGTCCATCTTCAAATGCAAGGAGAGGATTAGGATGGGCTCTCAGAAATGCAAAAGGGCTTTTCTACAATCCTGATCTCAGCAGTACTGCAAAGCTACACCCTGATCTAGAGACCAGCCTCACATTCACAAGACATTAACCCTAGGACTGATTAAATTATGTATTAATGTGGTTCCTCCACAGCCTGCACTTTACAAGACTGATGGAAAAACATTTTGAGAGGGATAAACCAGGTTCTCTTGGTCTGTGTTCTGCTGATTTACAGACGACCTACACTAAAGGCCTATTTACACCAATAATGATAAACAATAACAATAAAGATATAGTTTTAAAAATTGTTCTAAATGTAAAAGAATAGCAGAGTCCACACCACAACTATAACAATAACGGCACAGAGAAACAATATCGTTGAAATCACTTTCAGAACGACTTTTTTCTAGCTAATGAACGATAAAGACATTGACAACCAATCAGAAGCCACCAAGAGCTCGAGCATTTAAAGTGGATTACAACATAACTGCAGCAAGTGCTTATATTAAACAGAACGATATCACGTGTTGTACCCTCTAGGAACAGAGTTAACCTTCTGCTCCAAACCAAAGTAAGTCAAATTAGCAAAAGTATTAGCAAAAGCTGAAACGCAATTCTGTAAATAGAAACAAACATCATGAAAATCAATCCAGGTTTTGTTTAAATTTGTTCGTTAAGGTTCCCAACTTTCCCAGTTTTTAATTTACAACTATTCAGTAGTCTCAGATGTCACATCCACGGACAGTTGGCTGACGTCTGATGCACAAGGCACACAAAATGGGAAACACTTCAAGAGTTCCGGGGAAACGTGTGTGTTGCGTTCTTTAACGGTCCACCTGGAAACAAAGCTGAATGATTGATTGTTTTTCATGTCAACCATATGTCCTCTTGGGCGGTTGTTGGCCAATGAAAGCTGCTATGGATTCCAGACCTTCTACCATCAGTCTGAAGATCTGGCTACGTGACACTAACTATTCAGCATCAGCAACACCCCAAGTAAGAGACAATATAAACCATAAAGTGTTAAAACTCTTCAAAGCATGTGGGCAATGTCCATTGCAAATTTTACACCTCCGCCTGAATGAATGAACAAAAGAATTGCAGACATATTCAACTCTATCTAAAGCTAAAGAGTTTCTCCTACGCAGATGAACCCTATCCCACACTGTCCAGCGGAGGAGAGGAGGGTGAAAAAAAAAAAAATCTGCCCTGCTGGGGTGGAGGCAGAGATCGTTATTATATCACCTTTGTCCACGCCACTAAAAACAGCTGCGATGGGGGACTAAAACACACAAACTCCCAGCATCACACAGCGTGTGTGTGGGATGATATTCTCTCAGCCATAACCTACTGAGTGCATCCTGCAAACTATTACGTAACATTAACCACCAAGAAGAGAGTGGAGGCAGTCAGAGAGAGAGAGAGAGAGAGAGAGAGAGAGAGAGAGAGAGAGAGAGAGAGAGAGAGAGAGAGAGAGAGAGAGAGAGAGAGACAGATTCAGATATACTGTTGCGTGCATTTGAAGTAGAGGAAGTGGGTGGAGGGCGTTGGATGCACATGTACACTTCACCATGACTTAAAATAGAAAGAACTCACACGAAATATTTACAGCCAGGGTGCCAAAAAACAACAACAACGACATTGTTGGAGGAAAGACTTCCTGTGATGAAGCACAGCATAATGACTCTCAGCTTGTACAATATAATTGGCTCTTGTGAGGGAGGATGTTCCCTCAAGATCTTGTTCTCTCTATGACTCTCTCTTTCTTGATGATACAATGACAAGTTCATCACTATCTGAATCTGCATTTTAATGCAGACATCTAAATCTGAAAAGCCATACTAATAAAGGTAAAACAGTGTTCTTCTAAAACACCTTGCTGTAACACTCAAATGGGTAATACAAGTTCGAATTTTGCTTGAAACATTTCCCGATCCTTTTCCAACCTGTTCTCCCCATAATTTAACAAATGGGTTGTATTTCAAGAAAACTTTGAAATTTACATTTTTCAAATTAACAACAAAATCCAAAACAAACAAAAAAAGAAAATTAAAGACAATGAAGGTTTTTCAAAATTGTGGCATGATTTAATAAACCACATTTCTCTTAATTATCAGTATATTATATATTATATTATTTATTGATGTTGTATTTTTACTATATTTGTGTCCATACAGTACCGGATGATTTTCACCATTGACATCATTGTATCATATTAATGTGAGTGTGCAAAAGCACTCAATTGTTATGAAAATAATGTCAAAAAGAGGAATTACAACATAAAAAAAAAAAAAAAAAAAAGATTAACCCAATAGCATACATATAAAAAAATTTTTTTTTAATTTTACAATTAAAAAAAAATTGGTAAGAAGAGAAATTACTATAATATACTGCCACTGATATACATCTTTGTTTGAGTGTTTATGCACAGTATTTATAATTAGTTTTTTGTTTTTTTTTAGTTGGAGATTGAGAAAAAAACAGTTAACTCATATGTATGCCTAAATTAGATATGTACTTATTGTGATTTTTTGGGGTGATTCCGTTTTTTTTTTTTTTTTGTGTAACCTGCCGATACCGTTTTTTGCCTGTTTTTCTTTCAAAGACCTATAATTGAAAGCATATATTAACAAAAATCTACTTTTCTTAAAAGTAAAATTTTATTTTCATAAAAAACAAACAAATAAAAAGACAAATTTCAAACTACACCACAAATAAATGCAATAGAATAAAGAGAGATATGAAATAAACACGGCTTTTCAGGTGGCTATACAGTATATTCAGGTAAAAAATACAACAGAAATTAAAGTAATCAAATGTAAAATGACACTGAATAGTCTTTATTGTAAAAATGAAATACAGATTAATGCTTACAATTAGTTACATAAGTTATTCAGACAAGAGCCGGGAGTAATTTTCTTTGTCTTGTGTGTGGTAACTTGCGTTATCTTTCTCAAATAAATAGGTTCCAAAACTGACTGTGTTTAACTGAATACTCGCCAAGACGGGCATTTTGACGTAATTTTGTGGTTTTAACCGTTTAATTGCAGTAAGCCACTCATTTTGGTGCAATCAATAATCACTGAATAAAGCCACTCCACTTTATGTGCAATACAAGCACTATTTGACCAGAGCGAATGAGGCGAGTGAGTGAGAAGAGGCGGGTGTGTGTCACTTCGCCGCCGGAGAGAAGAGAGCGACGCACCTGACATTACGGATCGGTAAGACGCGAGACTGACCGGATGGTTACCGGTCAGGGCCATTCATGAGGAAAATCGTCCGATTCCGGTGCCTAGGTCGATTGGTATATCTCTAGCCTCAATCCTCAACAGTGTTGAGTGTTTAATCCAATATAGACTTTTATACATCTCGTTGCAAAATAACTATAAACAAATAAAACTGGGCCAACTTTAAGTCTTTGCATCAGCCAGCAGAAACAGAGCAAAGAGAAAAAAAAATGTTTTCTGCAGTCCAGAGGAGTGTCTGTTTTTTCCATCTATGTTCCCACTTGTATTTCACCTTTTCTTCCAGACGTAGGGGTTCACCCTATGAGTCCTGAGCTATGCTTCCCAGGGTGCCACAGATGAGCCAGATCTCTGTCAACAGAATCATTACACTGCTAAATTGCTGCAAACGAGGATTGTGCTCCTTTAACCGCAAAACACAGTGCTTCCTAAACGAGTCTGACTGTTTTCTTGAGCAGTTGCAGTCTCTATGCTTCTCGCACAACTGGGGTCAGCAGTAAAAATGACCTGGTTTAATAGCAATAACAGCTATTTTCAATGTACAGTAAAGTCAGTAAAGACTAAAGGCCTTAAGAAAAACAGAAAAGCAAAGACATCTATATGTATATCATTTTAATAATTAAAATGAATATTTATAACAAGCTTGTCCTGGTCCATGGGAATCACTACATTATGCACTACACTCGGTACACATTCAAACTGAAGTCGATGCCTATTTCTAATAAAAACTTGAGCTAGCCACTCAGAGCACAGAAAATACTTCTCTTTCTTAAGGCATGAACGATGATTCACAAAGTCCAACTCGAAGAAATCTTAAAATAATTCCAGTGGGTGACTGAGGAATTGAAAGCAAAAATCTGAGTAAGCAAGCAACTCTGCTGGGAATGGATTATTTTACATCAAAGCACTGATTGCATCTAAACTGTTCAAATGATGAATGCTTTCTGTGAATCAGGTGAGTTCACTCTTAATATCTACAGTCGCCTACTACTGAGTGGAAACAAACTCTGCTTCTGTTACTGAACAAAATTATATTCTATAACAAAATTTAAAACAGAAATTACTTAAAATTACAAAGAAATAATATCCAAAGAGACTGGACTCAAATCTGCTCTTTAGCTAAATGACAGGATGGTGTAGTTTATATTAACAAAGCACTAAAATAATAATATGTTTTTTTTAGTCATGTACCATGGTAGTCCTTCTTTCAAGTGCACCACTGTTTAAATGTTAGAATTTGATAATATTTTTTAATGTTTTTGAAAGAAAATGCTTACCAAGGCTGCATTTATTTTATCAAAAATGCAGCAAAAACAATATTATTGTGAAATATTATTACAATTAAAATAATAATAATAATTATTATTATTTATTTATTTATTTAAATAAAATGTAATTTATTCCTGTGATGGCAAAGCTGAATTTTCAGCATCATTACTCCAGTCTTCAGTGTCACATGACCCTTCAGAAATCATTCTAATATGCTGATTTAGTGTTCAAGAAAAAGAGATTTCTTATTATTATCAATATTGAAATCAGGTGTTTAATATATATTTTTTATGAAAACCATAATATACTTTTTCAGGATTCTTTGAAGAAAAGAATGTTTAAAAGAACAACATTTACACCATTACTGAAAAGTATTCATTTCATTATTGAATTAAAATGACTAATTATTACAATCACTGCACCATGGTACCTCTATAGTACTTTAGAAGTATGGAGAAATTAAGATGCCTAATATTAATCAGCTGTCTTCAGGGGTTTTATAAAAGACCATGAAACCCCCTGACCATTTAAAAACCAGCATTAAGTTGCTTGCCATTCAGGTGTAGTAGGGCTGCATTTGGAATTCACCGCACAGAGCCAAGCTCCCCACATTACCATCACAATGGCACTTCCAGCATTGATTCAACAAAGCACGCAAATACAAACATTAATATTTCAGTTCACAGGGTGGTGAATTGCATCTGCAACACTGATTGTGAATGAGAGAGGTAGCTGTCTACACATTAGGTACAAGCCCTCCTTCACTGACAAGCCAAAATAGAACATTGAACTGAATAGAGATGCGGAGATCAAATCACTCATACTGTATATTTAGAAGCATGTAAACAGAGCAGCTTGGCTCTAGTGAAATAAACACCATTAGTTCAAGTACTGCTAGCAGACTGGCACTCTCAATCCTTCAATGCCACTCAAAAGGCTTCCCGTCCGGATACCTGCACCACTGAAGGCGGGAAAATCCGATAAAGCCTTGGACTGTTTGTTGATGGACTGTCCATCAATAATGTATTCCACCAGCAATGTGTCTGGCTCCAGCGGTGGTGAGGAGCTAAAAGCCCCGTTGCCCATGGAGAGGCTTGTTATCTGTGGATGCAAGTTTCCGACAAGTTTACGCCTTGATGGCTCAACAGAGCGGCAACAAGGGATTAAGCCTGATACAATGCAGCACTGAAGCGACACTGTAACACAACACTTAAACCAATGAGCATTCTGTTCCAAAAAGATATGAAAAAGTCCCTTTTAAAAGAAACAGCAAAGCAATACGACACAAACACGACACGATTCTCAACAGCCGACACGTACAACAAAAAGAAAGCTTCTTCCCTTTAACACTCATTCCCATCTTCTCTCACTCTCCTTACCTTAGTTGTGACAATACACAGACAATCCATTCTGAGCCAAACAGCTCAAGCCAGTTCCCCCTTCATCAGCACCACATTAACAAATAGAGAGAGATGAGAGAGGAGAGAGTGAGATTGAAAGAGAGAGGAAGGAAAGGCACGGCTGGAGCTAACGCTGACAGAGGCGCGAGTCCTCTCTGTGTGCAGGCATGGTCTTGCCGTAGTCCTACAGCCCGGCGCTTGTTAGCGCTATCCACTGCTCAGCAGCATGGCTGGGGCTCAGACTGCTGAGATCACAGAGCATCCCTCCTCCTCTGGAGCTCGCCGCACAAGCGCACACCCATGCGTGTGACAACAGACACAGACGCTGAAGATTTACCACTCTAGCCTGGAGAATCTGCACTACGATTGGGAAAATTGCTGTTATAGTCACTGTTTGTGGTCTGAGAGTTAATTTTTCCTCCTTTGGTTATCTGAAGCAGAACTAAGCCGTTTTTAAGCCAGTTGTGGAGAGGAATGAAGTGTAAGAATATATTTCTTTAAGAGAGGGGATTGAGTAAGCAGTTCATGCTGATCTTGACAACATCAATCTGTCTAGGAAAACCACTGAACCACTGGTGAGCTCAAATGACCTGACTTTTAAGTGCACAGGGCTAGCAAATTATTGTGAGATACAAGACAAAGAGACAACAGTCACAGATTGAAATCTGCAGCAATGTTTCAGACATCAGGTCAGATGCATCACACAACATCTGTTCTTTATATCAAGACCTTCACCAGTAATTTAAATGAATAAACAGACAGGAGGGGAGAGCTGCCTACTGCAGTTATAAAATAACAACATGAGATGTTTGTGTCGTTAACAAATAAATAAAAGAGAAGTCGTCTTGAGAAAGAAATGTAACCTTAGCTGGGGGGATTTCAGTCTTGAAGGAGTCTTGCACAACTATCGGTGAAGAATGTTTTTGCATCAAAATTTGCACAACTAAGGGGTTAATGAGAGATTTGGGATAATATGTACTTCACTGTGAATCAAAATGAAGAAAATTACTTAAAAGTCCCCCTGCAGTCAATAATTATATCCCTTAAAACTCATCTTTGATAATCAAAATGACATATTTAAACATCAAATATTAAAACCATTGAACTATTATTTATAATATTTAAGTTTAAAGCTGGGCTACAGGTTTATAAAATGCTTTTCATAACAAATCTGGTGAAATGAGTGGTGCATGTTGTGTTCCCAAATGTGTGCTAAGCGACCCAAACTCAGAGCAGGTGCAGTGATGGAGTTCATGTGGGGCGGAATATACTGCGTAGACACTGAAAACACCAATGAGCTGCGCATGTGTAAACAAACATTGCATGCATTCATCTCTGAAATATATTTATTTAATTAAATCGGAGCCTTTGAAATGTGATGATCTTACTTAGCTGCTACATCGAAAATGATCTCAAAAATCGTAAATTAATCATTTAGAATATGTTGGGACTCCCTTAAAAACAAGATTGTACATCAAGGTGTTTCTCTTAATAAAATAAATTAAAATTGAACTGTTGTTGTAGGAAAAATGGCTATGTAAAAAAAAAAAGATATTGGTGTTCAATGGGAAAAACTTAGCAACACACAGCATAGCACATCTGTACAAATGCATAAAGTTCATCTATGAAGCATCTTCAAGCACTTGAAATTCCACATGGCTTTCCGGCCGATGACCACCGGATTGCCTGGCAAGGAGCGGCAGTTCTTGAATGACCAAGAACAATATGCTGACCAGCTGACTGCATCCCTTCCCCCATCTCTATTAAGCTGTATTAGTACCCAGGCCTACTATCTTTCTTATCGTTCTCTTCTTCTGTCAATCTTACCTGCAGTGGATACACTGTCCGCTCCTCCAGTTCCAGCTCCTCGCAAAACTGCAACCTGATCACGGCTTTCATTCTGCATCTGACATCTCAATGGCTGCTGCACACACTACATCTACGACTCACTTCTCAAATACACACACACACACACTAAGCCCTTCAGCAGATGGGCCTCAAAGCCGCTTTGAGCGATCACATTATAGACTGAGTACTTAAACTTCCTCTCCACAACACTTTCACACAGACAAAGGGGAATAATTAAGAAACGAGGTCGGCAGGACTTTGAGACAGAAGCTCAAACATGAACTTGGCGAGCGAGTTTCTGTCACAGTGCCACGTTTTGTTTTGTGTTCTCCTTACATGAACTCGAAGCACTGTCCACTTTGCTAACCGTGTTTCCAGAAGAGAGGCTCCTCATATTCACGAAAAAAAAAAAAAATTTTTAAAAAAATTGGTGTGTTTTTAGTATGACAACACTACTGTTCAAAAATGTTTGTTTTTTTTAGAATTTAATATTTTTTATTCAGCTAGCTAGCACAAATAAATTTGATTAAAAGTGACAGTAAAAACATTTGTTACAAAGATTTCTCTTTCAAATACATTTTAAACATAGAAGCCTTAAAATCTGTATCACAGTTTCCTATAAAATACAGTTATTATACTAGTTACTAGTTTATTACATCAGTTTTCAACATTGGTAACAAATGTTTATTGAGCACCAAATCAGCATAATAGAATTATGAAGGGTCATGTGATACTGAAGACTGGAGTAATGATGCTGAAAATTCAGCTTTGCGTCACAGGAATAAATTACATTTTTAATTATATTGAAATAGAAAGTTATTTTAAATTGTAATAATATTTCACAATATTACTGTTTTACTGTATTTGTTGATTAAATAAATGCACGTGGACACAAGATGATTATTTTAAAAAAAAATTTTTTTTGAAAACTTTTATTTGTCACACACTTACGGTTGATACAATTAAAATAAAGAGCTGGACCTATTTGCAGCAGTAGTTGATTTATTAGAAATAAACTCAACAGCTGAACAGACAAATGACCTGGTCAAAACACAGGGCTTAAATACGCACACAAACTACTGAGCTAAGACGTGTGTTTCAATATCTTTACTGGAAAAACAATACTGATTAAGGAAATTATTGCGGTGCACATATTAATACAACTTAATTTAGTCTGAAAAGCAAAATGTATGTTGCGTTTATGTATCACCTCTCAAATTGTTTTCCTAACATTAATTATAATGCACATACAAATGGACACTTTGGTCATGAATGTGGATAGAATCCTCTGTCTTATGCTAAATCCCGTAACGTACTGTTTATTTTTCTTTGGAACTATGACTAAAGCCCTATTCGGACGGGACTAGTTTTCCAAACGACGTTTGAGTTACAATTCTTATCAACCTACGTCTGTGATTTCATGTACGGATTCGGACGGGACTAACATCTCCGTGTTTATTACCGAGGTAGGAGTGTCTGTGTTTTACATGTGGGCATTGCAGAAGATCACGTGTTCAGAATGCGTGGATTGCATATGGTCATATGACCATATATAACTTAAAAACTGCCATTGAACACAATTTATGAAATTTGATCAAATGTATTTTGAAATTAAGTACTTTTAAAATTAAGCAAAAGTAAAACGTCCTAACGTATTAAGTGTTTTGTAAACATTTTATAAAAATTGTAGTATAAAAAAACTAAACATACATTTATCATCATGATTTTATAGAACTGGGTTCTTATAATAAACCCACTGGAATAAAAAGTTTTAACTTATATAATTTACACGTTATGTAATTAAGTGCAGAAATGAAAGTAATCTTACCTGAAACTGATATTACAGTAGCCAGTCTTAACAGTTTACGTGATTTGGCTCTTCTTGTTGATTTCATTTTTTTATTTCTTCGCAGTGTACCGAACACATCTACATCCATTATCAGTGCGCAAAAAGCAGAAACTTGAATACTGGCGCGATAGCGAGAGATTGTACAGTAGTTCACGTTGACCAAAACACACAAGAAAAAGCATTTTGGAAAAAAACATTTTCGGCAATCACAGACATTCGCATTCGGACGGGATTAGATTTCTCTGAGGACCGCCGAGTTTGACGAAAAACAGTAGGTAATTTGCTCTGGAATTTTTACAGAGGTCGTGTGAGAAAAAGACAGACATGGCAGATTCGGACAGGATTAAAATCTCTCAAAGTACGTCTGTGAAACAGAAATTTGAATGTCCCCCTGTGAAACTAGTCCCGTCCGAATAGGGCTTAAGAGTTTAAACCTATCATTCCAGCCCTGTTTACCCTCAAATCACCAATGCCCGGGTCAAGTGGACAAACATCTAATCCGCGCTACATGCTATTTTATTGAGGACAATGATACACACACACACAAAAAAACCTCTCGTTTAAGCAAGATTTAGAATTTATTTTGGCATGAGGTATTGTGTCCGCAACTCCCTCCCTATTTCGGTGTAAGCTCATTTTCTATGGATGACTCTATTACAGTCCGACTCAACAACAAAGATATGTGTATTGTACGTGTGACTGTGTGAGCACCTAAGGCACAGGGCCGTTGTAAACACTTACAGACGGGACACCTGCGGGCAGTCCTGCTCTCTCATGTGTGCAGACGAGACATCTGGTAGAGCCGCAAGGGCTCTGTGTGTATGAATCTATGAGCGAGGTGTTGCAAGTGACCTCAAGATGCTCAGATGTCCCACTTGAGTAACAAAAGAGGGAGTCGGCACAGATTCATTCAGAAAAAGCAAAAGCTCTCATTTCAACCTCCACCCTGATGTCTGGACTTCCACAGTTCTATTCTTTCTGTATTATTCCAGCCACAGTATATTTGGGTTTCTCTTTGTGCCTGCCTATAATTGGCTCTGTCCTCTTTTCAAAAACAAAAGCCACAGATGTCTCAAACTCAGAGTCCTTGATTTGGACTTGAGTATATGTGGGTCACTAATAACACATATCAAAGACATAGTTCTAAAATTGTTGTAAATATAAAAGAAAAGCAGAGCCCACACCACAACTATAATGATAACAGCACAGAGAAACAATGGGAATTGGGAATCACTTTCAGAAAAAAACATTCCAGCTGATGAACGATAAAAATCATTGACAGCAAATCAGAATTCATTCTGCAAGCAATTAAAGCATTAGATGACAAAACTGCAGCACATGCTTAGAATAAACAGAACAATGAATAAACTGTTGGACGCTAATTTAAATTAACGCAAAGTGAGAGCAATAACGTGACGTGTCGCCCTATGCAGTATGTGCTGAAATAGTTAAGAAATGGGATTTAGAATATAAGCCTGTGTTCTTGTATGCATAAGTGTTTCTCACTGCTGTGTAAATTCTGAGAGCATCTAAGCTGGTTGAGTTAGACAGTGGTGGCAATTACTGGAGATCAACACGCCTCCGAGATGGGAGCTGTACTAGTGAAAAGGCAGAATCTGGCTCCACACACACACACAGTTCAATTTTCGATACAAGCCACCCACTAATATTACATGGCATGCAGACAAATGGCGCCAGACTGATTTTAAATCCCATTTCCAAAGCTGACTTTCCAGGATGCACAAAACACATTTTGGGACAAAAATGACCATCTTCCACTGCTCCAAGGTCCAGTTCTGATGCTGATGCCCATTATAGGCGCTTCTATAGTGGACAGGGGTCATCATAGGCACTCTGATTGGTCTGTGGCTATGCAGCAGAATGCGACGCACTGCGTGTTGTGACATTCCTCCCATTACCATCGTTAATAGTTTGTGTGACTTGTGCCACAATAGACCTTCTGTTGGCTCGGACCAGAAGGGACAGGTTTTTTTGCCCTCACTCATCGATGAGCCTTGGGTGTCCAACACCCTGTCGCCGGTTTGTGGTTTGTCCCTCCTCGGACCAATGTTGGTAAATTCTCACCACTGCAACCCACAAGCCTTGCCATTTCAGAGATACTCTGACCCAGTTGCCTTGCCATTACAATTTGGTCCTTGTTAAAGAGATCAACGATATTCACTTTACCTGTGACTGGTCAAAACGCTCTGGCTCAGCAGTGTATAATCATGTTAATTTTTTAAGCCAATTTTCAATGACAATTTTTAAATCTGAGACTGCAGAAAATGCCAGAAAAATGTCTATATTATGATGTTTAAATGTGGTTTAAATTAAGTGACACTTTGTTCTCTGACATATTTCAAGTCCTGTTGGTGCAAGGTGTTCCCTTGCCAATTAGTGTAAAGATAATTAAGAAATCTTTCTCTAAAAGAGAACAAGTCATTTATTAATATTGCTATCACCAACCACAGATAACTTTAATACTGCGGTTAAATACTGCAATAAGCTTTCTCTTATTTGTTTCTTAAAAATAAAATGGACTTTATAGAAGAAATAGACAGTCAAATGTATGTTAAGGGTTGCAGATAAAGACAATATAAATTTAATTTACAGTGCATTTAAGTTTTGTAATATGGCACATTTCCAATTATAACTGAAGACTATTGTTCTCATCAGTGTTGTTATTGTTACCCAAAACTTAGAATAAAATGTTTTCATTAACTAATAGAAAGCTGGAATAAAATATAACTATTCCATTAAACTTAAATAAAAAAAATGTTTTTATTAAATGTTGCATTGGCAACTAACTGAAATAAAATAAAAATAAATAAATAATAAAAATAATTTATAAAAATAAAATAAAGCTAAATAGAAATATATAAACTAATAATTAAAAATAAATAAAATAAATGACAAATCTAAATTTAAAACAAAAACTGACGATATAAAAATAAAAGCTAATTAAAAATACTAATAAACACTAAAATATTATATAAATAATACTAAAAAGCTGATTCAACATTTTAACAAATACTATAAATAACACTGGTTCTCATAATTATTTTATTTTATTTTAGATCCAGTAGTGCAAACAATAAGTATGTACTGAAAAGTGATAAACACTCAAGTACTCAGAAAATGTCCCCACATGTTGATTCTGATAACGGACCGCAGTCCTATGAAAAACTCATCTCAAAACCTCTCACTGTTTTTAATCAATAAAGCACTTATCAACAGTCTATGGCATCCCTCCAAGTGGATATAAACCATTCGAAGGGAAAAACCTCTCTGCCTGCATAACTCGTGTAGCTGGTGTAAAAACTGCCACATGGCAATCTGCATCTGTCAGAAAATTGAACAGAATGTGGGAAGACTGTTTCTCACCTCTGTATTGGTGGTTCCTACAGCAGGCTCCTCCACTGTCAGCTCCATGCGGCTCTTCCCTCTCTGCTGGGGACAAAAACACACACACTTTCAGAAGTCATCGACATCTCTAATGTCTGGTCGACTCCAGAAGTATTTGTTTGTAAGTATATATGTTTTTGGAGCATTAATGTAACATTTGATATTGATCTTATTTACATTCACTTCAGTATTGATATTCAAACATTCACACACAAGCAAGTGAGCGTTGATATTCATAGCGTTTGATATTCAAGAGCATGGAGGATATTCAGATAAGCAGCAGGATTTCAAGAGATATATTGCTTTTATACATTATACATTTATTTAAAGAGCATTTTATTTTTAAGTTAAAATTCTGCTTGGAATTATGTCAACAAATAATGTATAATGTATAAGGCAGGCTGAAGAGAGAAGGCCAGATGCACCAGTCTGAAATTCACAAACACAACCCTTATATAACACACTCACATACGTATGCGAGCCAAATAAATAATTAACTGTGAGCATTTCTAATTTAAATTAATTTCAAAATCCTTTCATCTAAACACTATACTAAAGACGGACATTCAGAATGTCCATATTTGAAGAAAGTTGTTTTAAAACGAGAAATAATAATAAAAAAAAAGATATATATATTTTTTTTTTTATGTTTTTGAAAAAAGTCTCATGCTCACCAAGGTTACATTTATTTGATCAAAATACAGTAAAAGCGTTAACATTTTGAAATATTATTACAATTTAAAAATAACTGTTTTCTATGTTTAATATATTTTAAAATTAAGTAATTTAATGTTGTGATGGCAAAGCTGAATTTTCATCATAATTACTCCAGTCTTCACTGTCACATGATCCTTCAGAAATCATTTGAATATGCTGATATATCAAGAAATACTGTATTTATTATTATTATCAGTGTTGAAAACACTTGTGCTGCTTAATATTTTAGTGGAAACTGATTCATTTTTTTCAGGATTCTTTGATGAACAAAGTTTAAAAGAACAGAAATAGAAATCTTTTGTCTCATTATACATTTTTTTTTTTTTTTTTTTAATAAAATAAAGCAGACATTTAATGCATCATTGCTGAACATAGGATTAATTTCCTCAATAAAAAAAGACATGACGACTAACATAGCCAATAGCAATTACGTTATTGTTAAATGTAGTATGTAAATATTTTTGTATGCTAAAGTTTAAAGGCTCAGTGAAGATATCTACAGATTTAAAGATGCTGCTGATGTTAAGATGATGTCCTTCTGTCCTATAAGACCATGAGACACTGGGATCAAGACACACAGTTCACACAGAGACAGCTTCCCCCTAGTGGCTGTATGCGACAACAAAAAATGCAGTCTAAATTTACACTGGTACATTAATACACACAGTTATCAACCTGGTAAAATACAAAATAATAAATACAAACACCCATTAATACATGAAAACATTATATGCATATTTGAAACTGAAATTAAGTTTTGCATTTAACTAAGCAGTTGAAAATACAACAAGCTTTAATCTTAATTTTTAAATGAAATCCGCTGAGCAGAATAATTCAGTCCAATATAATCTCATTTTCTCAGAAAATTAGAGTCATTAATCACACAAGTCTCTAGTACACTTGTAACATTTTATCAGTAGGTGTTTGATTGACACATTTGATGCTTTTGTGAGCGCTGATGCGTCAGCAGACCTAAGCAGTGCTGCAGAATTCACCAGCGTCTGAGAAGACAAAGCCTGCATACAGCTCTGGAGCCATTTGTATTCTTCAGATATCTACAACTTCATTTATTGCCTTACATTATTCTGTCACAAGCCTTTCCACTCAACCTCATCACGGCACATGACAGACAAGGCCTCAAACACACTCAAAGGGTGCTTTTCCAGCCATTTCAAGAGAAAACGTAAAAAAGAATATTCATTAATAAGATTTCTTTAAGGTCTATATTTTCCCCAAGAGCAGAATCAAGATTAAATGGAAAGCAGAATTTAATCCCCAGAATCATATATATGTCTTCTGCAGTTTCAGAAGAGATCAATTTATGTACCTGAATACTGTTAGATGTACCTGAAAAACATAAAGCACTGTTTATTTAATTTGTATTTTTGTTCAATTGAATTTATCTATGCTTGTAATTTGTTTATTATTTTCTATGCAGATTCACTCCCCTACAAAATCACCCCAACCATTCTAGAATGATTCATTCTTTCCAAATAGTGTTTCAAGCCATCTAGTGAAATTGTTTTCATATCGCAATATATATTGCAGGAAAACAAAATATCGCAATGCCAGACTTTTCCGATATCGCGCAGCCCTAATTGCCTCTGCTCTGCTTGTGCATCCAGTGTGAACAACAAGCAGAAGCTGGAGTTATGAGAGACTGCAGTTTTTGTCCACTAACACTATGCTGACAAATAAAACCTTACCCAAGAGGACTGTCCTCTCTTCAACTGGACTACACAACAAGCTATAGACTTCAGAAAGATCCAAAATAAACTATCAAATTATTTTTCATCTGTCAGCTCATGCCAAAATAGCCTGTGTTCTGGGGCAGCACGATGCATGGCTTCTGAAAACAAATGTGCTATCCATTACTTTACTAATCCGTGACAAATTCAGTATATTGCGTGTATTGTGTGAATTTGCCATGGACGAGCAAAGTAATGGATAGCATATTTGTTGGGAAAATATACATTTCACTTTAAAATAACTCTATTTGAATATATTTTAAATTGTAATTTATTCCTGTGATGGCAAAGCTCCAATAATACTACAGTAGCTGTGACCTATTCGGCATGTGTTTGAAGCAAAGCCAGTTGAGGTCTATGTGCATGATTCTTTATTTGTCTCACCTCTGGCGGCGTGGAAGCTGGCTGCGGACCCTCGGTGGGTAATGTCGAACTGGTGGCAGTGTGTTCCCACTGCTTAGCCATGTGATTCACCTCCACCAACTTCTGCTCACAGCTCTTCTGAGAGTTCAGCAGGGTCACTTCATAAAACTCCTGGATATCTACATAGAGAAAGAGAGAGAAAGAGAAACACTATAAATGTATTTTTAATCCCTACTCAAATTCGGTTGTATTATTTGAGCTTTGCCACTTTGCCTAAATGGGCTTGTGGATTAAAAACCAACATAATCTCTAGCTGGTAGCAGATCAAATTAAACACAGGCAATTTATTAGATTGATTTGTTGGCATCTAAATGAATCCAGCACAGTTTGAAGAAAAGAAGGCTGAGAGAGAGAGGGAGAGAAAGGAGGCGAACACATGCTTGTTTAGTCCGGGGGGGGTGGGGGGGGGGGGGTAGTATTTGAGAGGCAGCCATGGTACAGATTAATTTGTGTTTCTGGGTCAAAAAGTGAGATTAGACACAAATTTCTAGCTAGCTTAGGTAAGTCAAATCACAATGAGAAAATATGGCTTTCCAATAATTGCCATGACTGTGCAACAACTAAGTTTTACATTTACAGCATATGTGTGGGAACATTGTAATGTTGTCACAGGTTGGCTGTGTAGGTCTTTCGCCATCTTCAATATATAATATGGTGAAAAGATTCAGGGAATCCAGATAAATCTCAATTCGTGTAGAGCAAGGCAGGAGACTAGGGGTGCACGATTCAGAAAATGTCACAATTTGATTCGATATCGATTTTCGATTCAAAAACGATTCTCGATTCAAAAAAACGATTCACAGTATAAATGTTAGGGGTGGGAATCTTTAGTCACCTCACGATCCGATCCAATTCCAGAATGATTCTTTATCTACTTTATCAAAGACTGCAAGAGATCTATTAAGCTGCATTCACGCACGGATCTCTTTTTAAATATAAGAAGTAAAGTGGTTTGTCCTGTCCGTTTAATCCCTTAAGACATAACTGGCTGTGTTTACGTTAATTTTGAACAAGTATATTAAACCACTTACACGGAGTCGCACAGCCGCATGCGCGAGCAGTCTACACAAACAAAGCGCGCGTCAGCATTTGAAATTGAAAGCAGCCTTCTGTTAGTGAAGTTCATATTTTAAATATACAAGTCCACTGCATTCCAAACCACATAAATGATGACTTCGTAGAGCATTTGTAAGGAAAATACCGAAAGGCAAGACAGCACGCTTCAAGTGTAACGTAACATCAAACAAAGTGCGCGTCTCTCACAGAGCATCCTGTGCAATGAAGCCGAATGTCCTAGTAATTCGCTTCAACCTTTCCGAACTTATTTTTCGGAAAGTTTGATTGGTGTATGTGTGTGAGGAATTGGAAGAAAGCAGATTACGGGTGTTTGTTTCTAAAGCAAACTCAGCGTCATCACATATCTGGTTAAAAACTAAGCTCAGAATCGATTCTTAAATTCTCAGAATCGATCCAGAATCGTTCTCTCAAATCGAGAGAGAATATCGCGATGCATCGATGGATCGATTTTTTCTCCCACCCCTACAGGAGACCTCCGTTGAATGTGCATGACCTTTGAGCCCTCAGAAACCATCATGCTACTGTGTTATATATAGGACCATGGGCTCGGGAGTACTTTGGAAATCTGTTGTCACCTAACACAGTCTGCAGTTGCATCAAGGAATGCACCTTGAATCTCTGTTACGCAAGGAGAAAGATTTACATCAGTTCTATGCAGAGATGCCACCGAGTTCTCTGGGCCCGAGCTCATCTCAGATGGTCTAAAACACAGTGGAAATATGAGCTGCAGTCAGATGAGTCCACGTTTCAGCTTGCTTTGGGGAAAAACGGGCATTGGGTTTCAATCACTAATAATTGCTTGGATTATTCCGTATTTGTACGCACAGGAGAACTTCTCACGAAAAATCTCTGCCTAATTCACAACGTTCGTACGCACATGAATTTGTTCTTAACAATGTTCTGATGTTAGTGAATTTGGAGTATTCTAAATGAGCAGCCGTGTGCACTTGCAAAGCCAAGTGTGCCATTCTCACCAGTTCTCACAATAAACACCTTTTACACAGATCCAGATTACAGACCTCTCATTAGCCAGCTGTACATACGCATATATCTGCGTTATTCAGAAACCTTGCAGCTAAAGCTATAAAGCAGCTTTTCTTACTCTTAAACTGAATATGATGGAATGTAGTTTAGATACATATAAGAGAAATAATATTATTATATAATTGTATATATGTAATAATACAATTAATGCAACATACTTCAATATAATTATAGTCGTGTTAGGATGAAATATAACTTATAAACACGATAATAAGGCCGTACAGAGTAAGTACCTGTTTCAGTTGTTCCTATATTTTTTCATAAATTTAGAATACATTTTAATACGCAATTTTTGGTGAATAGTGATTTGTTCTTAAAATTGTTCGTACGCACATTTCAATTGTACGCATGATTGGTGAATGAGACCCATTGAGTTCTCAGTCCCAAAGACGAAAGGGTCCGTCCAGACTTTCACTAGCGACAGGTGCAAAAGCAAACATCTGTTATGGTATGGAGGTGTATCAGTGCACGCATGGGTGATTTCCATGTGTGTGAAGGTAACATTGAGGTGGAGGCATATATTGGGATTATAGCCTACAGAGACATACACTGCCATCAAGATGACATATTTCCTGGGAAGCAAGACAATGCCAGGCTTCATTCTGCACGTGCTACAACAGAGTTGTTTCGTAGACACTCTGCACCGCAGAGAGGATGTGCTTGACTGCCTGCCTGCAGTACACAGGGTTCATACACATTTTAACCAATACTTTTCCATGACTTTTCCATGACTTTTCCAAGACTTTTTGGCACATTTCCATGACGCCTATGTATTCCTGAAAATGTCAGTCGACATTATAAGAATAAAAATTTGTGTTAAAATTTACCCTCAAAATTAATACCGTACATTAGGGGTGCGCAATATTGACAAAAATATGTCTCGATATTTTCAAAATTTTTCTTGATAATAATTAGATGATATTTTACTGATTGTGTTTTTGTACTGGTATCCTGGCCGGTTTAGGCCTGTTGTTGACAGCAGACTCACGAAGATATTCATATTTTTTATATTCTATGCAGTGGTCAGTTCACAGCAGTGACCGAAATCAACATTTTTATTAAGGGGCAAAATTTGCCACATTCATAGAATTTTGCCAAATTCTAACATTCAAATTAAATTATATTAGAATAACACAGTACGAATGTCAAATTAAATCATTGAATTAAAATCCATCCTTGCAGTGCAGAGGTGACACAGAAGTGGCATCAAAACTGGCATTAGCCTACTATATTTATACTTCATTTACAATTGCATAAATAAAGCTATTCAATATTTAAATGATTTATAATTTTAACTTTTTAATTAAAGGATACTTTAAACATTAAACTAAAACCACCAGTAGGTGGCGGCAAGTCACTGTCTTAATAAGCGAGTTATTGGAGTCATTTATTCAACCGATTCGTTCAAACGGCTGATTCATTCAGAAAAACAAGTGATTGTTCATTGAATCGTTAAAATGATTCATTCAAAACGCGGATTTCATTAAATAAATAAATAAATAAATAATCGATGTCTGTTGGACTACAACTTTATTATGAAATTCTCGTCGGCGATATAAAGTGAAAATTGACAATATTGTGTCCAAAAAGTAACTCGCAATGTTAACTTTATTGTTAATTTAACTGTTGTATAAAATAAATAGCACATTTGCAATTGTGCAAAGGAAAACGGCACTCTTGCTCATGTGATATTCTAATATAACAACATAATATGATATAAATATAAGACAAAAACTCATTTGGGGGCATAACTGCACTGACACATCACGCAGTGAAAGCAAGCATGAGAGACAAACGCGATGTCAGCTCGCACTCGCAGTGCCTCGTACATAGTTAAAACAATGATTACAATATCATCATAGTTCATAGACAACATCGCACACACTCCTAAGAACATATAGAATGAACTCACAATTGAACTGACTTTTACTCATTTTCTTCTCTCCTCTCGCGTGCAGGAGACAGACGTAGGCTAATATTCTGCGTATCGTTTCACATGCGGCCAGAGCAGCAATCCTCTTTCCGCTACATTCTCGACCCACCGGTGCTTGCAAAACTTTAGCATGCTCGTGCCACTTTCCTGCCATTTCAATTAAATTTCTGTCAGCACCGACTTCGCCTCAGCAACATCGCAACAAGTGAATCGGAAGTGAACTGAACGTTATGCCGCCCGAAATAAGGACGTTAAGACAACGCGAAATATTTTTTTTATTAAACAGTTTTTGTATTAATCACATATTATGCTGTGTTAAAAAAAAAAAAAAATCCATGACTTTTCCAAAACTTTCTGGGTCTTTTTATTTTTCCAAAACCTTTCCAGGCCTGGAATTTGCATTTTTCAAATTCCATAACTTTTCCAGGTTTTTTCAAAACGTACGAACCCTGAGTACAGATCTGTCTCTTATTTAAAATGTATGGCCCATCATAAAAAGGAGAATCAGACAATGATGACCACCACGGACTGTCTTGTATCAGGCGAGATTGGGTAAAAATTCCACTTGCAAAACTTCAACAATTAGTATCCAATTCCAAAAAGTGTAATTAAAGGAAAGGTGATGTGACACAGTGGTAAACATGGCTCTGTCTCAACTTTTTTGGAGAGTGTTGCAGTCATCAAAATTTGTCTATATTTACAAAATACAATTAAGTTAATCAGTGAAAAAAACATTGGAAATCATTTATTTGTACTTTTGTCAGTTAAATAAAGGTAAAAAATTATGAACAGATATGCCATCAAAAAATGCAGTGGCTCGACACCATCAAAGGAAACACAGGAAACAGGTAACTGAGAAATACAAACTAAAATTCCATGAAAATGAAACTAACACAGATCGTGACAATATAATAATATTATACATACCTGTAAATTACATTTATGAGTGAATATTTTGATACAATTCTCATTCATATATATATATATATATATATATATATATATACACATACATATACACACACACACTAATTAGTATTATTATTTTATTAATATTTTTATTAATTATTAATAATAATAATAATTTATAAATAATAATATAGAATAAATACATATATAATTGTTTTCATTTAGATACAATATTTTAATTTCTGTTGTACTCCCATTTCTGTGTACACCAATTTTTTTGAGAAGACAAAAGTAATTCTATTAAGTGATACTAAACGAGGTCAGAGGTTCTGTGAGCTGTATTATTACTATTGTGGGTCAACTCTCTTCCACCCTGCCTCAAGAGATACTAAACAGAGACGTCAGAGATATCCAAATATTTAAACTAGAGTGCAAGTACTCGCAAGGACCATCTGGAGAGCTCTGCTCGTTCAGCCTGGACAACACAGATTTAAAAGCGACAGTTACATTAAGCCACAATGCATGGTGGGTAAAAGTCAGCAGCTCTGCCGTGAATCCAGCCACCATATGCTGTACTAAATGTTACAGATCCTGCCTTGGAATGAACTAAGCTCCTGCTTTCAGAGAGGAGAGTAAAGAAAAGAACATTCTGTGTGTTTGAAGTGCCTACAGTATATGGAATGTGTGGATTAAATGTGCTCAGCACCAGATGACATTTTGTCAAAATATAGAAAGCATCCCACATAAAAAAATATAGGAAAAAAAAATCTCATGAGCAGATTTTTTCACGTGACAATAAATATTACAAACCTGCAGAGACGCAAACCTACATTGAAAACAAATATGTGGGTACTAGTTTACATAACATTTGTAAAAGTAACTACAGTGTCCAGCTATGTGACAAACTATATATCATTTTAAACTGATAACATTTTCTAATTTCTGTATTTCTATACCTGCAGTTTTAATGATGTATTCATTGAGAGAACATGTTAATTATTTGTACTTTAAAAAAATGCATTTGTCACTGCACTGTAAGTGAATTGCAAAAATGTATATTTAAATAAAACAGAAAATACATTTTTTGCTTACCAATTCACAGACAAATACAGTTTTAGTGGAAAAAACATTCAATCAGCTAACACGACTTCATAACAGAGAGTCTGCATTGGTCAACAGAACCACATGAGTCCTTTGCATGTGATAATGCATGTAAAGCTGCTCAGGAGACAATATAACGTTGCCAAAGCTGTACCACAAAACAGGCATTTTCCACCTAACAAAAGAAGCATCTTTCAAACAGAAGCTTGCAGTCTATTCCATCTTAAAGAAAGAGAGAATGCATTTACATGTAAATAAAACCTAATAAAAAGACTCCATTTGTTATTCCTCCTACAGATGCCTGCCTGGCCCAGCATTTCAGAGCGAGTTAAGTTCAACACATATCAATAACACTGTTTATTAAGCATTTGAGTTGGTGCAAAGCCGCAAACACCAAAAAGATTACTTAAAATGTGATTTAGTCACTTTTGCCTCTAAAGTGGAAGCACAAATTGAAAGCGAGCCCATCAAAGACTTACATTTATGCAAATCCCGCCTTCTCAAAGACGTGGGTGACACAATTTGAGAAACAGTGAATGCAAAGTCTCAACTGATAAAATACAGAAATATGAATACTATTCTAAAACAAACTGTTAAAATAACTTGCATCAATAACATGCACGTCAAAAAAAAAAAACGTTTAAAAGCAGCAGTTCCTAATAAACTTACAGAGAGGTAAAAGTCCCCTGTTCTCCACGGACATGTTCCGCAAAATGTCATCAGTGAAACAGCGAGAAGTAGTGTGTGTGTGTGTGTGTGTGTGTGTGTGTGTGTGTGTGTGTGTGTGTGTGTGTGTGTGTGTAATGCCAGATGCCTGATCTAACAGCATGTGAGCAGACAGCTTAATCCTTGCACAGGCCTCCTGTTCCCTACAATTCAGACAATGACCTTACACCCTCACACACAAACAGAGAGAATACAGCTGATCATTATTTCAGATGCTTTGTCTTCAGTGGATTTTAAAGCCGTTTAGTGCGCTCAAACATGCCCCTTGTTCACCTCAGAGAGCCTAACAGTGGCAGTTTCTACTTATGCATAAGAGCCGAGCAGGTGGCGACTGATGATGATGTGGTGTCTGTGTGTTTGGCTGTAGGCTGGACCGGGGCAGCTGGGAGAGTGTTTAGGACAGTTAAACTCAGGGCACAGAGCTGAGCCCTTGAGGACAGAACCCCTGCGTTCTGATCACTGCAATCATCAGCATGAACAAAGATCTCCAAAACCACCAAGAACATGTGATCAAAGTATTGTAAAGTATCTCAAAAAAATTATTTTAAATTATTTTAAAGATCTCAAACAAACATTGTACACTACCGTTAAAAAGTTTGGGGTCTGCAATATTTTTTTTAAAGAAATATACTTAGCCCCTATTACTTTTTAGAACCTTTCATGTGGTGTGTAGATGGCTGTTTGTGAATGTAAACACTGCAGTTTTAATAAATAAAAAAATAGATTCTGAACTGCTGAAACGAGTCAACAGTAATTCCTGTCTATCTTCCTGTTGCATACCTACATAAAAAAATTGCATAATGCCAGCCTATGGTCTTCATTGGCTGTCCGCAAATGACGTCTACTTTGACCCGCCCTCGGGAAGACGCTGTTTCCAGTGCAGCGAATCCACTTTTCATGCACTTCAAAAGGATGAGGACTCGTGCTGGAATTGATACGGGGGGAAACCAACGGCATCATTACTGTTCGTATTGTTGTATTACAAATTTATTAAATGTTTAATTTAGGTTTCCAATACAATAGTATATAAACTGAGAAAGTTTAGTAGACTGAATTTAGTAGACTGACGCGAATTGAGTGTTTGGTGCGTTACGCGCGTTAAGCGCGAATTGTGCTTTTTGTGCATTCACGCGTTTGACGCGAATTCGCGTCTGCCGCCCGAGTTGAAAAATTTTAACTTGAGTAAATTCGCGCCGCGTTAACCAATCAGGAGCCTGCTTGCTGCTGTCACGTGGTGAAGTGACAGTTTATAATGTTATTTTATGTTTGGCCTCAATAAATTATTTTGTAATATGACTAAAATGCACAACAAAGCAAATCTTTCACATAAAAACTCGATTTCAATATATAAGAGATACTCATTTTGTTTTGAATGCTATTTATTCCATATTTATTCTAGATTATATGAAACATTATTAAACTAATGTAAAGACAACAAACACAATTTAGTGTATAAAAACTAAAAAGTCACAGGGCAGGTTTCACTTTTGGAGGCTGGCTCCATTTATTATCAAAACAAAAATAAATGACAGATTAGGTGGGTGCGGGCGAGTTTGAACCTCGCACCGGGCTGTACAGCGCGAGCTCGTCAGGCAGCGACCACTCGAGGCCGAGGCCTTATACGGCCTACGCTGTCCTCGTCAGCGTCCTCACCGTTAGGTCCACCAAACCTAGCTCCTGGAGCAAATTGTGAAACTCCTGAAACCCTCCGGAGGGTCTGGTGGACCCGAGTACAGCGACAATGTCCCCTACGCAGCTGTTTCTGCTCTCCAGAGCATATACGAGCGGTGACTCTCTCGATTAATGCTAATGCTCGATAAACATCTAAAAAAGATGTCCGCCAACGGGTTTCGAAACTTTCGCCTCCGGATTTCGCCTCTGACGCGTGTATATTTCGCTTCAAACCTTTGTTTTTACGCGTGTCGATTTCGCTCTTGACGTGCGAATGAACACAAAGTGGTCACGCGTATAACTAGATGCGGCAGGCGCGAATTTAGACGCATATTCGCGTTTGGTGTGAACGCAGCATTATGCTGATGAGATCAGGAAATCTCTGTAAACGAGCTGACTCATGTAGGCTACTTCATTTACATGCTTTATTCAACCTCAATGTAAATCCCTCCCCCTAAATGTATATAAATTGCAAGGCAACGTTCCTTAGTCAGACTTGAGTTGGATGACTACAGCAACGCACAGCGAAGTCCTCAATAAAGAATAACTTCTGCTTGAAAGATATCCCAACGTCTCCTGGTCTCTGCTTTGACGAAGGAAAAGTTTCCAACAGTATCCCTGTGTATTAAGTGACGAGGAAGGCTCCGGAGCTGAAATCCAGACATGGTAAGGTGGTAGACCAATCACAACAAATTAATTTATGCACGTCCGGTTCGGGTAAGAAGTGATTCGGGTCGGGTACAGATTTTAGGACCCGAGAAGACCTTTAGTTAAGAGAGACTGAGTCTCTGAACAAATCGTTTTTTGACTCTTTGAGAGGACTCTATTAGGTCATTTGCAATCTATGTTATGAGAACATTAAAGTGTTTTTGACCTTGGATGCATGTAAACCTATTGTAGGAGACCTCCAATAGAAAATTAGGAAACTTTTAAAATAGCATAATAGGGGCATTTTAAATTTATCAAAAGGGACACATCTTTTGTAACATAAATGTCTTTACTTGATGATTTTTTGAATGTTCACTTCATCAGACAATTCAGTAAAAAACTATATTATGGTTTTCATTCAAAAATATTAAGCATCACAACTTGTTTTCATCATTGATAATAATAACAAAAAAAAGATCCCTAAGGATCATGTGACACTGAAGAAAGTAAAGGCTGAAAATTCAGCTTTGCCATCACAGGAATGAATGATATTTAAATATGTTAAAGAAAAATGTCAATTTTAAATTGTAGTAATGTTTCACAATATTTAAATGTACTTTATATCAGCAATTTTGCTCTTTAGATATTGGAATCAACATTAGGAATTCAGGCAAAAAGAGCAGTGTATTTTGGCAGATGGTTATAATAATAAAAATCTCATTGGGACAAAGCTGTTAAATAAAGGGTTTATCGTCTGCTAATCGTGTATTGTGAATCTGTTCTGATGGAGTCTTGACAGCACACTTCTTTCCTTTAAAACATAATTATTTCATAGTGGATGGCATTCAAATCATATCTTGTCTAGAAAAATGATTAACTCGCTTTCACTGTTAACTGCACAAGAAAAAAAATTGACTGAAAAATTGCCGTTTGAAAATATTAGCTATTCAACATGACATAATTATCTAACTCTTGACTTTACTATGAGCATTTTGGACACTTTATGCAATAGTGAAGATTTTAGAACTACAAAAAAAAAGAGAAGAAGTCTGCAGTCCATTAGTCAGCTCAATCAGTTAATTAATTAAGTGTTCATTGATTGCAAACACTCAGAGCCTCTAAGAAAGCTTCCCATTCATGGTGGACATAGTTGGCATATTGAATGAGGTCAGTTGTTACATGAGCAAAAGTTTGTGCACCTGGTGCTTACTTGTTGCCAATTGCAGCCTAAACATTTTACACATGGTTGACAACAGTACAGGACTGGAAACAACTCAATTTACCAAAACACAGATAGTGTCAGCCTCAGAAAGCACACCTACAAACCACAGTTGGGTCAGTAATCATCTGTGCATATAGCACACATAACTGGAAAGCTAAACTGGAATGCCCTCTCATTCTAGTAAGCTGTAATCTGTTAGGCTGACTGAAAAGTTTTCTTTGAGTTAAACTGAATATCCACATATACAAACAACATACACTACTGTTAAAATGTTTGGGGTCAGTAAGAATTTTGTTGACTGAGCATTAGTAGACAGGAGGAGGCTTGGTCAACTACATTTTATCGGAATGTCAATTTACACTAAAGTGCAAATAGCCTACCTTATTGGCAGAGTGTATTTACACTAACTCCGCCCACTGACGTCTGGTTGGGTCAGACAAAATTACGGAATACGCTGCATTGGCAATCGTAGCAATAGCGTAGAGGTAAGAGAGAAAGTTTTGTCACAAATAGACCTGTGTTCAAATCCTCCTTTAGCCAAGCTCGCTCTATTTCCTCTCCTTATTCAGTTTTTTTCCCCACAGAATATCTAGTCAGTAGGGGAGACTGGAGTAAGGGAATCATACACAAAATAAAACATGTGGCATTTTCAGGAAGAAGCATTTCATTCTCTCTGTTGTGAAAGAAGGCACAGTTAATATAGTTAGTAAGTAATTTATGTCCAAAAATGTCATGTTTAAAAATGCATGATGTATCCAAGGTCTAGGGTAATTTGGGCCAAAAGACAAACTTCTTTTCAGACCTCATATCTAGGGCTGTGTGATTAATCGTAATTGATTTTTCGGTTTAGATTTTGGCTTCCAACGATTATGAAAACACCCTACAGATGAGACTTTAAACCGAAGTCCTCCTGACTCTCTGTGGTCATTAAAAATCCCATGGCACTTCTCATAAAGTTTAGGGGTGTACCCCCAGTGTCCTGGTCAAATTCCCTCTATTGGCCCTTATCAATCCTGGCCTCCTAATAATCCCCATGTACTGAACTGTCTCTCTCTCTCTCTCTCTCTCTCTCTCTCTCCTCCACCTCTGGTGTGTGGTGAGCGCACTGGCGCCGTTGTTCTGTGGCTGCCGTACTGTGCTGCACACTGGTGGTGGATGAAGAGAGACCCCTGACATGATTGTAAAGCGTTTTGTGTGTTCAGTAGTACATAGAAAATGTGCTATAAACCTCATTCATTCATTCATACAAAACAAGACAATCAAGGTAAAACGATTATTGTGCCGCTGTCGCATTCCATCCAGTGCAACTTCCTTTTACTTCACAGGAGAGCATATTCGTTCCTCCCTAAAAGCCCAAACTTAACATCCAAATCAGCCAAATAAGTGAGTGTTGTAAAGTGCAGTCTACTGTTGCTAACTTGCTAAACTGCGAGACGTGTTTCATATTAAACAGCGTTATTAAAAGCGCATTAAGCAACAGAAGATAGGCTACACTGTTCCCCAGGCGGCTTTCTGTGTACGTGCTCCGAATAAGAGCCGAACGTGGATAAGCAAATGGGCTTCGGATATGGGCTTAAATGTGTACACACAAACATGTCAAAATGCCTTTTTGGAAAGCATTTATGTAACCACAATGGGTTAGGTCCTAAGTAAACGCACGTGTAATAGTATATTGGATCCGTACATTAACTCTTAAACTGACAACAGCCTAATATAACTGCTGCAGTCTGTCGATAATAATCAAACTAACTTAAGTAGCTTTAATAAGGATAAATATTTTTAATGTACAGTAAGACTATGTAGCGTTATATGCAGTGCTATTTTACATTCTATTATTATTTTTTTTGTAGGCCATTACTCACTTTAATATTGTTAGTACATCTTCCTGAAAACCTAAAACAGTTTATTTCATTTGCATTGTTGTTCTGTTGTATTTATTTGTCCATTTTGTTTGCAATTAGTTTCTTCGCTCTTATTGTATTGCTGACTGTTTACTTGTCTTTTGTTATTATTTTGAGGACCTTTTTCTTACTTTAGTTAACCTAGTATTAGTTTTTGCTGAAGGATCAATAATTGTGAAATTTCACTGCACTCATATCGTGAAATAAGGCTTTGATCGCCCACCAATAATCGTGTTAAATAATCGTGATTTCAATATTGACTAAAAATAATCGTGATAATGATTTTTTCCATAATCGAAAAGCCCTACTCATATTTATTAAACCACATTTTCTAAAAACTGGGGTTCACAAACCCCTGATGGTTCATTAAGGAACTGCAGGGACTTTGTGAGTTGAAGATAAACTAATAATTAATAATTAATTAAATCATAAAATAGTGACATCAATTTAAATAATTAAAAAAAAATAACAACAATCAAAATAAAAACATAATATAATACAAAATATTTTATTTGTTTGCCTATCTCATGTGACCATAACCAACATCAGAACATGCGATAAACATGTGAATGTGTATTAGCTTAAAACCTCAAGGGGTACTTCAAGTAAATATTTTAGGTCAAATGGGTTTGACTAACAAAAAAATGATTTGGTATTCCTGGATTTAAGTTATTTAAAAAGTGTTGATCGCCATAGAAGCACAACACTTTAAAAAAGTACAAATTGTCTCAATATTGCAAAGAAAAATATTCAACATTGGTTGCAATTACAGATTGTGATGGACCTGATTAGCTGTTCAGAGTGCATCCATCTTCAGTAGAGCTATGGGTTTAGGTATTATCAGGTATCCAATACCACAAGGAAATATCTTATCTGCTTGGTTTCCAAGGCAACAGGAAAGATTCATATTCGTAATCACATCGGTCTATGCATGAACTCCCTTTATTTCCAACACAGACCAACCCACAGAAGCACAGAGAAAAGTATGCACACACACATGCTCATTCACACGCTGCAGATCGGCAGCTGTTCCACTCTTATGTAATGGATGGATGGTGTGGGCTCAGGGCTGTAATCTCACTCCTCTCTAGAGAGCGATTATTCCAGCTCCTTTTGCTACCCACCACTGCATAACACACACACACACACACACACACACACACACACACACACACACACACACACACACACACACACACACACACACACACACACACACACACACACACACACACACACACACACACACACACACACACACACACACACACACACACACACACACACACACACACACACACCTCCTTATCTCCTGACGCAGACTCCCGCCTCTGTGATTCTACATGATTCATAAAATCACTTTCCTTTCTGAAAAAAGCCTTTGCACTAAAATGTGTTACAACTGACACATATAGAGCTGTTGTAAAACATGAGTATTCTGGGTGGCGATTTTTGATAAATTCATTTACATTAGTATCCAAAAATTTATCCATGTCAAAAGGGATAATGAACCAAAAATAACAGGGGGAAATGATATGTTTAGCACAATGTCCATGCTGCCTCTATCTATACAGATGTGAATAGATAATCAATTATAATGTTTGGGTGAGCTATTCCTTTAAGTTTAGGAACAGTGCCACTAACAATCTAAGAAATGAATAGATTCAATAGTCTTATGGAAAATGACGATGATTCCCTTGCAATGGTTTAGTGAGCTGAGAAGAAATCTCAGGACTGCTACAAATGAGATGGCTCATATTTATCATTAGCATCTCACGTTTAGAAAACTGAAAATGTTTCTGTTCCAAAACACCAGTAAATTGCTCCCACTCTTTACTCTAAATACTGATGTGACAAGAAGAACAGCTTGCCTCTTGGTCTTGGCATGCTGCCTCTGTTGGCTTTGATAATTCTGTATTTCTCTGCTTCACCAACAAACTGATGAAATAATCTGACTAGCTGTAGCTGAGATCTGTCCAGTGTTAAGGCCCATTCACACCAAGGATGAGAACTAGAACGATAAATATTAAGTTCTAAAAATCAATCTAAATATAAAAGAATAGCAGAGTCCACACCTCAACTGTAGCGATAACGGCACAGTTACTTTCAGAAATTCTTTTTCCTGCTGATAAATGATCAAATATTGAGCCATGCAGTCAGAATCCATCTGCTTTCAGAGATCATTCAAGCATTTAAAATGGCAGAGGACAAAACTGCACTGTGTGTTTAAGATAAAATAGTGTGCTGGTGTGGACACTAATGAGTTATTATAGTAAACGTTCTTTGTGTGGGCCTTAAGATGTTATAACGGCTTCATAACTGCTGAAGCCTCTGGGTTTATGTCATTAGAGTGTGCAAAACATGTTCGGTTGCGACAAAGAACTCAAATTATACAATTATACAAAATGGATGCAAATCTTTACTGATAAATCTAAAATGTAGTAAAAGTTTTACCCTCCCTCACTGTGAAAATCCTGGAACACCAAATCTGGAAGTGGAGCATGACAAAAGCTTCATAACAGCTGATGGAACACCATCAGATACAATATACTGCCATAAGCAGTTATGGATATTCTTAACTGGTCTCATTTGCTGTAGCTCTGCCTGGTGCTCTGCTAAATTTAGCTAAATTTATGCTGGATTACATCACTACCTTTACTCATTCGTCTTCTGGAAACAAGTTTTTCTGTTTGAGGAACTGCAGACTGCACACTGTGACACCAGTACCCTTTCTGCTGAAGGCCTGCGTTACCATGGACACAGGCAGAGACTGCATATCTCTCATGATATTTATCTCAAAAGACTACGACAGGTGTACATCTGATTTACAGAGTTGCCTTACACTTCCTGTCCTTCAAAATGACATCCTAATCCAACACTTGTTTAAAAGGGCCATTTCAAAGTCAAGGTGAAAAGTTTTAGTAAAATACACATGATCAGAATATGATTCAGTATATATTATTTTAAACACACTCACCAATTGATATCAGAAAACATAGTGTTTGAAAGTTCCTTCAATTATACATCACAAAGAAGTGGATTCGTAATAGACACGATGAGCCTGAGGGTGAAAAGGCTTGTTGGCCTTTAAAACTACATTAATGTTTTACAACAATGACAGTATGGAATATATGTATTCAGATGGCATGAAATCTCCTTAAATATAAATATATGACTCATTGGTGCTGTCAAGCCCTATATTCTCTGACCAGACAGAACTAAAGAGCCCCCTCTGCTGGAAACACAGAGTTACAACAACAGATTGAAAATGCCTTATTTTTTTACAATAAATGCCTGTATTTGTATAAATATAATTTGACCAGTTAATTGCCATTTAAAGCATTAGACAAGACACTGTAAATACTATACATTTTGTTGTTGTTTATTTCAAATGCTGTCAAGTTTAGTGACAAGCTTTGTGCTTATTTTAATCTTTTGCTGTCATATTTTATCATAAATATTCTTATTTAAAATACTGTTTTAAACCTGATTTTTTGATAATTGACGATAAACACAAATATTGTCCCATATTCTTGTTTAAAAATGTCTGTAAATACTACCAAAATGAGTCAAGAAAACATTATTATTGTTGTTGTTGTTATTATTAAGTAATAATTATAACTAATAAACTAATAACTAATTTAAAATATCTCAAATCTTTCATCATGACCAGTTTTGGGGGCCTGATGAATCATTTATTCTGTGAAAACACATCGATCTGAATCAAACAGGGCTGCGTTTTCCAAAAGCATCGTTGCCATCAATGGTCTACGATAAACTTAGCTCGCAATGCTTTTGAGAAACGCAGCCCTGTCTGATTTCAAACAATATATCCACAAAGTTCCACAAGATGGCAACATTATTCTCTTTAAATGAAGAGGATTGGATCCCCGCTGCCATAAGCACAGAGAAACTGAGGTGGGCTCAGCAGTTTTTATGTGGTTGAACTCTGGAGCTAAAGGCTTGGTAAGGAAAATATTCACATTACATTTGCATCTTTAGACCAGCAATTATATCTTCCTAGAAACTCCATTGTCCTTGAGGGCATCTAATCATTTCCAGCCAACTGTTTCAAAGGCAGTGCCAAGACTGGTACTCAACCAAATGCATGGGCATCACATTTCAGTAAACACTAGCTTATAATAAACTCAAATCAAATAAACATGTAGGTTGCCTATTTATAAAAACACAAGGATTTAAAGTCTTAAAAGCACTTTAATAGAATATTTTTTTGAAATGAGTATCTTAAAACAAAAAGTATTTCTGTCATTTACTCACAACTCCAAATTAAAGTTTGTTGGTTCATCATCATTTTCAAAGCTTGACAGACATGGTCACTCTGAACTTTCTTTAAATGGGCAGAGTAAAGACTCAAAATTCTACAGTGTTCCACAGAAGAAAAAAAACAACATACAGGAATAACATACAGTAAGGGTTAGTATTGGTGACATTTTCATTTTGGGGGAAGCATTATTTAAAGCTTGTAAAAATTATAATATAATATGAAATAAATACTGAATAACATGTACTAATTAAAATGGACAACAGTGCATGTCGTTCTCCAAATTTTCTGTTCTGAACAAATAATAAATGATAACAAACAATAACATCAATATGTTAATTTACCCTCTAAATTTGAATATAAATGTATTCTTTGTATTGGTGTAACGATACAAAAATGATATTTTTATGCCAAGTTCCACAGCCAAGAATGTCAGTTTGCAATATTTGCATGATTGGTCATACACCTTTTTAGGAATATTCATATCAGAGATCACCTAACTTGAAAATTAGTATGCTCAAAAGATTTTTCAAACAGAACTGCAACATTAACATTTTAACTACGCTCAGGCACATGTTATCTAACAGCCTCGATGCATACACAACCCGTAACAAGAGGAAGACAGTGATCTCTGTAACATTAAGATGAGATTATGTGACCCACTGGTCCTGTTAGGGTTATTATCTGGAAGAGCTTTACACCAATACCTTTAATGCCACTGTGATCTATGCTCTCATTAATATAGCTTATACAACCTGCAAGAAAACTAGTAAACTAATTAATATAATCACTCAAGACGATCAGTCACTTTCTTCACAACTCTCAAAATGTAGTCCCAAACCGCACTATAAACCACTGATTTCAGACAATCACTGACAAACGAGATTATCCAACACTGACCTGTAAATCAAGCCAACAGTCTCTGACAAAAGTCCTCACCCAGAACCCTCCAATTTGAGGCATGGCTTCCACCACCATGTGAGGCACATAAACTCACATCCACTTGTTTAGCGAAATAAACAGGACCAGATGAAAGAGAGATGAGTGAGTGAGTGAGTGAGTGAGTGAGGGAGGGAGTGAGTGAGTGCTAGGAAGACCAGATTATTCTACAGCAGGGAAAAAAAACACATACAGTATATAAATAAAGCCAGACTAATTTTTTGATGAGTGTTCTGGAACTCTAGAAACTCTAGTAGAGCAGTAGTATTGTTCTAGCCATGAAGCTTGGTCCAAACACAGACCGCTATTTGCCATCCGTCCCCTGGTATCAGGAACTCCCCCTCCTGCAAGAGTAACAGATCTGATTACAGTTTAGCAGCAGGAGCAAAAAAAAAAAAAAGCTTCTCGTGGGACGGTCTCTCTGTGAAACAGGAGTGCGCCGTCATGGCTCTTCTATTAAGAGAGCAGCGTCCAACCTTGTTCAGATGACAGTGACAAATAGGGCCCATTAAAAACCTCTATGGAACAAATTGGCAGACTGTGGTTGGTTTCCCGATTAGGCCGCAGCGGCTCAGTATCTAAAGGATTCCAATGAGCAACTGTGATGGAGAATATTAAGCCAGGGAATCTCAGACTCTAAAAAAACAGACAGAGCCATTCTAGAGAACTTTTGATTCAAACATTAAAATATTGTTCACATAGTGTCATTAATTAACACAGCCATTCCATTTTGGCTTCTTCAACTATTAAAAACTACTAGCCTAAAACTACCACACTATAATGTGCTTTAAATCAAAATCTCAAGAACTTCAGGGTTCCAACTTCCAAATCAACAAAATCTCAAGGTACATTTTAGAACTTAAAATGTTTCATTTCTGTTTTTTGAAATAAACGTCTAAAATGAACCTGCACATGCAGAACAGATTTTCACAAAGTTCTCAAAGTCTTAACAGAGCTACCAACTCTCACGCATTCACCGTGAGACACACGCAATTGACACTTTTCACACGCTCTCACGCCACACATCCATTTTCTCACGCACAGACAAATCGCGAAGCAAAGAGGACACGGAGACCGACAGACTAGACAGAGCAAGTTACTTATGATATAAAAAAATCTCAGCTCTCAGATTCTGTCAATTCTATTACGAAATTCAAACAATAAATACTGTTTTGGTGCTTGTAAATGTGACGCGACAGATCCCTAGCGCACGTGAACCGATCATCTCTAGCTAATAGTAAATAAACACGAATGAACACTGTTGAAAGATACAGTACAACTTACCGAAATGTATATTCTTCATACATAATATCGACCAATCAATCAAACAAAGGGGTCAATAAAACAGCTGGAGAACAATTATGTCACATAACATTTACCTCAGGAAAGCCATTTTATGACCATAATATAGGCTATAGCACGTTAGTTGGCTAGAAAAAAAGAGCTATAGAGAGTATTCTGCTAAATATGTGTACTATATTACATATTTATTATATTTTTACTTATATCATTAAATAAAGTTGTTATTATAATAAAAAAACGCATTATATTTAATTTGAGTTATTTTTAACCTTAAATAATACTGCCAGCTGATAGGGCTCTCTGTATGTTTACAGCATTTGGTGAGTTGTTTTTTTCTTGAGAAAAATGAATGCCTATCTTGTGTAGCCTACCTAATATTTATCCAAATTAGTCAATATTAAATCAAATCACAATAATTGAATTGAATTGAAATAATAAAAAAGCGTAGCTTACAAGAAATTGTACCATATAAACATTGTAACATGTTGTCACTAAACCTAATAAAATTCAGTTTAGTTACTAAAATGTTTTGACAATCACAATACACTTATTGTGATGCAATATTTTTTTTTACATCCCCCCAATCAACCCCCAATCCCAACCCCCAATTTTTTATTTGTCTATACATTGGAAGTCAATCAATGTGCTCCAATGTTGTTTGATTCTCATTGTTCTTTAGGATGTTTTCTGTGTTGTGCAAACACATACAGTTTTAGAATGACATGAGACTAAGTGATGACAAAAAATTCCTTTAAATGTTTTATGCAGTCAAGTCTGTAGTATTCCATTTAACACTTTTCACCATATTTAAGTCCATTTCCCAAAGAATTTGAGCAGAAAATGTGTTTACATATTTCATTGGGGATGGCCAAGCTAAGATACCACAACACTATGTTCAACAACCTATGCTGTCAGGTGTAAATGACTGTCAGAAGGGTGTGTGTGTGTGTGTGTGTGCGTGTGTGTGTGTGTGTGTGTGTGTGTGTGTGTGTGTGTGTGTGTGTGTGTGTGTGTGTGTGTGTGTGTGTGTGTGTGTGTGTGTGTGTGTGTGTGTGTGTGTGTGTGTGTGTTTCCTGGTGAATGGGAGAATAGGTTAAGTGGTTAAGAGGTTGCACTTCTCTGGCATGATGGCACACCCTCCAGATTACACTCATGCTAATGCCTTCTAAGATGATTACAGCTATTTCAGGAAGTGACCTCAACCTTTAATGGCATTTTATTGGAAATCAATAGAAAGGGGACAAGTTTTACAGATCTTCACAATTGTTTACATTAGTTTGTTTTTACATTTGTAAGTATCAAAGACGCAAGCTAAATATAGCCATCACGGAGCCATGCTCTTCCAATGTTTCCATGGGTTCAAAAAGTAGCTAAAAATACTTTGGTTTCAAAACTTTAAAAGTAACTTTAAAAAACCTAACAAAGTATTCTTATAAAGTATTCTTGCTTTATAATGTAAGATGTTAAATGTGATCAGCATGATCAACCAGCATGGTTCAAAAAGTTGCTAAAAATTACTATGTTTTGACAGAACATTGGTAAAATGGTTCAGGTAAAAATGGTTTAATAATGGTTTAATATAACATATTTAAACATACTTTTGTTTGGAAATTCTGTAGCTAAGCTTAATGTGTCACAGAGATGACAGCCTTTTGTTTTGATATGGAAGAGAGATTCAAGGTGAGAATGAAAATTTGTAAATGACAGAAAACAACAGTTAATAAAGAGCCAAATAAACTCTTGGGGCAAAATTTGAAGGAGGAGTAGCAATAAAAAATGTTTTTAATTTGCTTCAATATGGCGTACAGTCACATTGCTGGAAAATGACAAGTGAGATACTGTCGGAATCAGCATAGACAAAGGAACATAATGACATAAAGAAATCTTGAACAATGTTTTCAAAAGTTATAAACGTTTTTGCAAAAAACATTACATCTCTGGAACATTAGGTGGCGCGTTGTTCAAACTTTTCAGGTACCTTCAGGACATGCCGATGATGATACCTACAGAATGTTGTGCCGATATGACAAATTGTTTAAAATATGTTGCAATCAGGCGCGCTGGAAGCTGTTTCATGCGAGGGGGGCTGGGGGCTGAGAAAATATGTGACGTCATCATGTTGTGGCTGACGACAAGACATGAAATTTCTCTGTACTGTATATGTGTTGTAGCCATTAAAGAAAACATTTAGTTTCATATTTATGTTTAAATATTATAGGCTAATGTTTTTTTTTTTATTTAATCAATGTTTATTATGAAAGTGAGCATATGCAGCATGAGAAAGATAAAGATACATCGTGATATGCGCAATATGACTGGAGACATGGAGTGGGTAAGAAGACATGATTTTGACCACTTCATTGAGTTTTGTTTTGTAGAAAGACTATTTAAAGATTTTCGTTTTGTATAAATTGTATCTTAATTTTGATCACTGTTTTATCAACCAATTGCCTGTATTTAATAAATAAGAAGCAAGTATATAGCAGACAGTGCAATAAGGTGCCGGCACAATCACTTGCATTGCACGTGAACTGGAGGGCGCCGAAACTCAGCTTGTGCATCACAGATTTGAGAAACATAGGCTATCTATTATAGAAAGCTTGAAATGTCTACTTTTAAACAAAACTATTCAGAACGAAAAGAAATAGGCTACACCCTGATTATGTAATCCATATGAAATGTGCATTTCTCTCTGGCGTTCATGGCGAGTCCGCATCGCCAACATCTTTGCAGCGACACAGAAAACACCAGTTTATTAATAATAATAGACATTTAATAAACAATTAAATGTCTCCTTGCTATTTTTGACACATTCATACTTTTGCCGGTTCTTTGTGGCAATCTTTATGCGTGCGGCCGTGCGCATGAGTGCGGCTATATTATGTACACGCTCATTATCCTGTATATAGCCTATTTAAGTAATAAAATTAATATAAAGGGGCGATTTGTCCACTAATGGCTTAAATGAACAACTACTAGTTGACTAGAAAAAAACTTTAGTCGGAGGCAGCCCTTATTCCATATATTTTCGAACCAGCAGGCCATTCTGGGTTGAGCGAGCGACCCTGAGCGGAATGAGCGAGGGAGCGGAATATTCAGAAATGCGCTCTCCGCTCACGTGCTCTGATTGGAACAAAGCATGACAAATTCAAACTTTATTTAATTTTCTCCGTAGCTTGAACACTCACTACATTAGGCATAAGAGAGTTAGTTAACGCTGTCCATTTATTTATTTTTATTTCACGTTTTTAAAGTACAGTATTATGTTAGTCCACAGCCCCCCACTTGGGGGTGCTGATGCTATGACAAGGGGGCTGCAGCCCCCACAGCACCCCCCTTCCCACGCTACTGGTTGCAATTTATGACAAAATTCAAAATGGCGGCCCAATGGTTAGTCCAATTGTGGCAAAATCCATATCCTCAGATTCATGACACAAGGCCATAGACACATGACGCATGACATAGACAACAAGATCATGATTTTCTGACAAACTGTTTAAAAGTTATTTGCAAAAAAAAAATTCAGATCGCATGACCTGTAGATGGCGCTGTTCCCAAATTTGGCATGGACCCCCAGATTATGGTTCTGATGAAGCCTACCAATTTTAGTTTTGATAAAAGTTTGGTCGAGATACAGCATCTGAACAAATTTTGGGTCAACTTCGTTAAGTTTGAGACATCATAACTTTAGAACAAAGATGAATAAAAAAATCTGTTTGTTCATTTCTGTGCAGCTCGGTCCAAAGATCATCTGAGCCGATTTTCATAAGAATTGGACCAAATTTGAAGGAGTTACAAAAACACTGAAGACTGTACTGTACATACTTACGGTTCATAGGCTGCCATAGACTCACATTCTTGAAGAATAATTAATGATTTCAAGAGGGCAGCAAAGTACATAAAGACCTGTTACGATCACATTAACTTTTTCCAATTTATAGAAAGCAATCTGCAAAGAACAGATGACAATCAAAAGGTTGAGGTAAAGGTCAGAGAAGAAAAAAGGATTTACAGATATTACAGGTTATAAAAAGGAAATAGATATTTGTGATATTTAAATCCCTGCCCCCAAATCATAATACCATCGCTCAAGCAAACACAACTATGATCACACTGTTTTTTTTTTAATAATGCAATTTTTCTGCATGACTAATTCTTATACAACTCATTAAAGACTTTTTGGAGTATTAAAACCTAGAGTTTAAGTCATAGCAAGTATAGAAAAGATAAGGAAAAGCTAAAAGATAAGGAAAATACTTATTAAAAGAAATTCTGCAAAAGATTCCTCAATGTGTTGATGTTAAAACTTGCATCATCGTATTTCTACCAACTGCCATTTAAAGCAAAAGCTGTGATTTTTTGACATTTTGACAAAGCATGAATGACTCCCTATACATTCATGAAACTCAATAGAACACGGCAACTATATAAACAAAGCTATTTGTTTAAAGGAATAAGAAATACTTCATAAAGTTACATTTCTCAAAAGGGAGCAAAGGCACCGAGCTAAAACATCAAAACTTGTTAGAAAAGACAGGCTGCTTTCTGAGTTTCTTTGCTAATTGAATGAATGAACCTTTGCTTTAGACCAGAAAAAAGATCGACATCTCTGTGAAAATGTTAACAGACTGTGACAGCACAGTGGTCCATCTCATTACAGAAATTATGATTAGACGTTATATTACAGAATCATCAATTGTACATTCTGTATTCAGCTAACGAAGTGTCTAAACATTTAATAACATGCTAAGAGGAAATCATGAAAGTCAAAACCACCAATCTCTAGTGCTCACTAATGCATAATAAAAGCACATGAGAGCATTTGTCCTTAAGCTTTATTTGACGTTGAGTATGAATAGATGAGTTAAACCAATCAAGATTCAAAACCAATCTGATTCTCTGTACACAAAAGACAAAAGCTTGTGGAGATTTGGGGCTTATAAGGAACACGTTTAAAATACCAGAGGCACAGGGAAGCATCTCCTGCCACATCAGCAAGGTTAAAAATAACTTTATTTCAGGAAAAAAAAGCCCTAAAGCGGCAGAATGTGCCCACTGCTTAAGAATGAACTATGAGCAAATGTCACATCAGCAGACAAAGCACATGCAATCTTAATGGAACAAATAATAGAAAAGAAAGCATTGACCTTAAAGACTCAAAAACAGTGTTTTAAAGAGCCTCATTGTGCTATTTTAAAGGTTCCTAATTTTGTTCTCAAAATATACATTGTAAATCACTTAATTTGTCAAACAGTCTGAAAATGGTTAGTTAGAAGATTTAGTATCTTAGCACAACACGACAAACCATTATCTGAATTTCAGCTCCGGAGGCTTCCTTGCGCTTGATAGACAGTGATACGAATGACACCATTCGTTTTTCTGTGTAGTATGGTGTTGCATGCTCGAGATCAGCCCTTTAGTGAAGCTGTTTAAACTCAGAGTAGCACAGTTTCATTCCACTTTCGTTTCGTTTGCCATTTGATGTTTCTCATATGCAACATAAAAGGCAGCTCTTGTCAGTTGGGCAACATGGTGGTTGCACCAGTGCGACCTCTAACAGCATTTAGTCCCACCAGCAGGAAAAAGGGTTGTACATTGCAACCATTTGGTTGCAGTTTGGAGCCCTGCCTCAGCTACTATCGTTTGAGGGTGGGTCAAAGTAGACGTCATTCGCGGACAGCCAATGAAGACCATAGGCTGGCATTAAGCAAATGTGTTACTTTGTTACGTATAACAGGTGAGACTGCAATTGCTGACGACTCGTTTCAGCAGTTTAGAATCCGTTTTTTTCTCTTAGGAGACGTGCACTTCGTTGTTTAAAACTTTGCAGACATTTTACATTCACAAACAGCACTATTACACACTACATAAAAGGTAATATTCGGGGCATATAATAGGAGCATAATTAGGAGCACTTTAAACAAGAACAACAATAAACATCAGAACACTCTAGACTAAATTCAAGTAAATATCCTAAATATTTAGGGAATGCTGCTCAACCAATCAAGTGATTCTTGTCTTTTCATTTAGCCTACCTATTTTGCAGTAAAAGAAAAAATTGCACAAAAAAAGTTCTGAAAATATATGCTTACCTATGAGAGCCTGGAAAAGACTGCTTTTGAAAATGCCTGTGACTCTTAAGATGGCAGTTTTGAGCTGTTGTTCCTCTGGTTTCTTCAGTTTGGAGCAGTAGTCCTCCATGAGGCTTATTGCCCTGGCTGTGTCTGCAAGACAGAATAAAATAAAATGTTATACTACTTGCCTGATTTTTTTTAACACATTTTTTACACATAAAAGGAATTGCATGAAATCAAAACTGACCCTCTATACTTAATGCACATTCCTAGTCAAATTATGACTGATTCATCAACGTATGTTTCTCTCAGTATGTCAATTTACAAAGTAAAATGGGTTGTGAACACAGATAAGTGTTGATTTTAATGACAGGGAAGAGACCCTGATACACTCTTTACTACAGTCACAGATCATCAGCATGACTGAGCATGACTCAGTCACTTAATCACACAGACAAACAGACACTAGGGACTAGGGCTGCACAATTAATCGCAATGAAACCACACGCGATTTGACAAAGGCTGTGATTATTTTATGTGCAGCTTGTCAGTGCAGCACGGCTGATCGGTAGTAAATGCTGCTCTGTCTGAACGCAAATATGCCCCGCCGCAGAAGTAGATAACACACATCATTCCAGAAAATCCCCATCAGGTATCATACTATCACTGTAGCTGAATAAACAGAAGATTGAAACGCTTTGATTGATTAAACATGACTAATAAACACACGACTGCCTAATGCTGGATACACACCAAAAGATAATCGGGCTGATTTTGGGCCGATTTCCCCCCTTCCGATAATCCTAGCTATGTCCCGATTATCTTGATGGTTCTACAGATTATCTTATCAGATTTTCCCTTAGTGTGCAAGCACTCCTTTCGGAAGAACGTCGGAGCCGCCCCGATCGCGAATCGGAAATATTCAACATGTTGAATATTTAGGATCAGAAATCCTGATGTGTGGGGGAAACCCGAGGACAAACGCGCGCACGCTCTGGAGATTATCACGTGAAATGGAACAATATCCAATCAGAAAGTGAGATGATGGAAGACGGACGCATAACAAACGCAGCCATGGCGCAAGCACAAAGTGAAATTGATGTGGACAGCAGAAATGGAGGATCAGCTTGTTGATCATTCCAACAAGTATTGTTGTATCATCGCAATTTCTTCCTGCATGTTGTCCGGCATGCTTATTCTGAAGTCTCGCGAGATTTTGCGAGGTTTCCTGTGTTCACAGTCAAGACTCTGGTTGAAAATCTGTTCGTGTATGGTGTGCTGTCTTTGTCACATCATGGCACACCACACACTATAGGAGCAAAACAGTTAAATCTAGGATTTTTTTGTCCTCATGTTTGTGGTCTATCACATTTTGAAAATCTTATAAGATGTAAAAAATCTTTTGGTGTGTACCCAAGCATTATTCTTTGTAAGAAGCCACATCATCTCACAGCAGGATGCTCAACTGTTGTTATGAAGTGAGTTTGGAATAAAAGCATGTTATTAAATGTTGCCTTTTGTTGGACAAGAGGTTCATAAATGCTTCTTAGTTTGGAAAGATGTTTGACGCATGTTGCTTTTCCATATGCACGTTATAAGTGACTCAAACTCACAGTGCTTTCAGATGGAGCACTGTTTACAGAGCCGTACATCAATGACAAGCTGCACATAAAAAAAATAATTGCAGCCTTTGCGATTTCATAATCGCAATAAGCCAAATCGGTTTAAGTGCGATTTCATGTAAATTGCGATTAATTGTGCAGCCCTACTAGGGACAGGGTGGAGGTTGTTTATCTCCTCGCTAGATGTCCAGCAAAGAGAAGCGAATGTAATTTGGGCCTAATGGATGGAGCTAGCATATCCAACCACACCCTAACCCTAACCCTAACTCTATCCCTCCACCCCATTAGACGTCCAGAGAGGTGGAGCTGGATGTCATTTGACTCTGCAATGACACAGAGCCATCGGAAGCAACACAATTTAGAAAATCTTAAAGAGCAACATAAACTTTAAAGGGGTCATGAACTGGATTGTTTTATTATTTTATAATGTTGCCTGGGGTGCCCTTATAATGTTAGTATGATTTTTACATAAAAAATTGTCATAATTTATAAATAAAAGCCATTTTTCCAAGCCTGATTTCAGGCTCAGATTTGAACGCTCAGTTTTAAGGGGCATGTCTGCTGTGAGACTGCAGTGCAAACGCCCACTGCTGTGATTGGCTGACATGCTTGCAATGAAATAGCTAGTATTACAGGAACTCTCTCGAAAACTTTTACTACGTTTTTACTATTACAGCTATCGAGATTAACAAATCGTGAAAAGTATCGTTTAAAGCATTATATTTAAATCTATTCCATCACATGAAAGGTTGCAGCATGATGAGCACTGAGCAGATGACAGACAGTCTGTTGATCGCGTGAATAAAGATCTTATCATTGCAACGCAATTTTTGCACTCTCACAAATGCTTACACCAAATCACAATGCAAACACGATGTGAGTACACAGTAAGAGCTTCGTTGTGTAGTGTAACAGTGTCATTATTTCATCACGAGTTTGGTAAGTGTCCAGATAAGCTCTCGCGGCTCGCGCTGTGCTGTTTGATTGACAGCTTGGGCGAAAGGGATCGTTCTTTGATCGCTTTCTGTAGGCTATATAATTTAATAACAGTTTAAAAAAAGATTATTTTCATAATACTACGAGAAATTATGTGAAGTTGATCGTTTAGCACTGATGCATAAACAGTATTGAACGATTTTAAGAGAAATATCTGAACTTGAATAATTACACCGAAATCAGTAGCCCCGTTTACATGCACACTTTTTTGCTATTCTGATTGAGATCGTTCTGATTGACGGATTCCGGTTGACTGTTTACATGGGATGTTATCTAAACCGATCTGGTGTTTACATGTGCTGACGCTTTCAGTCGAAGTCATTTTCTGACATGCGCACACAGCTTGTCTGACGGATCTGGAAGCTCATTATTTCCACGTTTTCAATCCTGTCAAGATGGTGCATCACTTAATTGTCGCGTTTAGTTGTAGGCATCAGACGCGTTTCCACTGTCGGGCCAGTGCGAGCCATAAACGGGCCGTTTTATTGTATTGTGTAGGCTATTGTTCTTTGTTAATTATTGTCTTGTTTTGTAGCCTATTTGCATCAGTTTTTCATTCTCATACTCATATCACACTCATGATAGCATATAATTAAATATAGGCCATCATTATTGTAAAAAAAAAAAGAAGAAAAAAAAGGAAGTTTTATCAGAAAACTGATCGGAAAGAAATCACTGGAAACAGCCTGATCGATCGCAAAACAAGAGCGACTGTTTGCTGGCATTTTTGTTGTTTAATTGAATTTTAAAACCCAAGAATAGATGTTTTACCACAGGTTTACAATAAAAATCGATACATTTATCATAATGAATTAATTTGTGTCAAAATTGCACACTAGTCACAGAAATAAAGTGGTTTACCGTTTATGACGTTTGTGAACGTTTACAAAAGAAAGAGGACACAAAACTTATTCGCGTCTGTTTCTGTTTATTTGGTAGCCTAGTAACAGGACGTATTTACATCACATTTAGAAAGAATGTTAATTTCTACAAATATGCCACCAAAAATATGACCTGAGGAGCTTTAGCACTCTCTCCCAGAAGGATACAGTTATATTTTCAGTCAGAGAAAAAGAGGATAGTCCGAGACATAGGCTACTGAAAGATAAAATAAAAACAGGATTATGATTTGTCTGATTTCTTCAAGCATATTTTCCATGTTTACTATGGTAATGTTTAGCGTGCATAGTTTTTTTGCATCGGGTATAAATATTCCTACCTTATACGGTGATCAGAATCCACATCAGATCACAAACAGAAGGCATTATGTTAGCTGACAGAATTATCTGGCGCAAAACCAGGCATGCGCAGAAAGACGTACGCTCAAAGTAATCGGAACAGCTCGTTTACATGGTGTAATCTTTCGTTTGATCGGTTCATGAAAAGGTTTATTCCACCCCCTTCAATCCGACTGAAATTTCAATCGGTTTGAGCATTTTTATTCCGATTGAGGTGTTGACATGGAGCATTTTCATTCTGATTGGACTTGCACCTGGTTATAATCGGAATACAATGCTACATGTAAACGGGGCTACTGATCGCAGATCAGGCATTAGAATACACATGGTTACTTACATGTTGCTGGCAGATCCGTGTCGGGAAATTGTGATTGACTGATTTAATAAAGTTTAACCATGCTGGAATCCGAAGGAAGCTTATGCAGACTGTCTTCTTCCACAAACAGGCACGCACAATATTTAGTAAACAGCATGTTTATTGCTTGTAAGTAGCTCGATCCGGTAGCAACAATTATCATGTCGTCCTATGTTATTTAGCATGTTTGGGCGAATCGGTGGGCGGGGCTAAAGAGGCCGTGTTGAAGTAGGCGTTGATCTTCTTTTGTGGAGGCGGTGTTTTATCCTCTTTGACGTCATAGTTCCCCACTTTGAAAAACGAGTCGTTTGCTGAGCCTGATGTCTATAAAAGCTTTTATTGGACTAACAAGGTAGTTTTCAGTTCTGAAACTTACAGGATATTATTATAGTATGATGATCTCTTATATGTCAAAAGCTCAAGGAAACTTTGATTTCTCAGTTCATCACCCCTTTAACATTAATTATGTGACTGCTCACCTCGAAATGCAATGCATTAGTTAGGCTACAGAATAGAATTATTTAGCTACAGTGTGAAGTAGCACCAGTCAACCAGTAACATAAAATAGTCTACATGATAGTCTAACTACATAAAACCCTATGAATCTGGATTCATCATTTAGGTTTGTATGAAAAGGGGCTATATGTAAGAATATGTAAAACAATGTCTGAACAGCTTGTAACTAATCTTTAAAAAAAAAAAAAAAAAAAAAAAAAAAAACCTTCCCCAACTTCTTAGGTTAACTATGAAAGCCTGTAGACTGATTTTTATGCGAAGGACTCGGGACGTTTTAGCCGGGAAAATCAAAGGAATAGACTATGACGTTTATCCGCGCTGCCGAGAGCCTCTATTCCGTTAAATAACACATGAAATGATGCTTACAATGTTAAGAGTACTGCCGAAAGAGCCATTATAGCCATTGCAATGTCAATGTATCATGCAAATAAAAGGAATTAATTCAAACGATATAACTTAACATTACTTGTTCTCTCAGATATACTTTCTCAGATAAACTATCATAACACTGTAAATTGAATTACCTCATCTGTCGACATGATGCCGGTGAACTGCAGAGCTCGTGCAAACATATCCACATCGCTATAATTAGACGTTTTCTTACTCCTTTTTTGTCTGTGTTTGTTTTGTTATTGAAGAGGGTAACGTTAACGTTAAAGCGCAGCGCAATTTTTAAATATTCATTTAAACGTTGGTCTGCTGAAATGGCGTAAGGATATTCGTTAAATGTATATCGCTGCAAACGTATTTCCAAATGATTTTTTGCTTCTAAGCAAAGAACGAAAGAGAATTTCGCCGTGGGGCCTTGAATCACGTTCACTCTTGTACGTTACGTGTGCTGCGTGCACGAGACTCCCCGTGTGCGAGGCTGCGAGCACGAGCAATAAGTTGCTGGCTGCAATTCACTTAACGACCACCAGTGTCACTAATAACAAGGGTTTCTGAATTCTACATACATATAATTGACATACAATCATCTACATACATTGTCTATAAAGTAAAAAAATTCTAGATGCATGTCGTATGCATAAGAATACTTGTCTTGTAGGCATGCATGTCACTTAAAGAGTAACTAAAAACAGCTGCATACCAGTCTGGAATATAAATGCAAACCAGCATTAAAGAGCATCCGAGGTCATAGGCGAGTTGGCCATACTTGTGTCTATTTTTACAGACTACAAACTTACAGCAGAGTATAATTACACTATTAGTAGACCTACATATATAATTACACAGTTTGAAGTCCCGACTGCATATTTAAGGCTTAGGAGGTAAAGAAGTCTAAATAAAATATGGATATTCAAAGACACGACCACAACAGTCCTGCTAACATGATAATCGCTGTCTGCCTGAAATACTTCAAAATACTTGTGCAAACTTTACATGTGTGTGTCATGCTATATTTCATCATTTTCCAAATTCGGACAATTATTATATGCAGCTTGTATGAACTCTTATTGAGAGACATGGAATAGCCTATTTTATTTGTAACACTGCGTGACCATTTAAAATAATTTTGTCTTCACTCGATGTGATTAAATGGTGAAAAAAAGTTAAAAGAAATGAATCAGATAAATTGCATATTCTAGGTCCTGGTCACCAGTTACAATAATATAAAATGCCCATTCATATAAATTTTAACCTAGAATAATGTTGACGATTTAAAAAAAAAAAATTTTTTTTAAAGTCCAGACATTACATGTCAACTACAGTCATATAAACATTTTTTCACAGTTAGTACGTAGTGTTTATTTCTCACCTCGTTTTCTTAAGGGCATAATTACTCCTTTATGTCCTTGTGGGATTGTCACGCATGGAAACAGCAACACAAACGTTTCTCCCTCATCTGCTGTCAGTGTCTTGGACAAACTGTCACTTGCTAAAGCAGCAAGTTTCGTTAATGTAGATAGAAAAGCTCATAGAATTGTTAATCTATGAAAAAGAGAGGTTAATCTATAAAATCAAGTTAAAGAGAGGGGCACGCGCCGAAACATCTTGCAGAAGAAAACACATGCTGAGCGCATGACTCGCTCATAAGAAATAAATCCATAATCCGATAGTAAGAGTGGATAGTGATCGAGTGCACCTTGGCGTGGATGAGTCCATGAGAAATGTCAAAACTGCTCTCCAGTATCTGAATGTGTTCTCGGTAGGCTATTGAGAATTATTCCCCAGGAACATTCACACAACCATCGACTCCTTAAATGCCTTTGGTGTTTTACTAGCCTACATAAACATAATTCAATCACGCTGTCCATAAAGCAGCCCATTGATTTAACCCATACAGTCCTGACGAATATTAAAAGCGCAGTGAATAACTAAACTAAATCTAGCCGCTAGTTTTTGCCACAAAGGGCCATAGACATCAAATTAGAAAGGCTCCACAGCACATGGCTTGACTTCGATTAGACTCAGTCAGTTGGCTATATGCTGATCAAGCATTATTTTAAATCCTTAAACTACAAATATGGAGATCTAGCAACAGTTTGACGAACACATAAGCATGACTTCACGTCTCTGGTATCTCATATGCCTGTGTAAGTTTATTGATGCATGCTTGTAAACAGTTCTTCAAGGACAACTTGTTATATATGCCTACATTGTGACAGAATGATGAAGTTCGTGTGTTTTATGTCTTATGTTATAATCTGATCAGAAAATAATTGAAAATGTATTATTATCTTGCTGCTTGATCGGCGCGATCCAGTTTCACGTCTCTTAATTCAGTTTCAAGACCCAAGCAAAACAATCACCATATATAGCTACAGGCAAACTGGTGTATAAAATTCTGATCTAAAGGTAGAGACAAGAAAACAGATTTAACTAAAAAAGGCAGGATATTTCCCCAATGAAACAGCAGCCTGTCAGTGCGACGCCTGTCGGAAAACACCTGCAAGTTTCATCCAGCTTTCCGATAACGCATGGTTCCACAATTGCCTCGGTAATTAAGCCAATCTGAGCAAATATATCCCAAAGCTCCTCGTCAAACGTCCCGATATGCAGTTAAGAACAACTTCACTTCCTTTCCCGTTATTTTTTCTGTGGATCTTCACGGCATATTTTGCCAAAGCTGTTTTGCAGACTCTCTCTATGGTGGGTGCAGTATCACCAGCAGCAGCAGCAGCATCATCACCAGTTTCGCCTTAGCAACGAGAGGGTTGACCCGCGGGGATTGACAGGGCGCGTCCTCCAATGGCGTTCGTCCATTCTTTCAGTTGGCGCACGAATGGACCAATAGGAATTGTCGTATTGTTCCTGGATCTCGGGGTTAGAGTTGACTGAAACATGTGGTTAGACATGGCCGCGCCCTGCTGGCACTGAGGACCGTGACTGTTGACAGGGGATGGAAACAGTTTAGCGATTATTTAAAAGCTCATTCGTGGGTAAGTAAATCCTAAAATGCATACATGCGGTGTTGACCATGTGCAAACGAAGTTGTAAATGAACAGACAGTAATACGACTGGGTTTGACATTCTTCAGCTACACATCAACAAAGCAGCTGTCATTAGGTTGAATGAGTTACTACTGGTTTGACCGTGGTTGACGCGTCTCTTGCCGTAAACGCTGCATTTTTAAAACGCCATATCAGGAAGTTCAGCTTACGTGTCTGAAATGTGTCCAAAAATATGTAAAGGTCGGATTAATATGAATTTAATGAATGTTCAAATCGCAAACTGACGAATACAAACTATCTATATTTCGTATAATGATCTAGTTACCAATATAAACAAATATTTCTCTAGTAATGTATCGATTTATAAACAGAATTATGATGTCAGCTGAAACATGGTGACAGCCTTCAGCACACAACAGTGACATATTTTCGGTATGTAAGTTAGTTAAAAGGTTGTCTGTCTGCTGAGAGTCCATTTGTTGATATTAAAATGTCTCTTTAGATCAACATGACTGACAACGCTATGCTTGTGAAAGACACAGGCCAAGGCCAGACAGCACCCAGGGCATTGATTATTGAAATGCTGAATAAGAAGTTTGAAAGGCTCCCTGATATCGACAGGTAAGTTTTATATACAATGCCACAACTTACTTTAACAGTTAGTTAATGAAACTTTCCTGTTTTAACCCCAACAGGAAACTGTTTTCGTATGGCCCCGTATATTTGGCTGGCAACGCTGGATTTTCTGGTTTGATAGCCAACAGCTTTTACAGACGTGCACTCAATGTCACCCAAGGGCGATTTACTTCCAGCCTTCCCATGGCTGTTCTTCCCTTTCTGACAACTGCAGCACTGTACACCGCGACCGTCACAAACCCCCTAATGTCAGGTATTTTCAACTTTGACCCCATAGAAAACGAACATTGTTTCTGCTCGACATCAATACTGTTGCAAGTTTTTTATTTATGTTAAAGGCTGAAGTACTTTTCATTTGCTTTGTTTGGTATTTACTTCTTGCTACTTACCTTTGGTGACGACCCTACACCAGTGATGTGAAAGCTCTTGAGTTCTTCTGATTGCTTTGCATTGAGTGACTATTTTGTAATTGTAGGTGACCTGAACTGCCCAACCTGTACCCTGATAAGAGGGGCTTTGGTGGGTGTGGTTGGTGGTGGCATATATCCTATTTTGTTGGCCTTGCCTGTTAATGCTGGTCTTGCAGCCAGGTTAGTCCTCATTGTTATTACTTTTTTTCTTCTTCTTAGAAATAGAATACAGCAAGTTATGTAACTGATTTCCAACTGTCTTGCAGGTATAACAGTGCACCAATGCCAGAGAAGGGCAACATGATCCGCTTCTGGATGAACCTAAGCAAACCCATTGTACAGAAGATGTATGTTGTTCTACTGCTGCAGGGTTTGTTTGGAACCTACCTGAGCTCAAAGCACTTTGATATCTACTTAAAACTTTTGAAAATACCAGATTCTGACAGTGAAGAGCTTCATGGTTAGCAGTTACTGTTAATATTTTACATTCTAATTTTTTGTTAAAAATGAAACATGCTCATTCAGTACAATGACCCGTTCTTACCAGATTTGTTCTTGATGCCTTTTCCAACAAAAATAAACATAACAGATAAATAGATTCTGTCCGGCCTTTGTATCTTTTCCACACGTAACCTAAATCACTAGTTAAGGTATTTAATATTTATTGGAGATTTTATATCATTTCATTGAATGTAATTTTAGCACAAAACATTACCTAAAGCTTTACTTATCCATTTGTGTTTGTGTAAAATGTAAAAGAAAAAATATAAAGTGGATAAAAAGTGGTGTAAACAAATGCCTTTTGCCAATGTACAACTTCCAAGAGATCAAATTAAAAGCATTCGGATCAATAACCAGGTTCTGTTGGCAACTGATAATAAAAAACAACGCACTGAGAAACAAGCTTATGCATCTTACGTACAATACACATTTACTGCCACAAAGAGACCTTTCAATGTGCGCTAATTTCCAATCCCCTACCGCAACGATCAACCAAAGAGTTCTGAAATGCAAACCGAAAGAAAATTGTGGAGGTATTAGCTTCTAAATCAGTCAAAACTCAATTTAGTCAATGTTTCAGAAGAACTACATTTATAGTATATCACTGGATGGGTCAAGAGAAAAGAATTGCACCAATATTAGAGATACCATGACCAAGTTAAAAATCTACTTTATGGAGACATTTTTCAGAAACATTCAATTATCAAAAGTATTTTTATACAAACTGTTACCAAAGGAGAGAGAGAGAGAGAGAGAGAGAGAAAAAAAGATGTTTCCATCTCTGAAACGAATGTTGGCACAGATTAATTGTGTAAGAGCCATTACGTTGTATTGAATGTTTGTTGTAATTCCATTGTTGGACACTGTGTGGAGTGTGGGACTAATAGGTAGCCAGAGAGTAAGAGAAGTCCGGTATAACTATTTTTGAATGTGTCAGGACATGTTCAGGTAGAAACAAGCTTATGGGATTACTATGCGTTTATGCATTGGAACTGCGAGTTTAAAATGACATCTATGAGCTTTGTGATAAATAAAGTTGATAAAAGCAGTGCTGGAACTGGAAGTGTGTCTTGTTTGAATCTTGCTCGTCAGACAACCCTACAACACCTAAGTGACAAGATGTTGTGACAAGTGACAAGACTTCAAGATGTTTGTTCTATTCACACTGACAGTGGTATGAGGTACCAGGGATAAGAAACAGGAACTTCAGAGTTATACATTTCAGAACTGCTTAAGTTGATCTGCAACACTACAAAGCCCCAGACGTTAATTCAATGGCACTGAATTATCAGAGCCCTTAAGGAATTTAGCAGTTTACACCTTATGGGGAGAAACCACCACCACTCTTTATCCACCTTGAAGAGAAGTGAGAAAGGCTCTTGTAGAGAGCGAAGAAAGTGCTGTCTAAAAAGAGAAGGAGAGTGTAGTTAATATCTCAATAGGACACAAAGCATTTTGCATTACTCAAAAGAAAATTTATTACATTTTTTTTTTTCAGCACAGCTGCAGCCATGTGTCTACACAGACTTTGGATTTCAATTACATCTCACAAATAGATGACTTATTCAGAAATGAAAACCCTTTGAAAATCCCGTTTTAAAAAATACCATTTCTCTTCCTCTGGACAACTGTCAAATAATGTCCAAGTGCTTTAACAAATCAAGATGCAACAAATGGATATTACATATTTTCAATGTCTTGTAAGCAAACATTACCACAAACAGAAGAGTTTAAACACTCATTTAGATGCTAAATGAGAATGACAGCATCTGACATCTTTAGGGGTGTGATAAGAGTCAGTAAAAGCTGTAACTTACACGGTTTTATGTACTACCTTTTTTAAATTTACCAGGCCATGATGCAAGCTGCTGGTCCCGACTCTTCAGCTTTCCCCACAGCAAAATCCACTTTAGCATAAAAAAAAATAAGGGTTCTACATGAAAAACATTCTTTAGAAATATAGCGATATTTCAGAAAGGGCTCATCAGTTTTCAGCAAAATACAAGCTTGCAGTACAACCTTGTGTTGAATCAACATCAATGTATCAACACTGAATAAACAGGTACATTACAAGATTAATATAAGTGAAAGCCCTTTGTGAAACATCACCCATTTACATTTTTTTTTAAACAATATTTTTGTCCTCTTAATTCCCTCAAATCTATTTTAACTGAAATTACATACTACAATTATGTAACTCAAAACACAATGTTTATTTTTTTTTTGTAGATTATATTCAATGCTTTAAAATGTATACCAAATGAAAAAGAAAAACAAAACTTAAGTTTATTAACAGTTCATATTGTGCCGTGAACTGGCAAAAAGCACTGTCTTCATCTTAGGAGTTAACCAGTTCTGTGCAGTCTTCTATATCTTGATCCTTACCATGGATTTCAGCAGTCATGGATGTTCTGTGACCCAGTCGTCCAGCATGGCGGACCAAGCACCTAGAAGAAAACTGTCAACAAGTTTAGCAGTAACTTGTATTGAAAGCAGGTTCAATAGTCATGCCATTCAAGCTCTGCACACATTTTAAACAGTTAACTCAATATTTGACTACTGTTGTCATGTCCCCACATTTACACCATGTGCAAAGTTCAGTCTCGGGAAACGTTGAAAAGGTAAAATACTTGACCCTACATTTTATGTGACAAGCTTGAACTCTCAGCACACTTGGTGCAGAATTCCACCGAGACGTGGTCTTTGTCCACATGCAGGCAGACACCACCTGCAGTATCTTTGTCTTCCACCTTCACCCTCTTCCTCGGCATGGCATAATCGTGGTCATTCTCGTTGGATTCCTGGAAAAGCGAGGTAGAAAATTTCATGCCGTTCACACCGCTCAATCTAGACAACAGCTGAGCCAGCATGCTCTCATTGGCCAACACGGCTCTCAAGTACCTAGTTTCATTCTCCAACTCTTCCACTCTCTTGTTGAGATTCCCATTTTCCTGCTTGAGAACACGGTTTTCTGTTGTCAAAGAGCCCACTCTCTGCTCCAAGCCAGTGACGTATTCTTTCTTCTTTAATCGGTTTATCCTTGCTGCGACGGCGTTCTTGTTGATGATCCGTCCAGAGACGTCTTGCAGTTTTGATCTCTGGACCACACCTCTGCTCCGGGATACGGGAACGTCAAGCACTGCACTTTGGTTCATCTCATCGTTGGTCTCTGAATCAAAGTTGCCGAAAACATCCAGCACATTGTTGTCCAGGTCCCAGTTGAACTCTGAGCCAAGCAGATCATCCAGGCCCCATTCATTGGTGTCACTTTCTGGAGAAGTGTGTGTGTTTGTTTCACTTGTATTACTGGTTTTCGAAGCACCATCACTCTCATTGGAGGTACTTGATGTGATATCAGCGTTAAGGCCGCTTCTTCCTCTTTTTCTGGTAATCATGGCCGCGTTTCGGGATATGAATTGAGGAAACACTATGTAAAAAAAATAAAATAAAAAAATTTAATTAGCTGAAAATGACAACAGTTCACTTGCACTCAAACTCATTTTAATATAATCTACATACTACACACAAATCTACACAAAAACGAATACGAGATACGTGTGACTTCTACTTGGAACACACAAAAACAAAATTATTTTAAGCAGAATGACGGCATAATTCGGCATTTACTTTCAATGTTAGGAAAAAGGCGATAAAGTGAATGATAACGGGGGCAGTCAATCCACCACATAATGTCCTTCTATATTCGACAAAAGAAACACGAGGATTAGTAAAATACAATTTAATAAACATTTGTTAACGCTTTAGAGCTTAAAGGATCGCATAAAAGAGTAACGTTACGTTAATGAAAATACGTAGGCTACAGAACAGATGTTGTTTTCGCTGTTAGCAAACAATATCTAACAAAACATCGAGATTTTGGTATTTTATTAAGTACATGTAAGTCATTGCATCCTCCCATGCTTGATAAAGCCTAATAATTGACATATGAACAACCTATTAATATTGATTACAATGTTCGTAGTGGTTTTGGTTAGCAGGCCGCGGCAGCGCGCCTTTAGTCCGCGTGACAAAGCAGTTTCCTCAAGCAAAAAAAACTACACATATTTTCGTTTATAACCGAAGCAACTTACCTTAAATTGTATGCTGATGTCTTGTGACGATGATTGGTTGAAAAAAAAGACTCCGAGAAAACTTTTTACAGGATAGAAAATGAATTTAAGCTCAGACGTAACAAAGCCAAGTGGAAGCAACGCACTTACAACGACACTGAGAGAAACTAAAATGGCGATTCCAAAGATATTGCGACACATCCGGAAACATGGGTCATAGAGGAGGAGCAACGAAAGGTGTTTTTTATTTATTTATTTTTTATAACAGGTTGCTGTCAAGTTACTTTGGCAGTTACCTGGTGGCTAATACTGGCTGAAGTTGTTTCCACACACAAAAAATGCACTATATATTTCTTATTAGGCAACTAGGTAAATAAAAGAAGTGGCAGTTGGACAATTTAAAGTTTATTCAAATGACAATGTCTTAGGATAGTATTTCAAGGTAATTCACAAACTATATATATTTCTAACTTATTTGCAGCATATTGACAGATTTTATTTAGTAGTAAATACATCAAACCTACAATGATAGGAATATTATAATGTTCATTCTCTTTGTTTTCCTCATCAAAAATGGCAAGAACCACCAAGTTAGTTTATATATATTTAACATTACATAGTGTCTTCCTACATACTGTTTTCTTCATGTTCACACTCATTTTTTTATGTATTTGTTCAAAAGTGTCACCATGCCTCATTTTCTTCATGCCTCATTTATCTAGACATTCTTGCCATGACCATCATTCTCAAAGGGAACATATCTTCCACCCATTCATTCTGAGATTGCATCATTCTTTCCCACAGGGCTGCTTCAGCAGTGTTAGAGTCCATCCAGTTCACTTCAGTGCCATAACTTTTACCTGCAATAAGATAAAATTGTCATGACAATTTTCAATTTCATTTTCTTAAAGGGATAGTTCACCACAAAAATGAAAATTAGCCCATTATTTACTCACCCTCAAGTCATCCTAGGTATATATGACATTCTTCTTTCAGACGAATACAGTCTGAGTTATCTTTAAGTCCTGGCTCTTCCAAGCTTTATAATGGCAGTGATGGGCTGTATATTTTTTAAGTCCATCAAAGTGCATCCATCCATGATAAAAGTAATCCACACAGCCGTAAATCGATGCGTACGGCCGTCTGCCAGAAGTTAGTTATTTTAGTTGATAAAGTTTTAAATATGGATATTTTTCTTACACAAATGCATCGCTTCACTTCTGAAGGCCTTTATTAACCCCCCAGAGCACTTTTGAGCACAAGTATGGAGCAGTTCTATGATGTATGGATGCACTTTGATGGACTTACATTATATTTATTAAAATATTATTTATAAAAAAATATACAGCCATTATAAAGCTTGTAAGAGCCAGGATATTTTTTAATATTACTCCGATTGTATTCGTCTGAAAGAAGAAGCCACCTAGGATGGCTTGAGGGTGAGTAAATCATGGGCTAATTTTCATTTTTGGCAGAACTATTGCTTTAATTATGTAATTGCCCCTTTAATTACCTGTTCCATTACCCAGTCTAATACCACCAATGAAGTGGTTGTTGAGTCTGTCATGATCCCACACTGTAAGCTCCACACAGGCCTCTTTGAGGTCCTCTTGACTAAAGCCATCATACACCATGGTGTGGTTAAACACTGGGTTAGAAGACCTCTTCAACACTCTGGTCTTCTGACGGTTTTTTCGGCTGGCATCTGGGAGGACTGCACTGAAAAGGCAGAATTCACACACATGGGCATTCCACATCTAACACTCCAACACAAATACATATGTATCCAATAAAATAGTTACTGATACCATTTGACAAATGGGTCAATGGCAACACCCCTGGAAATAGGCAGATTCTTGCATTCTTTCACCCATATTTGCACCTCACCGTTCCCCTTGTTCTTGTGACCTACATAATAAACATGTTATCAGAAAGGCAGATGCTTCTAAAAACATTTTTTAGTCAAATAAAAAGAGTCATCATCATAAATGTCAGCATCAATAACTTACTGTGAGAAGTCTGCGGAAGAAACCGGAGAGCTACTTTAATCTCTGCACTCATTTCCTCGCCACCGACAGAATGTTTTGGGCTGGTGGGAACCTGAACCTGGGTCGATAAAGAAAGACAGTGGCAGATGCAGTGCAACAAACGTGACCTCATACCCTTAAGTAACAAATACGTTTAAATAGCCCTGAACTATCTAAACAGGTTATCCTGACCCAATACACATGACTATTGTTATCTTACCCTTCCTTTGAGTAGATATTCATTCATTTGCGTGTTATTGAAATCCCATTCGGCCAGATCAACTTCAACCTCTCCAAGAAAGCTGTTACGCCCAAACATGTCATTGTGCCACACAGAGATGTTCAGCTTCTGGGTTTTCAGCGTCTCCATTGGAATCTTAAACTGCATAGAAAGTACAACTATGATTATCAAATTTATAAACATATCTCAAGAAGTTTAGAATTGTCATACCCGTAGGATTTCATTGTAAGCTGGGTCCAGAGTCTTCTTCCTCACGCATGTTTTTTTCTTTCCATATTTTGCTTTGTAAGGTAACAAGTAGCATTTAACATACCTAATGTTCAGTTAAATCAAACAAAGTACATGTATTATTGTTAATCCATTTTTATAGCTAGAGAGAAGCCATATTCTCCTGGTAAGAAATATTATTTGATGTTTTTCCCCCTACCCCACTTACGGATCAGATCGGTTCCTCTTAACATCAGCTACGGCAAGGTCCTTGCACTGCACAACAAAGATGTGGAACTCTCCCAGTTTTTGTACATAGTGAATGGCGAACTGGATTGTACCTTTCACCTCCACATTACCAAAATCACTACTGTAGATGCTCATTACACTGCCAGTGACCTATACATACCCCACACAAAGACACAGATCTGTATAGAAATGTATTCATAATAGCATGTTATCATAGTGTGAAATAAATAGATGAATATGATCATTTGTATTATATCAGAGTGATATTAGTTCTATTTAGCTTCATTGGGTTGGGTTAAAGACTGGGGTCACATACAGAAGACATGGAGGTCGCCTCAGAGCACGTGCTAAAATTAGAAGGAGTGTTGCAAGTTCTCGATCTGTCATAGTGGAAACTGCTCACTGATGCACAGTCACTGTTTCCGCAATCCATCTATTAGACAGGAGATGGTCGGCATTTATGCAGGTTAATAAAGGCAGTGAATGTTGGTGTTTAGCTATAGTGATAAAGGTAAAATATAAACTATGATATTTTAGAAATAATCCAGTGTAGAAGCTGTTAGTTGGAGGCTCATGAGTTTTGGTTCGTATTTTACCTCTTGTTGCATGAATGCAGGTACAGACATACTCATCATCTTCACCTGTTCTGGGTCGGAGAAGGACGTTTTGGTGTTGGGAGTGACAGCAGACACTTAGACCAATGAAAAAGAGGCAGTTAATGGACACATATTCTGGATCCATCCAGATGCAGACAGAATAAATCTTGAGTTTGAGTGGAAATAATGAATTCTGAAGAGTTTGCATCTAGAATTGTTCATTTTGAAGAGCACATTTGATATTTTATATAAAGAATGTAGTTACTCCATCTACCTCACCATTAGATACATGATTCAGGTTGTATGGGATGCAAACCGCCTTTAATCATTGGCAGTACTCCATACGTTCATCAAATTTTCATGTGCCAGTTAATGCATTCCCTTAGCCAATTCAGACAGTGAACTATACATGAAAGACCAAGGGTCAATTATGAAAAGGACGTTTAATGTCCTTAATGCTAATTTAATGTCATGGGCTTACTTCCTGCTCTTGATGTAATAACGCAAGCGTAAAATGCATCTATGATGCTGCCCTCTAACCAAGAAACATCAGTTCACATAGCAGAGGACAACAAAAACATTGAAAAAGTTTTAAAATACATTATTTATTTATTTTAAAAAAGGAAAAAGACTCATATTTACCATTTTCCATACTTTTCCCAACATCACTCCTTGGGTCAGTCTTCCATCTCTCTTCTTGGTTTATATGGCAAAGTATTAATATATAAATCAACAAATAAATAAATAGCACAACTGCAATAAAGCATATAGTAATAAAAGATGCTTTAGAAAAATGTTGTGTATACTAATGTTTGATTGGGTTAGAGACGTTGAGAGTTATTAAAAAAAATGTCCAGCAGAGGGCAAAAGAGTCTGTCACTCCTAAAGGACCAAGACAGCATGATCCCCAAGCATCAAAACATGTCTGACTTTATTTTGAATAAGAAGGTCAACAAAGCATACTGTAGGAAAGAGAAAGGAAACTTACGTGTGGATGCCAGGTCCTCTAGACTTTTGGAAATAGAGATGGGTCTGGCATTGGCTCGTTCCAGAGCAGCTTTGACAGGGCCGTCATCCTCACTGTCCCCTGTAACAGCCCATATCAAGAAGGAATCAGCAAACCATACAAAAGCAGAACACTGATACATTATATATAAATATTAGTACTGAAAACAATCATTTAAAGTGGTAAACCAGAGAAATTACACCATTTGGTTCCATTAGCTTTCTGATTTTCAGAAGATTTGAACAATGTATGTTGTTTAACATTACATAAAAACTACTAGCAGAATTCCATAAACAACTATATAATTCAAATAATATAGAATTTAATATTAGTTATATACTTAAAACAAACAATTATAAAACATAAAATAATTATGAAATATAAAAATGCATTTTAATAAATTAACATAAAGACTAATGATTGTAAGATGATTTATGATCAGTGCCATGGGTACATTTGTTCATTTGACTGTAACTGTAAACTATTAATATTTCACACATCATGTTATAAAATGAAACTTACCAGGAATTTGATGGAATTTTCATTATTTTAAAGGAAATAAGTTCTGATTACTGAATTAGATCATTGAAGAAAGTAGAGGCAGGGCTTAAAAAGTCATAAACCTGTAGAAGTTGATGTGGTCCAGAGCAATAAATAGATCATTTTATCATGCCTACAAAGTTGAGCATCTTACTTGAGATAAGTATCAAGTAGAACATGTTTCTTAGCACTTATTTTAAGGACATAAACCCTGCTTCCACAAAAATCACAGAACCAATCAGCGCCTTTTCTACTGAAAATAGACTGAACCAAAATGGAGAGGTGAGCTCACAGTATGAACTGGTGTGTGAGATTGACCAGGCTTCAGGTGTGGAGCTCCCTGAGGAGTCAAAGGTGATCTCCTCCGATTCAGGCAGGGAGTGTCGAGAAGGGGAGCTCTCATTGCTCACTATGCCTGGGTTCACCTGTTCAAAAGTCCCATATGCCTGCACCTTAACCTGTTCTCTTTCATCTAAGACCGTCTGCTCGGGTACGCCCAGGTAATGGTGTAAACTCAGGGGAATATAAAACCGGGTCAGAGAATCTGCTGACAGCTTTCGTTCTTTAAGAATGATGGGTCTATCATCACTGCGTCCTTCTGGAGTCTTCCCTTGGTGTTCAGGGGAGGTACGCAACCTAGTTTGCCCTGATTTAACCCTAACATCACATGGACTCCTGTCGCCAGGATTGATATCTATCGCAAAGGTTCTTAAGGGAGAACCATCCTTCTTGGACTCTTTGTTTGGATATGAATCTCTACGAGGTACTTTAGACTGCCGTAATGGGCTGGACGTTCTGGTTTGATCTTGGTCTTTTGGTTGGTAAATGTCAGCGGACTGTGGCTTATTATGTTGACCTTTTGGAGGGAGACTTCTGAGGGGAGATGATGGTGGACTTGGCTTTGAGTGTTTGTCTGAAACGGATTGTTTAAAATTAGAAATATTTGTGGTGACGTATGAAGCCCTACCTCTGATATCTTGAAGGTCTTGTAATGGCATTCTAATTGGACTTCTTTGTTTTTCATCAGTCTTTTCCATCTTCTCGTTTTGTGCAATCAAACCAACTTCGTTGAAGCTCATTCTGTCCAGGGAACTTGGGCTGTTTGACCTGATGTCGAACTGAGGTTCAGAAAGTCCTACTGAAGAACGTTTTGGAGATGACTCTGCGTACGGGTCTTTAACATTGGCTGTACATGTTGGTGAGCCTACAATTACTTTAAGGCCACTTTTTTCTTTCTCCCAAAATGACTTGAGATCATTGATCGAGACTTTATCTTCCTGTTGACTGAGGGACATTTTGAAGGTGGAGATTTCCTTCTTCAGGTCTGATATATCCCTGCAGATTGACTCTTCCTGTAGATCACTGGCCAGATAATTATCTTTATATTTTAGCAGTGAACTGGGTGACAGTTGGACATTAATTTTCACTGTGAGAGTTTGTAGTTCACAACTTGAGCCTTCTGAGACCTTATTGCCGTCGAAACTAGAAGGGTTCCCATCTTCACGTGACGATATGGCTGATGTATCAATACCACAGGAGGATCTTCTAGGTGAGACTGAAGAAATCTCACTTGTTGTAGATTCTACATCAACTGGGATTGGATCACTGGGTTTGGGTTTTGATGGGCTGGTGTTTGAATCTGACAACCTTCTGTCTAAAGCGTTGTGATAATTCTCACTAAGCTGAGATGTCTCACTTTCTTCTACTTCAGGTTCTTTTTTAATGCTTAGTATTTTAGGTCCTCTGTCCCCCCTTTCCCAGAATGACTTCAGGTTGGCCATTTTTCCTGGTGATACCTCACCTTGGTCAAACTTCTCTCTTGGAGGAGTATCTTCACATATAAGTCTGTCTGGTTTGTTTTTATCTTTTAATATTTCAGCCATCCTGCTCTCTGTAGGAACAGAGGTCTGCTGAAGTATATTATCATCTGCCTCAGGCCTCAAAGTGCAAGATGGTTCACGTTCTAAACTTTCTGTTTTAGCTTGACTTATCACTTCTTTATCAGATGCTTGAACTTCTGGAATCTTGTCTTTTTTCTCTGCTCTCGAAAACAATTCAAAAAGCCCCCTACGGGGCTTTGGTGGTGGCTTGGTCATTGGCTGGTCAACTGGAGACGGTGAATCTTCTGACTTGGCTTCTGGGCTTTTTTTTGGTTCCTCTTCATTCATCTCTCTCTTGACTGGCGACTCTTTCAGCTTTCCATCTCGAGAGCCTCTCCCAAACCATTCAAGTATTTTGGAAATTGAGCGACCTTCTTCCACTGTAACCTTATCAGTTTGGCCCTCTGCGCTCAACTCAATGGCCTTACCTGTGACTTCAGTAGAGCTGTGGATGTTGGACACCTTTGAGGACTGAGGCTCACCATAAAGCTCATGATGACCTACAATGGAGACAATCACATTTTGGAAATTTTTATATTTGCATAACATTGACAGAAAATGAATAATACTTTGAGACAGAACAATGACTTCCAAAAAATAATATTACATTAAATTACGTCTGACCATGATTCCTGTCATCAGATGATCATACTGCACATTAAAATTCCAGTAAACACTCAGATAATAGTCATTTCTTGCAGTGCTTATTTACTAATCACCATTTGCAGATTAATCAACATACATATACCCACAAGCATTCACCAGAAGCCATGTGTTGTATGTATGAGGTATGCACTCACATGCAGTTAGTACGAGGATGTATTAATGAGTAAGCATGTGAACTACTGAATCACAGGTTGATCGATTTATTGGCTGATTAACTCACTCAGATTAATTTTTAGGGTTTAATTATATTGAAATAATCAGGGTGTCTTACCAAAAAGGTTTTCTATTAAGCCTTTCTCAGTCACAACTATTTCGAGGTGTCCAGTTAGACAACCAATCTACTTGTCCTTCCCCAAACCTTTCTGTAGGCTCAATGCTCATCATGTGGGGACGCTTGTGATTTTTAAGGGGACTTCAGACAGCAATTTGTAACTTTGTAACCACAGGAAGTGGGAAAGTCTGAGACCGCAATGCTAAGTACCTGCTTTATAAGTGTTGGTTCACCCAAAATTGAAAACTCTTCATTTACCTTCACCCTCATGTTGTTGCAAACCTGTCAGACTTTCTTTCTTCCGTGGAACACAAAATAAAAATGTTTGATGAATTTCTCTGTGTGTGGAGTTTATTTCATACAATGTATGTCCAATGTTTAATTAAATGGGCACTTTCCACAGGAGAAAGAAAGTCGTATACCAGTTTGGAACTAAATGAGAGTGAGAGAATGATGAAAGAATATTTTTTCTAGATGAACAATCCATTTAAGTACTTTGTGTGGCTACAACTACGTTACCGTTTTCTGTAATATGACTTCTATCCTGGTCCAACACAGGACTCCAATCTTCTTCCAGCACACTGTGCTCTCCTTGTACTCTCTCTATAGGACCAACAACGGAGATGAAGCGGACCTGTTTCCTATCTACCCACCCTGAAGCAGAGTGCACTGAGCAGGGGGAAAGAGGAGGGCTGATGGGAGTTTCAGGACTGATGGGGCTGACCGTAGCAGAAGACTGACTGCTGCTGCTGCCATTATTGGTGGGAATGTGGAGTCGCAGGGAGTCGGTAGAGCTACATCTGGACCCGTTTTGCTTCAGGATGCCTCTGGGAGCAGGGGTCATGACCTGTCGAACTCCATTATCACTGCTGCCAGTGTCCAGGGAAGAGTCCTTGCAGGAATATAGCAGCAGTCTCTTTTTTGGCACAGGTTTGCATTGAGTGGCTACATGGGTGTCAGTGTTGTGTGTGTTTAGAGTAGTGTGATGTGTGTAGCTCTCAGCTGGAAAAAAGGGCTCTGGAAAATAACCAAATAGTAATGAAGCAGTAAAAGAAGGGGAATAGACACATACATGCACAAAAAAGTGAATTCATTTTCAAAATGAATTCAACTTGTATTTCATTTAACAGTTCTGTTTAGTGGTCGACCGATATATCACCGAGGCCGATATATCGGCCGATATTTGGAATTTTTTAGATATCGGCATCGGCCGATAAATCTTTCCGTTTGGCCGATATATTTCAAAACAGTTTGTGACTGTGCATTAGCGCTTTTTTCCACTGACGCGAACAGAGCGAGCGTGAATGAACTGAATACACTCGCTCTGCTCCGCCCAGCACCGTAAAACAAGCCACTCAGAAGTGAAGCAGACATCTGACAGACACAGTAAATGACCATTCGCGTTCGCCTTCTAACCTGACGCTACATTGTGTTACACACAAAAACACTCCGGCGTGCAGCAGAGTCTATTCAAACAGTACCGTGATATGTCAGATCCGCAGCCCAACGGTAGCTCCAGTGGGGGTCACAGATGTGATATAAATGAATTCAAACAAAACTGAAAACATTTTACCTCACAAACAGTCAAAAATCCTGTGACTGGCTGTTCCTCAGATACGCGTGTTGTTCTCGGGTTACATTTAAACTAGACGCTGTTTTCCAACGGACTCGCGTGCACGGAAAAGCTGGGTCGGTCGCGTCGCGTGCATTACAGATCAGTTGGTCGCGTGAGGTGGATGAGAGGAGAACACAATGTAATAATATTACGTTTGAAAATAAATCCTTGAAAATGTTATTCACTATCTACTGTATTTATTTATCCATGATTGGCGTAATATCGTGTGTAGTATACATTTTCATATGTTCATGTAGCAGGGTTCTCAAGTTTTATCAAAAGCTTGGAGTGAGATCACATGCAGTTGGGGGAGGAGCCATAATGGAGCCACGCCCCCATCTGTCCCCGCCCCCCAATTTTACCCAAATTAACCAGCACAAATTGAAATTATAACAATTGGTAAATCTGATAAATGACAGAGCAATTCATCACATCAAATATACTCTTTAATGTTATATTTCAAAACTACAAATAAGCTATACAAAAATTACAAAAATATAACAAATTTCTCCAAACAGTTTTTGAAAAACAAATATTTTTTGCATTTTGAATGTGTCTAGTCGAAATGGTATAATGATTTATTGTGTGGTGGGACATTGTGAACAAATGACATACTAGAGTATTATTAAGGTGTGTGTGTATGTGTGTGTGTGTGTGTGTGTTTGTGTGTGTACACAAGAGTACACACTCCAGCTTATGAAATGTGTTTTGTGTTGTAAGTGTTTGAAAAATACAAATGCAATGGCAATGATTAATGTATGTTTTGACAGGATATAAAATATTACCCAGAGCACTCTGCTTTAATACATGTAACTAGAAAGACTATTAATACAGTATAATGTATAATTTAAAATAAAATAAAATAAACAAATTTAAATGTATTTAAAATAAAATGAAGAAATACATCTTCATTCCTTCCCATACCACTAACATTTCCCCTTAGTTTCAGATAACGTAAGCTAGCCAAACTGAGCCAAAGCTTCTGGCCTGGTTGCAAAGTAGTTGTAGTGTTTTTGACTGCATCAATAATTATGTATACGATGGGCTTTAAATGTTCTAGCATAAACATGTTAGACGAGCTTTCTTCCAACTTACCTTCTCCATCATTCACGAGTGTTCGCGCGATGTTGTTGGTTACCTAGTAACGAACGTACGGCGGCCGAGAATGTTCCGTCAACTTCCGTGTGTTCGCGACTTCGCGCATCTGTGTTGCCTATTAACGAACGCAATCTGGCCGAAATACGTGCTGGCGGCAGAAAACTTCACTTTGTGTGCCCGCGCCTCGTATAAAACGTTATATATAAAGCTTGCAGGACAACTTGTTTGACATTGCCTTTTTAGCGTGAGAAATACACGGTGTGGCGTGTGAGCGTGTGAACTGGTTGAATTGCGTGTGTCTCACGGCCAATGCGTGAGACTTGAGAACCCTGCATGTAGGCTATGTCATGCAAATACATGTGACGGCTTGCAACGTTTTAAAGAAACAAACAAGCAAAACTAAACACATAAATCATTATTATTTAAATATACTTGAAGTAAAACAACCTTAAAAAAAGGTTGAACTATTTAAACTATTTTAAAGTAAATAGTGTAAATAAACTATGTGAGATTTATATTTTGTATTGTAGCCTACATAAAATGTATGTAATTTCACATACTATTTTGTCATTAATTTATGAATATTGTTTCGATTTGTTCATTAATGATAAATGTTATTTGTAACCTGCAGTAAGCAGCAGTAATTATTTATGTGACTGAAAAATGACTGTAAATATTAAAGCAGACAAGAAGCTGCACTAAAACTTTATTTATTGAAGTGTTACCTTACCTTTTTGTTTACATTTTAATTTCTTATTAAATATTTTCTATTGCAAAAAGAATTTTGCATAAATAGTATGTACAATAAATGTTCATTTAGTTTCACCAATATTCTTTATGTCTCTCATTTACTGTATTCACATGTATTGTATCGGCCTCATATCGGCCAATCGGCCAGATTGCTTTCTCAATATCGGCATCGGCATCGGCCATTAAAAATCCCATATCGGTCGACCACTAGTTCTGTTACTGTTCATACCAGTACACTATCTGTTAATTATTTACACTTTAATGGTATAGCAATGAGATGGAATGCACTGGATTAAAGTTTGCAAGCAACCAAGGAATATGATAGCAGTATAAAGTCTGCTAGTTAGTAGTCTAGTCACGTTCATGTTTACAGTTTATGTATTTGCATCCTATTCCAAATATTCACAACTTTTATATTGACCTTTTCACTCATGACAATAATACTAGCCTGACTATACAATAATAATAAGTTAATAAAAAATGTACCATCTATGTATGTGGTACGAACTGGTCATGCGTGGCAGCTTAACTACTTAGAACAACATAATTCTCTGTATAATCTTCTTAAAGTTTGGCAGCTCCATTACTCAGATCACTACACTTTTGGCCAGACAATTTTTATTTAACGGCACTTTTCCACATGTATTTTAATAAAACTTAATGCCACACATTACATTCAACATCAATTTTAATACTACAGCTTAGTTATACTATACTATACTATACTATACTATTATAATTATACAAACAGGGGAATAGTTAAATGCTAAAAACCTACTCTATCGTTGTACTTGTACAAACTAATATTGAGTGTTTACAATTTCTCAAATAATTTGTTCCTGTATGACCTCAAAGAAGCTTTTGATACTTTCATAATCAAAAACCAGAGACCAAATTTTTTTTGTTGCCAACATATATTGCAAATATAGCATTAAATGTGTGACCAAATACAGGTTTTGCATGCAGTATGCAGTATCCATATACAGTATGCATGCAGAGAGCATTCAGTTGCTATGCATGTCAAGCCAACACCATAGCCCAGAAGAGGTAAACATGCTGTTCTCAATGGGGATCAGTCAAACAAACTTACTGTGCTTGCAAGAAATATGTTCTGACCATTTGCTCTTCAGAACATCCACTCCATTAAAAATACAACAAATACAATCTGTTACCTCATCTGAACACTGAACAGTATCAAAACCATCACACAAATGTTAAATCTGTGGCAGTCACACAGAAAAATATGTCAAAAGCTAAGAGATGGTATATATGCTGTGAAAAAATCTGAATTTGAATGAAAATGCTAAATATGCTACAGTAAACACTGTAAATCAATGATGTTTTGTCAACTAAAACTTAGTTAGTTAGTAAAGTTACTAAACTTAGTACGAACTAGTACAACATACAAAATTCTATAAAAAGCCAAATCATTTGTAAACATTGTAACAGATTCAAGTAGGTTGATTACATTATTTAATTGAATTAAAGTTATCAACTTTTAAACAAAGGCCCATAGTGTCTGAATCTGATGTCTGAATTTTTTTATACCATAAATTAAGTCACCTCTTATAGACCTTTTGCGCCAGAGAAACGAGGGCGCCGCCATCTTTAGAATATTGTCTTTTAACTTCCGTTTTTGCGGTCGCTCTGTATATTTCTATGGCGCTGCTGTCCAGGAGCTTTTGAAGTGGATTTACTTAATGTAAAGTTAACGAAAGTTATCATGAGGACTGTAATGTAATGTAAAGCAGATGACTTAACAAATGTCAGTCGACCGGGAAGATTTTAAAACGAGCCGTTCATTAATAAACACGCAAAATCGCTGTGAAAATACAGACCGGAAGTCAAAAGACAACGAGCGCAGCGCTGAAAAGGGGCGGAGCTACATAAGGTCTATAGTGAACAATATTCTTACATAACATAAATCTACCATATCTAACATAAATTTGAGGATAAATTGAGAAGATATTCTCACCCTCAGCAGGTGTCTGGTTGGCCTCCTTCACTCCATTGTTGAGTCTGGCTTCATCTCTCTGCAATCGCACACTATTGAATGGATTCTGCCTAGGCTACATAATAAATTTAATGAAATCAACAAAACCATAAAAAATTATCATGAATAAAATTCAGCAAAATTATCTTAGTGGATTTTCTGTAGTGTACCTTGATTTGAGGTCTTTCCTGCTGGGCTTCATCATCCACCCTGTACGAGGTGATATGGTCACACAGATTCACGAAAGAATGAAAGATGATAAAACATGATAAAAACCAGCAGGCCACTGAGAGCTTTGTGCACTGATCATTGTGAACAGTTCAGCATAATGTAATCAATATATTTGAATCATCAATGCATCTTCATGGTGCTGGTCCTGAAGCCAATTGAAAGTCACAAGATTCAGCAAGCACTTAAGTGGGGACAACATTTGTTTCCATGCTGTGATGTGAGTGTATAATGCCATTAAATGTTGTCAGACAGAGGGAAAGCAGCAGCACGTGAAATCTGACCCCTGAAGCAGCTTACTGGCTCCAGATTTTCCTCACCAACCCTGTCTGACTGCATGGGAAAGGGTTGCCCTACAGATTACATTAGGCCTACATGTCATAGGTTCACGCCTGAATTTCCATCAAATTCACATAAACAAGCATACTTGAACTGGTGATGTTGAAGAAGAGTTTCTCTTCATTGAGTTCTGCATATGAGAGCTTTTAAAGCTAGTGTCTACAGAATTAAGGCTGTCGTGAACAGTCCAGCCAGGCTAATGGGCGGATGTAGTGTTGGGTTGTTGAAAAGGCAGAGGTGCCGTACAATCCTTTAATCAAGTAGAAGAATGGCATGTGCTTGATACAACAGAAATGTAATTTTGAGCTTAGAAATTTCGGTTACACTTTAGATTAGGGTCCAATTCCCACTACTAACTAGTTGCTTATTAGCATGCATATTGCAAGAATATTGGCTGTTTATTAGTATTTATAAAGCAAATAGCAATGCCTTATTTTGCATGAGCTAACTATTAACTTACTAACTATTAATAAACAGTAATTGTGAGTTTATTGAGCAAAAGGTTGTAGTTAATTGTTAGTTAATAATGAGAATTGGATCCAAAACTAAAGTGTGACCTTAATACTGTCATTTATTACTGTTATATTCATGGCATTTCTAATGATTATACATTAAATGTTTTACACTTTCCAATGAAAATATTCTAAATAATGTTTATACAATGTACGCACTACTGTTCAAAAGTTTAGTGGTTTGTAAGATTTTTGTTATTTATATTTTGTTATGGGCAAAGACACATTAAAGCAAAAAGCAAAGACGCATTAAATTGATCAAAAGTAACAGTAGGCATTTATAACGTTACAAAATATTTATATTCCAAATAATTTCTGTTCTTTTGAACTTTCTATTTAACAAGGAATCCTGAATTTCTTTTTATCATGGTTTCCACAAAAATAAATAAACAGCAAAACTGTTTTCAACATTGATAATAATAAGAAATGTTGCTTGAACACCAATTTAGCACATTAAAAAGAATTACTAAAGAATCATGTGACATTGAAGATAGAAGTAATGGCTGCTGAAATGGCTGCATTTTGCCAGTACAGAAATAAATTATATTTAGAATACATTAAAATAGATAACATTTTACAATATTACTGTTTTATTGTATTTTTGATCAAATAAATGCAGCCTGGGTGAGCATACTTCTGAACGGTAGTGTATACACACACACTCTTGAACACAAATACAAATCTGTACCACTAGACCAACATGTCATGTGCTTCTATAAAGGTCTATTAGTTGTTACTGTTACAAAGTGTTTTGTTTTTTCTTTGCTTGTGCCATATCTCGACTATGACATTAAAAATAGGAGCATGAACACACACATCTAATTATAAAACATTTCAATATTTCATTGCTTAAAAATGTGATCACAAAAATCATCAGATGAAACATTCTACTAGAATGTCCTAATCATAAATATACATATCACCAAAAGCTCACCTCTCATTCTGTGATTGTGTGGAAGGATCCTCAATGAGTCCTGAAAGCTCTGGAGGGATGTACACATCTTTCTTCCCACCATAAACACAACTGGATGGCTCAGACCATCTTTGAGAGATCTCCCCTGCAGTGAGAGACTCGTTGTTATGCTCAAACATGCATTTACACACACAAGTACATGTCAAATGTCTAATGGAACTACATTTGATAAATGCTATGGTGAAAATATGGGTGATTTTTTATTAAAGGTAAAAATGTGATATAAAGCAGAATAACAGTGATGCAAACACTGAATCAAGGTGCTAATCAGGGACAGGGTACATGCAATGGAAATAATGAGAGACGTGAACAGAGATTCTACCCGATTCTGTCTGCTGGCAACACTTACATATCGTCACGGGTTTCCTCTGTCTCATGGACGCTCTGATGATGTCGGAGCCATGGATCTTCTCTCTGTGTCTGTGGTACTTTGTCTCGTAAAACCATTCCCCAGTCAAGTACTTCAGCCTGCCTCTGTCTCTCTCAGTCTTTCGAAGCTGCCTGAAAGGACAGGACAGAATCCTTGGTTTATTTATATGGAAATATACTTATGACTGTCATATAAAAAAATGGGCATTGAATAAAAACTCTCTGACGTCTCAACGTTACAGTGAGCTTAAGCAGTGAGATCCACATGGACAAAATCCAGACATTCTTTGAACTGGGAACGAATTACTCTGGACAGTTTATCTGTGAGAACTGAAACTGATTTTGTTTCTTTCAGGACCCAGATATTATTTTAGACATCAAATGGCGAATAACACCACACCAAAACAGTAACCCATATTTTCTCCTATAGGTCATAATTTCTTTTATAATTTTCTTCATACTTTTTGTTCATGTTTTTGAGGATTAGGGAATGTTATGCCCGTTTTATGTTGCCATCTGCCTAATTTGCCTTTTACCAAGTGAGAGATAAAAATTGTGCAAAAATTGTTTGATTTGACACATGGTTTTTGAGTTTAAAAGTTTAAACTTGAGCACTGCATTTTTAATTAATGCAGTGTTATGTGTGAGACACTGCAAAAGATGAGAATGTAAAAAAAAAACAAGGTCTTTAGACTTTTTTTAAAGTTCATTTTAATGTATTTATTTTAAATAAACTATGTTTATTCTTATAGTTAATTTATTTTAACTTTAGAGCAACACTTTTGGAACGGCATGAGCGAGGCACAAAAGACGCGGGATGCGATCGCTCTGATGAAAGACATCCGTTTACAAAGAAATAAAATGGAAAAGTAGCGCAGTGGAAATGTGGAATGTTCTGTGTGAACGTCCCATTAGGGTATATATAACGTTTGTTCTTAATCCACCAAGAATCTTTTGCCTGAACTCACTTAATCCTCTGTTCTTCCGACTTCTTGAGCTCTGCGTCCCTCTTCAGCACAGTCAGGATCATCTCTTGCTCTTCCTCTGTCAGATAACTCAGGTCAATCATGATGAATGTCTTCAGGGTAAGTCTCAGATCGCCTCAGACTGGTTCACTGAAAGTGTCATCAAGTAAGGTAACTTGAAGGCTGGTGCTTGATAAGTCACTCCATCACATCTGCACCAGACACACAGCAAAAGTTTCAGCTAATTCAGCAATAACCAAAACCAAAGCATGAGCTCGGCACACAAAGAAGTGTTTTCCCTGTGAATTCCTCTGACCATTAAGACATCACATGATCCTTATTTTTTCTAATGAATCCTTGAGCTGGGCTTTTAAGACGTCTGCTTTGAGCATCATCTACGCTTCCCTACACATACTGTCATACTGTTTCTCCGAATCAGCGCCGGTCCATACAGTATGTGCTCAACAACACTGGACATGTGACATGGCATTGTCAGATGACTATTTGAGGATATGGGTAACAGTGCTTCTGAGAGCAGAGAGCACAGTCAAAGACTCTTTTATTCCTAAATCAAATTACACTTAACTCAAATTAGGTGGCAGCACACAAATGGTATCAATTTGAACAGTCTGCTTTTCTGCAAGACAGTTTCAAATCCATGACAAAGTAGGAATATGACTAAACCATTTTAAATAACTGGAATCATGATATTTTTGGATGGAATGCCCAGTTGGCAGAATTCCACATGTCTGGATAAGGTAACATTACAAATTTGAGATTTTGATATATATATAAAGCCCTATAAGAGCTTTCTACAATAATAAGATACAAATTCCTTCTCGCTGAATTTTGCCAGTGATTCTTATAGATAAATGCTATTTAAAATGTCTTAGAAATACTTTACAAAAGTCTAAAACAATTAAAAGCCTTTTGCCAGACACATTTTCATAAATAAAGGATTTGGAGTTTGTTTGATTGTTTGTTTATGCATGCATACATATTTTATCTTGGCAATCAATAATCAGATTTCAGGCTATACTGATAAATTTGGCTTGCATAATTGAATGCAATCAGGCTACATTTAATGTAACATGTTTATAATCAATAATAACAGGTTACATGAACAGGCAGCAACAAGTTTCTACCAGACTCTTGCATGGGCATATCTGGACTTTTAGATACAGTCATGACACATTCCACCCAAAGAGGAAGTTTGTAGCTACTTTCCTATTTTGGAAATCTGTTCCCGAGTCATTTTCTTGATTGAGACATTTCCTTGAGAAACGCCTGAAAAAACAAAACAAAAAAAAAAAACCTTGTTCCAAGCTTGCTATTATGCTAGTATGATTGTATAATAAAGATTATCTAGTCATTAGACATTTTTAAATAATTCCTTCTTTTAAACCTAAATTTCTAATCTAGAATTACATTACTAAATTATTTACCTCAGTACAAATCAGATTTCAAAATGACACAAAGCATTTAAGTGCCCAGTCGTTCTGAGAGAGGCATGTCATGACAACGTCGGAGGGATGATTGCCTGAGGCGGGAATGGGATATCTAAATCATAACTTTTCAAGGGATGCATCATTACCGAAAGAAGGAGAAGAACTAGTCTCATCCAAACACAGTAAACATTAATATTGCATGTTAACCGTTTGTCTATTCCACATCCCTTTGGGGCATGTACCATAACAAAGAGTTGCCACATGTTTTGGGTTCACTTATTACAGGCCAGGGGCCAGATGCATAAACTTAGCCACCATGTTAAGACTGTGTTTTAAGAACTAGTTTGACTAACTAGCAAGGGGGGCAATCCGTTTTACTGGTCCAGTTCAAATTAGACCGATCTACCTTTCAATGCAGCTGACTTTAAAAAGTTAGGACCGGCCTTGAAGTGGCTGAGGGTTCACAGTGACAAAGAGAATTAATTAGTTGTTGTTTTTTGTACGTTTTGTTATACCAGCATTGTCAAATTACAACTACATAGGCTATCATCATGGCAATGTTCAGCTCTGAACAGTCAGACGGTTATGAACACTCACGTTTTTCCATGAGTTTCAGTGTTTGTTTGTTTAAACCAAGACATGCTTTAAATATTAACATTTTAAATATCTAACGGTATTTTTAAAAAGTAAAATAGGTTTCAATATACTTTCCTGTGGAAGAAAATGTAATAAACTGATTCAAAGACTATAACCACAAGGGCCATTGTGGAAGTGGTCATGTAACTAATCACTGTTTGATCTGGATGTAAATAAATACTCTGCATTCTTTCCTAAATAGCTTTACACGCATTAACAGATTAGGGAAGCAGGAAATGAGAAAACATTCAGAATGGCTCCAGAGATAAAAACACAAAATTCCAGACATGAAAACAACATAATGTAATGAGCGCCTGTTGGAACAGAACCCATCCTGTCACAGCATGCAGGCAAAACTTCAAACTCACTGCAGGGAAACTGTTAAAGTCTTAAAAAGTAAAAGCAGAAAGTATTAAGGCAAAATAAAACAGATGACAAGAGAAAGTTTACCTGAATCCTGCTTGAGTGGCTGCTAGACCGCGTTATTTTTCCAACACTGTTACTGTAACATCTGAAACACCCGCACCAGGGGAGTGTAACAATCCATTTGCCAGACACTTGCTGATGTGAACAAAGCATCGAAGTCTCCAGCCTTTAAGTGAGGCATGTATGTCAACCGGTGGGTGTGTGTGGGCTCCTCCACTCTGGTTGTGTCAACACCTAGTAAGGGCTAAAAAAGTTGTGTAGATTAACTTGTGGTGAGTTCCGAACGATATCCAGAAATGCTGTCTAGGTAGGAGGTTCACTAAGTTTTGACACACATCCCCTGTGGGCGCTTATAAAGGCGTGGTCACGTTCTGTCACTTTTATAAACTTTTAATTCTATCACACGCACGTGCCAAATGCATTGTGTGATTAAATGTCCTCTCGACGACAGCACAAAACATCCTATGCATAATGTAATGAGACACGTATTAGGCTATATGTATGAAAATTAAACAATCTATAGCGGAACTGCCTACAACTCTCCTTCTGTCTCTCCACTCCCTGTGAATCAGTGTTTAATGAACGTGAGTAACGTTATTCTTACCTCCCTAAACTTCAGCAATTACATGTAGAATCATGTGCTTAATAAAACAAACTAAGCAGTAAACACATTTTTAAAAACGGGTTTGCCAAATGTGCTTAATGTGTATAATTTATCCAGCAACACCATACGGTTCAGAATAAAATTAACTGACTTTTGACTTTTAGTCTAAATGAATAGCACAATGCATGACCTGGGGTAACTGGAATGTTGAACATTGAGCTTTAAAAAAAAACTGTCCCTATTTGTTGGATAGTAAGTCCAGGAAATGAAGAAAAAAAAAAGTTTAATAAACAGTAGGCTAAACACTTTTCTTTTTCTCCCTGCACCGTTTTGCGTCATTGAAATGGCGATAATTGTCGCCCCCTGCTGATCGACTTCGCAGCGGCAGTTAGTTTCCATAACAACAACGTGCAAACATTTCCGAAAAGGTCGAAAGTCGAAATAAATAGGCTAGGTAGAATAAAAAAGAAAAACTCGCAGCTCAAAGGTAAAATTGCTCTTTTACCCACAAATTATCTTACCACGGCCTGTTTAAAGGGTTAATAAATGCTGTTGTTTTGTTTGTTTTTCATATCAAGGAAAGATGTAAACTAACTTGAGTATAACTGAAAATGAGCAAGACATTAGATACAACATCTCTTGCAGAGGGCTTCATACAGTTCCAGTTAGTACGGTGCTCAATATTGTCTTAATCTAGGCTACTTTGCGTTTTTATTCTCATGACAATAGTCTATCTTCATTTATTTCTAATAGAATTCAGGTAAAAAAGAAAGAAATTCAAGATTCTAAGGATGAAATGTGCCAACTAGAAGATAAGAAGCAAAACACGATAAAGCTGGTAAGTGGTGACCCTAATGTTGGTGATGATGATGATGAAGAGGAGGAAGGCTAAATTCAAACACGCGTATCTGCAGCAGGAGCAGCTGAGAGAAGAGAAGACACGTCACGCGCTTGAACTAAATAAACAGATAAAGGAGCGGCAGAGGAACCTGGAGCAAAGACAGCAAGAAGATGAAGAGCTGGTGAAACAAGCGACTCGAGAGAACCTGGAGCTAAAACAAGAGCAAGAGAAACAACTAGAAGGTACCCGAGTGACACAAAGTTTTGAGGGAATAGTAACGTTATGTTACACTCAAAAATGAAAGTCTGTCGTCATTTAACTGTTAGCTTACTTTCTTTCTTCTGTGGAGCACACACAAAAATTATATTGGGCCTTCTTTTCAGTTAATATTCAGTAGTTATGGCCTATGGGTAGTCTTTCAAGCTTTAAAAGAAGCGTAATTTTTGATAATAAAAAAAGTATTACGAGGGCACATGACTGAAAAGAAAATGTGTAGGAATGAATAAATCGTTGATAATAAATAATGCAATATAAAAAATAAGAATAGCCAGTTGTGGTTTTCATGGTGACTTTAATTTAAGGTTGGCCTATAAAGACGTTTTTATTTTTATTTTATTTTGTTATACCAAATTTATTAATAAAACGTACCCCTGGCTCCTATGTACAAGCTAGCAAGCAGATTAACCTAGAATACGCGCTAAAGTTTCACATTAAGTTTTTCCCATAGAAAACCATAATAAAGAAAATGCTTAACATGCAATTTAGCACGTTGCGTTCAAATTCTGGGCTCACCCATGCCTGTATATCCATCATTGATCAGATTTGAATGTTTTATCATGTCTTAATTCGGTACATATGCCACGTCATATAGGGATTGTCAAAGTTTTTTTAAGGGCCCACATCAACCTAGCCCATAATCGATTGTCAAAGTTTTTTTTTTTTTTTTCGTCATCTACTGAATTTTTTCGTCAACGATACCAGGGACACCGAAACACCGGGGAACATGAAATTTGGTGGGCATGTAGCCCCACTAGACTTTTACGGAAGAATTTCGTTTCCCCCCTCCGCACTGGGCCCCCCCAAACCCAAAAAATGCAGTTTTTCCTAAATAACTACCTGAACCGTGGCACCGAGGATGAAGAAATTTTTATGGTATGTTGCTCTTAAGGGCCCACATCAACCTAGCCCATAATCACTCATTTGCGATTTGCGCCCCTCCCATAAAAAATGAAAATGCAATATTATTCTGCTTTAATCGCCCCTATCTTCAGTTGAGATGTTCAGAACTGCACCATATTTCATGTGTATGATTAACTTGACATCCTCTGGGGGTATGCTAAGTTTCGTAGAATTTCATCCATGGGGGGGGGTATAAAATAAATTCATTTATGTGCACATTTAGTGACTGTACACTCATCGGCCTGTAGATGGTGCTGTTGAGCGAAGGGTTGCTGGTTTAGGATGATACTGTCACACACACACATGCAGGAATACAAACAAACGGAAGCATGCACACACACTGACATCCACACGCACAGACACACACACACAAACACACACGCGCACACACATGTACGCACGCATACATACACGCACAGACACACACACACAGACGCACACATACACAAACACACACACATACACACACACACAGACAGACATGGACATACTACTACTTTTTTTAGGTATCAGCCATATACCCGATTTACCAATACCCAATGTGTTATGCTTGGGCAGTATACTAATGAGGTGGGTGGGACATGTTTCATGCCATGTTAGATCACATCCTGAGAGTCTACGCTTTCAGAAAATATATAGTTTATATAGTTGAATCAGTTTTCTCTTCATGGTACAGACCAAAATGTATTATGTGTACACTTTCTTCACCTAAATCCATAAAATCCCATTAATTTCAATGGGACATTTACTTAAGTGTTCTACTAGGTACAGTGGGAATGAGTTTAATTTTGTTAACATTGTTTTTTTTAAACTCTGGGACCAGGGCTACAAGATAAAACCACTTTTTTGGGGAAAAAATGTTTTTTATTTCAGTAAAACACAACAAACCCATGCCAAAGTCAGATAACTGACTTTTACCATCAACAGGTACCTCAACCGTTTGGTAGAGGTTTGTAGAAATTGAATGGGAGGGTCCTTTGAAAAAAAAATCACAGATTTTTCATACTTAGTATGTATAAGTATATTTTTTGTGGAAAGCCAGTGCAGGCCTGAGCGGCGGTCATATTTTGTACCGCCATGCGGTACATCTAGTTGTAATAAAGGTAGATTTGTGTGCCTCAGTGATCCTTTTCTTGTATGGTTTACCCGGTGTTATATTTATATTTGTCGTGTGTGCATTTGTGTGAAAGAACTACGCTGTAAGCTCGCAAGGCTGCGGGTGCAAGTGGAGGAACTGCAGATGGACCTACAGGAAAGGCTACAGTACAAAAACGAGGGCAGCATTAAAGACTATCAAAAGATAGAAAAACTGGAAAAACATATTGCCTCAACACAAATGAATTTCCAGGAGTTATCAGGTGCGTTTTCCATCCTCTGCTTTAACTTTACAGCAATCAGAACAAAAATATCTATTATGTTATCTTGCAAAATCAGCAGTTATATAATTATTATTATTTATTACCGCCCTAAATAAACTATTTCACATAACAGATGTCTGCATTTAACCAACAAGACAAATAACAGCTAAAAAATGGTTATTAATCTTAATACTGTATGTCATTATCTGGATGATCCATGGCTTTTATTTATTTATAAATTTTTTATAAAAAAAAAATGTATTTAGAAAAATCTATAAACTATCACAAAACATAAAAACAGTCGTAGATCTTCAAAGTAAAAACCAAAGTATTAAGAATCAAGTGTATGTATCTTTTGAACTGGTTTGTGTAAATTGAATAAAAATGTTTGTGGACTATGTAAACATCTGCTATATGAAAGAGCTTATTCAAGGCAGAACTAAAAAAAACGATCCATCTATTTATAGATGTATGTAAACTTATGGCCACAACATCGTTTAAATTATATAACACATAATAATTTAATAATAATAAAAAAAAAAATTCAGAACATTTTCAGAGATCTCTGGCTGCAGCTGTTGAAAAAACCATGCAAAAGGAAGCACAGAGTATCAAGGATATAAATCATCTTGCCCTTAAGGTACTGCAGTCTGCTGACACATTGTCTAGCATGTATGTTCTGAGGTACTGAAACTGTATGTTTCTTTATGTTTCAGAGAGCAGCTGAAAACCTTGATATAAACAGTAAATCATTGATTAAAGAAAATAATCAGCTGATTAAACAGGTGTGGTCTAGATTTAGGTTTTATCATACATGCATCCTATCGTACGTGCAAAGATTATAAAGTGCAGCTAATCTCCCATGTCAGGTTCCCCTATATATTAACAGGGTCGCAGTGTTGGAATCCACCGTCCAGCAGTTAGAAAAGGAAAACCTGGAACTTGTTAATTATCTTTTCCAAATACGCCATATGGATGATCTTCTGACCAGGTATGAGTTTGACTTTGAAGCTGTGTGATTTTTCTGGACCATAAAGTTTGAATTCATAGTGTTCTCTTGTTTCCCTCAGCCAAGAGGATGAATTTCTTGCGCAATCTGCTAGCGTTGGGTCCCATGACACCCGTAGTATGGACAGGAACATAATGAAAATAAGCCTCGAGGAAACATCAGGTAATCCAAACATCGCTAATAATAGCAGTGTTCAGTCTAAGAATAAAAAACAATACTTAACTGAACACCTGGTGCTTTTTACCTAAGAAGCATTGACATTTTATAACCAATAGATGGCGCCATAACAGAGTAGAAATACTAAAACAGTTAAGAAGAGTTGCACAAGTATGAATCGGGGAGAAAGCACCCATTAGCATTCCCAATCCCGAAGTATGCGATTTGAAATCTTTGTTCATCCTTCATCTTTGTTTAAGGGAGCTCAGTTGTGCCATTAGATTGTTTTGAGCCGCTCAGTTGTGCCATTAGATTGTTTTGAGCCAATCACCAGCATAGTTACTCTAGCTTGGAGACAGAAATGTGACATGACAAAGCTGATTGTCTAATGGAAAACAGTCTCAAATCCTAACAACCATTCTGAGGTGTAACTTGAAGACAAAAAATGATACTATAAAAAGATTACAACAGTTGCCTCTTGCCTGATTTGTTAAGCTTGTAATCTTGAATGTAGAAATATTTTAAAGGAACACACTTACCTTTTGGGACTTTAGCTTATTCACTGTATCCCCCAGAGTTAGACAAGTCCATACATACCCTTTTCATCTCCGTGCGTGCTGTAACTGTCTGACGCACCCACCGCTAGCCTAGCTTAGCACAAAGACTGGAAGTAAACGGCTCCAGCTAGCATACTGCTCCCAATAACTAACTCCCAAAGCACTGCCACTTCTGCGGAGTGATTTACTCTAACTCTGAGCGAACTCTCTGCTCATCACCACGGGGCTTCTCAGGTGCCGCGAGCAAATCACTCCGCCCAAGTTGCAGTGCTTCGCCTTCTGAGAATATTGTTCCCAGTATGTATACGGTTAGATGGCGGCTGTGTCTCATGTGACCTTGTTATTTGTACACGCTGTGACTATACAAATCACAACATGTAAATAGGAAAATGTTGGCGTTATTTTTTCACTTATTGGGAGCAGTATGCTAGCTGGAGCCGTTTACCTCCAGTCTTTGTGCTAAGCTAGGCTAGCGGTGGGTGCGTCAGACAGAGTTACGGCACGCACGGAGATGAAAAAGGTATGTATGGACTTATCTAACTCTGGGGGATACGGTGAATAAGCTAAAGTCCCAAAAAGTCAGCGTGTTCCTTTAAGGCAGACAAGAGTTTAATATCACCATGTTTAAGTATTTTTGAGAACAAAAGAGAAAAACTTAATTCTTACTAATATTGCAGTTCCCATGTGAAACTTTGCATTTGCTCACAAAAGGATTGAAATATAGTCTTTCTTCCCACCTAATATTTTAGTTTTGCAAGCAAACGCAAAGATTTTCGCTCACACACAAGTCACTTTTTTTTAAACCAAGCTTTCTGTTGGTGAGAGCAGAAAATGTGCAATCGCACGGATTCTTATTGAAATTACTAGATTTTGCCTGCGAAATTTTGCTGAGCAACAGTAACAGTAACAGTAAAGGTTTCTCCGCAAAGGTTTGTCAGCAAAAACTAGTCATTCAGATAAAACATCCAATTGTGTGGATTCCTGTGTTTCGCAAATGTTTCGAGTTGGTCACATGGATTCACCACGTTGACCAACAGAAAGCTGCTTGGTGTAAAGTTGACTTCTGTGTGAACTGTGCTTCATTCATCTGTACACCATTGACAACAGAAAATAGACCTTTTACGTCTGGGAAATTTTGCTAATGTGAATATACCTATTACTCAAATCAATAACCGCCATTTTAAAAAAAAACATAGGAAATATGCTACATGCTAAAATACCAATTTTCTTCTGAGATTCAAGACTACAAACTGACCAGCTCCATTTAATTAGCACTAAACTCTTCTTTGACCAACTAAAATTAAACAAAGCAATAAGACTTTTTATTGTAATTATATAAGTACAACACTTTAAATAATCTACCACAGCCCAGTATTACCAGTTTGGGAGACTTGTATAGCTCTCTGAATACCGGTACTGTTCAGCCCTCTCTAAATGCTCCCAAAGTAGAGGAAGTCATGTCATTATATACACAATACATTACAGGGCAGCAATGTTTTCATTAGCGCTCAAAACTTCATGTCCTCAGCAGTTTAAACTTAATGGCCTCTGAGTGCACGTTTATAGAGCCAACAGCCTCACACCTATTTTATACATTGACATTAGCCATCAAATATTTATCAATCACTCATAATGTCAATTTTATTCCAGCATTGGTCAACAGACCCCCGTATTCCCTCCAGCTGTTAGAGAAAGCTGAAGAGGCTCAACAGGAAAGAGATGTTACCGCCTGTGATGGCACAACTCCTTCCACCCCACCTGACCTCAACGAGATGTACAGTTGTCAGACTACTTTCACGGTAAATATATTGTACTACATTCATAGACAATGCTAGCTGTGTTCGCTCCACCTAGTCACATGCAAGAGTGAAGATGGCATCAATATACAGTCATTCATTTTTGATTAGTAACGAATGCATGACTAATAACACCTCCGACGATCTGTTTATGACAGATATTATCCGGTAAAATACAAATAGGCCCTTCTCAGTGGCACATAAGGCCTGTGGAAACACAGTGTCTGATTTTCCCACTGCCAGTTCCAGGCATCATGGGCTAGAATATAGATGAAATGAGCACGGATGGGGAACAGTCACCGCCCTTGTTAATGAAGCCAAACTTAAACCCGCTTTAAGCTTGCTGCGTTTGTGTTTAGGGGGCGATGCATCTGGACTTGCTGGGGCAGAGACTGTTGTGCGTGATAGGTGAAGCATCCCCCCTGCACCCACCACCGAACAACCCTGTGGATGTGAGTGAGGAGATGACCTTTGACCTGTTGCAAACTGCAAAGTGGCCGATTACAACAAAGATCATCAATAGAAAGTTTCAGCATTCAGCTTCACAGTCTGAAGAATCTGATGTATCTGTATACAACACCTGTGAAATTCAGCAGTTGTTAGATAATTAAAATACAAGAATGTTAAATAATTTCCAGGGATTCCAAAAAACTAATATATATATATATATATATATATATATATATATATATATATATATATATATATATATATATATATATATATATACACACACACACACACACACACACACACACATATATACACCAACAACAACATTACATAAAAAAAAACAACCAAAAAAACTGGTCAACAAGAAACACTTAATTCTGTGGAAGATGCACTTTATTTGAAAATCACCCAAATTCTGCTTCATTTTTGTTGTTGTCATATAAACAAAATAGAATCTGCAGGGATGATGCAGTAAATATGCAAAATCAATGGATAGAATCGCCCTCATATTTGGACCACCCTTTGTGTACTTTCCTACTGGACAGGGCCTGTTTTATGTACACTGAGCACTGATCAACAGTGCCCCCTTTCTTCGCACTACAGGACCTACAGCTAGACACTACCGACCCCATCCAATACCGACAGCAACCTGCGTTTCTCACTCACATTTACACACTCGCACCCACAAACACACACGAAACTGCTTTTGGGTGGCCCGAAAACAAAGGCGACTCTGCACATTCAGGTTGAAAAGGCAGCCATATAACTGTCAAATGTAAAATAATGACATGCCAAGCAGAAAGCAATACAGATCTTCCCCAAATGCAATGCCGCTGAATCACAAATGTAGTGCTTTGCTAAATGCTCCCTCACAAAACCCCCCCACCCGGGGCACAGAACTGACTATGTGGCATAATGATTTGTATATTTTATCCTATGTTTGTTACAAATGGAGGGCAGTGAGCGTTTGAGCAACAAAGAAATTGCACTAGACATACAACTGCTTCTGAGAATACTTAGTGCTGTATCAGTCAGTTTATAGGTGTCCATTTCCCCCATTTTTTATATTATATATGTGTATTATATATATATATATATATATATATATATATATATATATATATATAAAATAATTCAGTCACTCAAATCCAAATTATACAACCAATCATACCCATATGAACACATAATTCGAAACACCTCCCATAAGGAAGAGCTTAAAAGAAAAAGAAAAAAGTCCTCAGTGGGTAAATCATAAATAAATACAGACAATACACAAGGAATGTCTACTGCAAATGTCATAACATAAAAAATAGAAATAATAGAACCCGATGTTAGAATTTCTAATTGGAGATGGTTAAATCAGGTAATGCTTGCTTGATGATCGGATAAAGACAACTTCACCCAAATCCCCGATCCCTCGGTTCTCCATTCCATGGAAAAAAGTGAAGCTGTGTTTGTGAAAACCCACCACATTCTTGCACTCTTTCAACACCCTTGTGTTTCGTTACAGACGCAGATCGGTACAATAACTGTTACCGCGTTAGACAAATTACAAAATGAGCGCGCTGTGTCCTCCATATATGGGCAACAAAGTCTTACCCCTCCCAACCCCACCCATCGTATCCCATAATGCCCCTCCCACCCCTCCCTCTGATTCCTGTACAGGTTTGTACTGGGGCAGAACTCTCCTTGAAGTGCCGAACATCCAACTGGAGAGAGATTAAAGGTTTGAGATTTGCCGTATAATTCATCCTTGGGAAGCGTCGACCCTCCTTCACCTACATGAACTGCATCTGGAATCAGAGAAACACATATTACTGATGCCATCAACAGACATTTCAGGACTTGTTTCTGTATATCTGACATTTGATTTTATAACACATTATAATAACAGAACCATTATGACACTCTCCAGGGCAATATGTTTGGATGTTTGTTGGATGACTGACTGAATATTCTGATTTTAGTCACATAATGAACTGAATATGCAAATGCATCGAGTAAAGCAACAAATCATTGATGAGATGAGTATATGAGGCTGCAACTCAAGATAACCTTGAAAAATTATTCATTTAAAGGGGTCATATCACTTTTTCCAATTTTATTTGACAAAAAAACCCCATTACTAATGCATTAAATAACCAATGTTTTCTTAAGCCCAAAGTATACTACAATTTTCACGCATAGAGTACAGTGAACGACATTTCATCATAAGCATAGTACGCATGTACTGTACATGCACAGCCAGATTTTTCTACTGTACACTTAACTCATGCTATGCTGAGTTCGACAGATTTCAGTCACCGAGCACCACAAACAAAACAGCAGCCGCCTTTTACAGTTCCTCCTGAACCAAAACAACCAGCTGATGATGTGTTCACAACATAACTACAGTAATCTGAAAGAGATGGAAACCTCTGAAACCTTATTGTAAGAGCCATTTGGTCTTTATTTAAACCTTATGTAAGTGTGTGTCCAGTAGGGGTCTCTCTTTTGGGTAATTGGTTGCTGCATATAGGTAGGAACCTTCCTTCAGGTGACATGTGTTGCTGGAGGGAAGGTGCACACAGTTTTTTGACCGCTAAGCTATGCTACACTGTATGCCATGCTGAGGAAATCTGTATTGGTGAAGGACTTGGAACTGTGGATTTATTGACTGTTTGTTGGACTCTTGCTTACTAGAAATGAGGACCAGTCACGGTAAAATAAATCTACAATGTAAGCATATTAACTTGGTGTGGACATTGCAGTGAATAACACCCAAGCGAGCGCGTCCATTAACAAGCACCTTCCAGCAGCCATCAGCTGCTTAAAGTAATTGACTTGGCTGCTTACATTTAGTCAAAAAACTGTTTTTACTCAAAAGGAACTGAGTTTACCTATTTTTGCATTGGAGTCTCATCATCTGTTGAACGAGATTGAGTGGAATATTGGAGGAACTTTGTATCGATTTCGTTTACATCTGAGATCAGCTGCGGCCACGACAGGAGGACATCGCATATCTGTGGATTATATGTGTGCGTCTTTGCTTTTGGGTCAGGGACCATCTACCAGCGCATGGAAAGATACTGGAGCTGCTCTACAAACTTCAGCAAAGGAGCGAGCTTTTGTTCATATGGCGCCCAACGTGAAGAGGTATGTTTAGTAGCGCTACTTATTGTTGAATGGCCATTTAACTTTCTGTGCACACAACATGGGGACATAAATCCAATGCATTGGTGGTCAAAGAGTATAACTAACTTTGCGAACTAGATTCACTGTTGCTTCGATTGTGCTTTGAAAACGGTAGATTATGGAGCCTGCTGAAACTGAGCACAGGCCTATGGAAGCGCTTCAGTTGAACAATGGCGTTTTTACTGATGTTGATGTTCAAATGGACAAACAAAAACGTGTTGTGAAATTAACTCCTAAAGCGTATGTAGAAAAGGTTGAAAGGTTGCAGAGTGATAGAAAATCTGTATTAACTAAAGCTACTAATTTAAGGAAAAAGATACAAGGTCTGATGCAACAAAGAAATGTAAAAGAGGTGCAAAGTGCTTTTGTTGATCTTTTGGATTTGTGTGATGAAGTAAAAGGTATTCATGGTGCTTTGATGGGTATGTTACCTGAAAGTGAGAAGGAAAAACATGACACATGGTTTAAGGCAAAAATGATTGTAAATAATGATTTTATTTCTGAAATCAAAATGTGGGTATCATGTAATGAAAATGTTGAAATTACTACAACTGAGGTCATGAATGACAATGTTGATGGGGTCAATCCAGATGATAGTATTTCAAATGTTGGTAGTAGACATCCAAGTAAAATGAGTACAAGCAGTAGTGTTTCTTCTGCCAGAATTATAGCTGAGGCAAATAAGGCTGCACTGCTTGCTCGTATGTCAGCTTTAAAGGAAAGACAGGACTTGGAGGAACAAGAGCAGATGATTAAGAGGAAAAAGGAGCAACTGGAACTAAAAGCAATGCTATTAGAATCCAATGCTAAACTTGCAGTTCTAAAGGCCGCTGAAAGTCGCAGTGTTTCTAATGCCTCTCATGTTGTGAAGTCTCAATTGGAAAAGGAAGAAGGGAAAGCATCTGCAACCATCTTAAATCCAATGGCAGAGGAGTTTGAACTTGTTGGCTGTAGCAAAACTGCAAATAAAGTACCAGCAGTGGATCCCTCTTTGATGTCTTCTGTGCCATATCAGGAAATTCGTCAGCAGCCTTGGCATGAATGTATGGACTCAGAAAGGTGGAATTCCCAGCATGCATTAGGAGACACATCAGTTCAACCTCATAGACCTTTTGTATCTGAAATGATTCCTCGACCCACATCAGTTCAATATGGACAACAAGCATCTGAAATGATTCCTCGACCCACATCAGTTCAATATGGACAACAAGCATCTGAAATGATTCCTCGACCCACATCAGTTCAACATGGACAACAAACATCTGAAATAATTCTTCGGCCACAAATGCAGAGTCAGTATGGTGACATTGGCACTATAATGCAAAGGCAAAATGAAATAACATCAGCTCTTGTCCAACAGCAACGTTGTTCCTCTTTACCAGCCAGAGATATACCTTTATTTGATGGAGATCCTTTTCAGTATGTTTCGTTTATCAGAGCATTTGAAAAGGGAGTGGAGGAGAAGACAAGCGGTAGTGATTGTTTATATTACTTGGAACAGTTCACCAGGGGGCAGCCACAAGAGTTGGTACGTAGTTGCCTGCACATGACTCCGGACCTTGGATATGCTAAGGCAAAACAGTTGTTGCAAGAACATTTTGGCAATAAGTACAAGATTGCCACTGCTTATCTGGAAAGAGCCTTGTCTTGGCCCGCAATAAAAGGCGAGAATGTCAATGCTTTGCAATCGTATGCCCTTTTTCTGCGTGGTTGTTGCAACGTCAATGAGGAATTGCAATACCTTCAGGAGTTAGATATGCCAAGCAATATGAGAGCTATTATATGTAAATTGCCTTTCAAGATCAGAGAGCGGTGGAGAACTGTCGCACATAATATTCTGGAAAATACTCAATGTAGAGCTTTGTTCAAAGATCTTGTGAATTTTATTGAAAGACAGGTGGGCATCCTAATGGATCCTTTGTTTGGTGACATTAGGGATCTGCCAACTATCACAAGACCTGTTAATCGACCAAGGCTATGTCCAGAAGGCAGAGTTAAGGGAAACATCTTTGCCACTAACATTGCACCAGTGGAATCTGGTGAAACCTCTAAGAATATGAGGACAGAGTTGCCACCAAACAAATCTAAAGTGATTCCATTATGTGTGTGGTGTGCTAAGCATCATGTCCTGGAGTACTGTCAACAATTCAAAAGGAAGAAGCAAAGGGAAAAGATGGACTTTCTAAAGGAGAAAGAGCTTTGTTTTGGTTGCTTAAATGCTGGGCACATGAGTCGTAATTGTGACAAACGGTTGACTTGTAGGATATGTAGTCGGCACCATCCCACTGTGCTTCATGTTGACAGATATACGGCCAATTCAGAGGAGGCGGATGCATGCAAGTTCGTAGGATCTGCCGAAACATGTGGTCATACAGGGGCCGGAAAAGATCGCTGTCTGCTTTCTATCTTACCAGTTCAAGTCAAGGCCAGTAAAGGAGATCAGATAATCCAGACGTATGCATTCCTGGATCCTGGCAGTTCTGCGACTTTTTGTACTGAAAGTCTTATGCAGCGGCTTAATCTTTCTGGTAGAGGAACTCAATTTCTGTTACAAACTATGGGACAGGAAAGAGTTGTATCAGCATACGCACTCTCAGGTTTGGAAGTGTCTGGTATTGATGGTAACATCTTCTATCAGCTCCCACAAACGCTCACACAGAAACAAATGCCTGTAAGTTCTGACAACATTGTGTCTAAAGGAGATTTGTCTAAGTGGCCTTACCTGGCAAAGGTTAAAGTTCCCCGCATAATGGCTAACGTTGATTTGTTGATTGGAAACAACGCTCCTAAGATGTTAGAGCCTTGGGAAGTCATAAACAGCCATGGGAATGGCCCTTATGCTATGAGAACGGCATTAGGTTGGGTCATCAATGGTCCTTTGCATGCAGGTAGCTTTGAGGCTGAAGACTGTTCTGCAGTGGTTAACAGGATTTCTGTGTGTAGATTGGAAGAGATGTTGTTTAAACAATACAACCATGACTTCAATGAAAGAGCTGCAGAAGAGCAAGGATTGTCAAGAGAGGATATTAGATTTTTGGAGATTGCAGAGAATTCTGCCAAGCTTCAGGACAACCATTATACCTTGAAGTTACCCTTTAAAAAAGAAAATGTGTATCTTCCTAACAATTTCTCTGTGGCAAAACAGCGGATACTTGGATTGAAGAGGAGATTCCAGAGAGATGATCAGTTTCATCAGGAGTATGTATCATTTGTAAATGAAATGATCAAAAATGGATATGCAGAGCAAGTGCCCACTCATCAGCTTAAACGTGAGAGCGGAAAGGTGTGGTACATTCCTCACCATGGTGTACGTCATCCCAAGAAGAGGAACTTGCGGGTGGTTTTTGATTGTGGTGCTGCATTCAATGGAACATCTTTGAATCAAGTCCTTTTACAAGGTCCCAATTTCACAAGCACATTGATTGGAGTCCTCTTGAGGTTTAGGCAGGAGTCTGTAGCGGTCATGGGTGACATACAATCAATGTTTCATCAGGTTTGGGTGGCAGAAGAGGACCGGGACTTTATCCGTTTTTTGTGGTGGCAGAACGGAGATTTTACAAAAGAAGTGGCAGTGTTTCGCATGAATGTCCATCTCTTTGGGGCTGTCTCTTCTCCGAGTTGTGCTGCCTTTGCTTTGAGAAAAACAGCCGATGATCATCAATCTGAGTTCCGAGAAGAGGTTGTTCAAACTCTCAAAGAAAACTTCTATGTAGATGATTGCCTTAAGAGTGTGGCTTCTGAAGATGAAGCAGTTTGTTTAGTTAATGATCTTTCCATTCTTTGTCAGCGAGGAGGTTTCACTCTGACAAAATGGAGTAGCAACAAGCGCACTGTCCTGCAAACCATTCCCGAGGAGCACCGAGCCAAAGAGTGGAAGGAGCTGGATCTGGACAGGGACAGCCTGCCGGTTGAGAGAGCACTTGGATTGCTGTGGTGTGCTGAGACTGACTCATTTAAGTTCAAAATGGAGGTCCAGGAGAAGTCCTGCACAAGACGTGGGATGTTATCAGTTTCCAGTTCAGTATATGATCCACTTGGATTTTTGGCACCAGTTGTGCTGCCTGCTAAGATCATGCTACAGGAGTTATGTCGGAGGAATTTCGGATGGGATGAGACTGTGCCCTACGACATTTTGCGTGACTGGACAAGGTGGTTGAAGGAGCTGAATGCACTGTCTGAATTCAAAGTTGAGAGATGCGTTAAGCCCATAAGCTGTGGGTCTTGCATAAATGCTCAGCTTCATAATTTTTCTGACGCAAGTGAACAGGGGTATGGCACGGTCACTTACCTTAGAATCCAGAATAGCAACGGTGACATTCATGTTGCCTTCCTCATGGGCAAAGCCAGAGTAACACCTTTAAAGGTCATCACTGTTCCCCGTTTGGAGTTAACTGCTGCTGTGCTTGCTGTTCGTGTTGACCTGATGTTAAAGAAAGAGTTGAGGCTCCAGTTGCAAGAATCTGTCTTTTGGACAGACAGCACATCTGTGCTCAAGTATGTCATGAATGAGGACAAGCGTTTTCATACTTTTGTTGCGAACAGAGTCTCTATTATCAGAGAAAGCACAAAGACATCACAGTGGCGATATGTTGGCTCAAAAGAGAATCCAGCTGATGATGCATCCAGAGGAAGGAGGGCTGGAGATTTTATTAAGAAAAACCGATGGATAGAAGGTCCCAAGTTTCTGTACAAACCAGAAGAGGAGTGGCCCAAAAACCTTGTACACACTGCAGTATGGGTTGACGACCTCGAGGTCAAGAAAGAAGCTGTTGTAAATGTGGTAAATACTCAGGGTTCACTGAAGGGTACAGATTGGCTGATGGCTTACTTTTCAGATTGGAGGAAACTTCGAGTAGCAGTTGCCTGGTTGCTTAGGTTGAAGAGGATATTATTGTTGAGAAGAATTCGCAAGAGGATGGAGGCAGATATTGCTGATGCCAACAAGCAAAGTGCCTTGGTGCAAGAGAGTCGAATAGTTAAAGGTGCAACAGGAGGACAACCTTTGTCAGCAGAAGATCGTATGGAAGCTGAGCTGGCCATAATTTGCTACTGCCAACAGCAAAGATTCCCTGAGGAGATCGCTGCTTTGTCTTCTGGAAAGGATATAGTGAGCAAAAAGAGTACCATCTATAAGCTGGACCCATGGTTGGATGATGGGCTTTTGAGAGTCGGAGGGCGGCTGACACGAGGCTCTTTGCCAGAAGACACAAAATATCCACTACTCCTCACTAAAGATCAGCATGTGTCTACCCTCATACTGAAGGATTTACATCAACAGCTTGGGCATAGTGGGCGTAACCACATGTTGTCTACATTAAGGAGGAGGTATTGGATCACAGGTGCCACCTCAGCTGTTAGAAAGATCATAGCAGAATGTTGTTTCTGTAAAAGATATAATGGCCGGATGATGGGGCAGAAGATGGCTGACCTACCCAAGGAGAGGATTCTGCCAGACCATCCACCATTTACCAACACAGGTGTTGACTATTTTGGACCAATAGTGGTGAAGAAGGGAAGAGGCACAGCGAAGCGTTATGGTGTTATCTTCACCTGCTTGGCCAGCAGAGCAGTTCACCTTGAATTGGCTACTTCTCTTGACACAGATGCCTGTATTAATGCTCTGCGCCGATTTATCAGTAGAAGAGGACAAGTGGAGCATTTTCTATCAGATAATGGTACAAATTTCATAGGGGCAAAGAGAGAACTTAGGGAGGCACTATCATCATTGAATCAGGCTAACATTCAAGGAGTTTTATGCCAGAAGGGCATTAAGTGGAGTTTCAATCCTCCTGCTGGGTCCCATTATGGTGGGGTTTGGGAGCGAGTCATCCGCATGTTGAGGAAAATCCTCACTGCAGTTCTCCAACAGCAGATGCTTGATGATGATGGTTTCCATACGGTCCTGTGTGAAGTTGAGGCCATCTTAAACGATCGTCCAATCACCAAATTGTCTGATGATCCAATGGATCTTGAAGCTCTGACCCCTAATCATATTCTGTTGCTGAAAGGAAAACCGACATTATCTCCTGGATTGTTTGATGCACATGATTTGTACATAAAAAGAAGGTGGAGACAGGTCCAATACATTTCCGATCTCTTTTGGAAGAGATGGGTGAGAGAATACTTACCTTTGCTGCAGGAGAGGCAGAAATGGAATAAAACTAAGAATAGCCTCAAGTCTGGAGACATTGTGACCATTATGGATCCAACGGCGCCTCGAGGCTCCTGGCCACTCGGAAGAGTTTTGGAAACATTCCCTGACTCAAAGGGGTTGGTTCGCTCTGTCCGTTTACAAACTAAGACCAGTGTTATAGACAGGCCTGTAGCGAAGCTTTGTTTTTTACACGAGTCTATGGGCTAAGGGGTTTTGTTATAAGTATCACTATTTGTATTTATGTGTGGCTCTTTGTTATGTGTTGGGAATTGGTATGTTGATTCATCCCAATTAGGGGCCGGTATGTAAGAGCCATTTGGTCTTTATTTAAACCTTATGTAAGTGTGTGTCCAGTAGGGGTCTCTCTTTTGGGTAATTGGTTGCTGCATATAGGTAGGAACCTTCCTTCAGGTGACATGTGTTGCTGGAGGGAAGGTGCACACAGTTTTTTGACCGCTAAGCTATGCTACACTGTATGCCATGCTGAGGAAATCTGTATTGGTGAAGGACTTGGAACTGTGGATTTATTGACTGTTTGTTGGACTCTTGCTTACTAGAAATGAGGACCAGTCACGGTAAAATAAATCTACAATGTAAGCATATTAACTTGGTGTGGACATTGCAGTGAATAACACCCAAGCGAGCGCGTCCATTAACAAGCACCTTCCAGCAGCCATCAGCTGCTTAAAGTAATTGACTTGGCTGCTTACACTTATACTCGGATCTGTTAGTGACTTGAATTTATGCGTTTCAAAGGCAACACTATCAACGGCAAAATGAATCTGGTGTCAGGTGGTACAGGTCAGTGCTCTTTAAGTTGTTTATGTTCATTATTATGTACTTTGAGACAAGGTAATTTAACGCCATTTGTTTTGGAGGAGGCGTGGCTTTGAAGAGCACTTTGAAGGGAGGGTGGGATCTCATGCTTTCAAAGCTAGATCGCCATTGCTAGCCTCTCCGAAAATTACCTACCTTTAAGTATACTTTGAGATTTAATGCTGTGCCTTTAAGACGCGCTCCCTCCGCATGTAAAATGAGCAACAGCAATCAATAAATTGATAGCAACACCCCAAAGATAAAAAGAACTTGACACAAACTTTTCCTTCTCTTTGTGTAATAGTATTTGGTTATCAGGCTAACAGCATAGCATACTAGCTTTACAATGTTAACTGTTAAGAAAAGCTTTCTTGATTAGTTTGAACAAGATATCTACTTCTTTGCAAATCCTGCATCACATTCCAACAGATTTAGAAAATTCACACTGAAAAGTGCAACAAAAGATTTGACTGGACTGAAATGATCTTTGTTTCTCTGGTGACGTATGCCAGACTTCACCAATCAATTACTCTGCCCCTTTCTTACAATCAACTGCAAGCTCACACTCAGATCTGCCTTGATCCAATCAACAACCGATGCACAGAACCAAGTCCCCGCCCTACATTTTTTTCTTTTTTGATAAGAAAAATAAGATCATTAGGATGTACGTCACAATACTGAAGAAAATATCTGTCGCTACTTCCATTACATTGCGACCTTGAAAGTTTTAATTCTGGATGATATGACCTCTTTAAATCCCAGGGAGAAACAGAATAAAATCATGCATGATTTGTAAATGAACTTAAAGAGCTCTGTAAAAAATGCCTCCGTTTTAAGGAAGATCATTTCAACAAGCTGAACTGTTACAAATCACATAATGATGGATATAGAAAACATTAGTATTGCAGCACAGAGAAAAACAGGGGTAAGAGTTTTGACAATAGAAACAATAACAATGCAAGAAGCGCCGATCACACACACAGCAGACATGTTGTACCTAAAGACGCTCTAAAGGAAATCCTTCAAAGACAGCTGTGCAAAAGGGTCCTGTCCCGGAGCTCTGAGAGGACTTGAACTGGAAGGACTAGAGGCTGTAGAGAGCTAGTTTAGAAAGAACGAGATAGATTGAAGGGGTCCGAGGAAAGCCACACACACAAACACACACACAAGAGGAAAATTAAGAGCCAGACAGGCTAGATAATAAAAGAGAGGTTCAGGAAGAGAAAGGGCTGTTTGCTAGCGACTAAAATCCTTCTCGTTCTGCAAGGTTGCGGGATGGTACTGATTTCCTGCGCTAACACTACTACAGAAATGAAGCAGGAGTGGCGGGGGGCACCATATGTATTTCGAGCTGAAATTTAGGTGTGATTGTGGAATACATATGCTTCCCCCAGAGATGTGTGAAGGCCACCATGCTAGCTTTCTTATTCAGAACAGCGCTGCAATGGCACATGAGGGTGAACTAACTACAGCGCATTCTGAATAAAGCCTCTGGCGTTCTAGAGTGGCTTCTAGAATAGAGCATGATCAGTCAGGGTTGACCTGATGGCTTTATTCCGAAAAAAGAATCATGGGGCTGGATAAATGCAAAAACTGCAGAGACCTATGGATAACTACTGTGCTCTAAAATGATTGGATTAAGGTGTGGTCAAATTACCGAAATTTCACGGGCAAAAAAGATCCAATTGTCTGTTATCTATAGTCTAGTGAGGAAGCAGAACTCACACAGAAATCACTTTCAAACCAAGCAACTTTGAAATTGCTTGGGGATTGAAATCTGTGTGAGGAAATCCAGATCGTGTGAATTCCTTTAGAAATGACTGGATTTTGTCTGCGAAAATTCACCAACTCAACAAAAGTAAATCTGATCACACCTTAAGGCTTCCAAATTTGATTTGTAACCTTATTATGTGTGAGGTTATACCTGTGCCCCTGAGATTGGGCCAAAGGGATTGGCCGGCCGCATCACAGGCTGCGTGTACATCATGGTAGGCTGGGTCATCATGGAGCCCATTTGAGGTGGCTAGGAAAGGAAATAAAAGAAAAAATTAAAGGGATAAATGAAACAGAAAGCAATGTCCTGTCATGACTTTTTGGGACAGTGTTAGCATCTGGAACTTTAAATGCCAATGGTTTATAGAGTTCCTCTGTTCACATTGTGTTTGACAGTACTGAAACTCAGCAAAGAGGAATGTGAGCCAGTCTGAACTCAATGTTCTCATCTGATCAGACTAAAGTTACTGTTTAACGCCACCTGAGCTACATAACACAACAGGCAGGAGAAGTTACACACAGAAACACATTTTTAGGGTTGGGGGTTGGGTGTCTTTGGAGCAATTCATATTCTTCTACATTAGTTCTAACTCTTAACAAAAAAACTGAGGTAAATACAGGATTTGGACTGGAGAATCTAAAATGTATGAGTCATAATAGCAGTTATGTAAGTGCAGATGTTGTTATTGAAAAGTGGCTCTCTTTTAACCATTAACCACGGCCTGCGCTGCTTTACCTGTATGGCTTACTCAACCTCTATTATCGAGTATAATGTAAAACTCTAAAAGAGGAGAGGAAAGGAAACACTCAGTGTTGATTATAGATAGAACCTTCATGTCCATGTGGATTTAAATGCAAATAATAATAATAAAATGAATGCATTCAATTTGATTATTTACAATAAAATAAAATAAAATAATTAGAATATATTTTTATTATTAACAATAAAAACAACAACAGTTATTATAATAAATATTTTTCATTAAAAATAAAATTACAAATCAATTATTATTGAAATAATTATTAGGTGCTACATCAGGATCTCTTTCACTTAAATTATTTAATACAATTTAAATGATAATTTAAAACATAATTAATTAAATTGTTTTATTAAAAATAAAACTTAATGTATAATTATTAATAAAATAAGAAGCTACACCAGAATTATAACATTGGTTCCCGCTCATGCTTAATAAATAAGTAAACAAACACCAGACCATCCACACTGGGGAAAAAAAAAAAAGTGTTTTTCAAGAACATCAAATGATGCCCATCTTTTTTTCTTAAAGCCAAGGGCTCATGGAGGAGAAAGCAATGCAGAAAAACCCGCAAACATGATGAATAAAACACAGAGAAAAAAAAAGATACAGGTCTCTTTTTTGTATCGTTGACCTGCACTCAATGAAGAGGTGCTTGGAGCTCTAGAGAGCCCTTTATCGTGTTCTGCACACCCACACTACACTGACAGCATCACTGCAGTCTCCGAATACACAGGAGTAGAAAAGATAATACTTCTGACACTGATGGAGTGAGTAATGCAGTAATTTCTACTCACCATTGTGTATCCCATCATTCCTGTGGGCGTCGTGGCAGGGAAGGCCATGACTGAGGGAGCCTAGGAGGACACATTCGATGTTAGAACAGAAATACCACAGGTGAAACATCATCAGGTTTTTTTTTTTTTTAGCATGAAAGAGCGATTCTTCTGAACACCTTAAGTGAGAAATTTCCACTCGTGAAGCCATGAGATCACAACTGCCCCAGACACGCCATCTCAGTCTCCACGTTTACACACGGCGCTCGGTGAACAAAGGCAACTTTGTGCAAGTGGACTAACAGAATGCTCTTTTCAAAATGTATTTTACTTCAGTATTTTAGCTTTCTCTCTTCATGGAGAGTCGCTCACATCTGGGAAACATTGAAGATGTCTTTACACACAGAGCATCAAAACAGGGATATGGGCAAGGAGATAAAGAGGAAGAGAGCGAGAAAAAGTGTGTGTGTGTGACCTCTTTGAAGGCAGAGTGATTAGTTGCAGGTGCAGAGCTCTGGTGGAAGAGAGAAGCTCTTTGTGAAGGAGCTGTGAGATTCTCAAGAAGGCCTTCGGTAGCCACAGACACACTATTATTTCCTCTGGTGCTTCGCTCCTCTGAACGGCCTCCTAAATTCAATGACGGTGACCAAATGACCAATAAATTGTTAAATAACCATTTTAACGAACACAGGGTAATTTACCCATGAACTATGATAACTTCTGAAAAAGCAGAGGAGATTGATTTGATGTCATAAAAACCTTTACGAAGCTGTGATGGATAAAAGTAATAAGATATTAAATTAATTGACATATTTCATTGTTCATGCTAATTTTCCCTTTAAATTCAACAAAAGTGACAGTAAAGACTAATACATTGTTACAAAAATATTTTTCAAATAAGCGCTGTTCTTTTAAACTTTCTATTAAGGAATCCTGAAAAAGAGTGTATATGTCCTCAAACATCACAATCATTTTCAACATTGATAAGAAATGTTTCTTGAGCACTACATCTGCATATTAGAATGATTTCTGAAGGATCATGTGACGATGAATACTAAAAAGTAATGTGTTATGGCAAAAAAAAAAATCAGCTTTGTAATAAGTTGTAATAATCAATCAATTACATTTTAAATGTATATTAAACGGTTTTAAATTGTAATAATATTTTAGAATATTATGGTTTGATTAAATAAACGCAGCCTTAGTGAGCTTACTTGTTTTGGGAAAGAAAAAAAATTCTTAAAGATCCCCAAAGTTTTACAAATTCTCTGAACACTGTTGTGAATCTATCAACTAAACCTTGTGTGCTTTTCTGTGTATATCACACCGAATCAGAACAAATTGAAATGAATCTCAAGATGATGGAAGGTAAATATGCTGGCAGAGTTGTGGAATCTCATTAAGATACAAAACGGTACAATGTAAACATGGAAATGTAAACTTGTATCTAGACTAGGGTAAGCAAACAGTTCAGCTGTACTGCATTCTTAGGAGAAACATTTAACTCTGCAGGATTTAATGGGCCTAATCATGCTGATGTACTTATAAATCCATCAATATCCTGTTTAAGAAAAAAAAAAAAATCTCTGGTGGAAGTGTTTCCATAAGAACGTTTACCAAGGCACGTTATTGATCTGAATCAAACAGTTGGGCGTACCTTGTATTGGACTTTGCACAATGTCCAGTAAACCCTGCACTGGAAACACTAACCCATTGATTCACGCCAAAATGACTAGAGTTGTTTGCTGATGGCGATAAACAAATGAAACCGATGAGGAAATGGTAAAAGAGGAAGAAAGCTGACAGCCATGCCGAGATAACATTTTGTTAGATCAGCTCATCGGTTTCAGTGCAATTTTGTTCACTCAAACACACACACACACACGCACAGGTCATAAACTGTGACCAAAGCAAAGGCGGTGTGGTGGGGTTAATAATCTCATGCGTTTCAGAGAAACGTTCAACTCAACAATTCGACTTACGTATTGTGGGAAAAGCATGCCGTTCTGTTTATCCCCCGGACGAGAACAGTTACACAACGCAACAAACAAAATTAGAGGGCATACAACACACCAACATCTCACATTGTAAGCTCACACAAACACATTGTAAACACAGACAAGACACAATACATTCCAGCTGTTTTTGAGGGTGGATTACAACTCTGTTCCAAAAGCTAATGGCAACATTAGAAACCTAGACAACAAGTAGGCAGCAAAATCATGTTGCTTTATAAGATACCTCAATTTGGTCAAAATAAAAGCAGAATTGCATATATATTTCCGAAATAAGGCCAGAATGCATTGTGACAACCCCACTGAAAAAATAATGAAAAGTAATGCTAGAAAATAGTACTACTAATTAAAATACTATTTTATCCAACATTTGTGTAAAGTATCAAGTTGTTGGCTAAGCCAAATGCTAACTTCAAAGTATATGGAATCAACTTCCAATTTGGAAAAGTACAACAGTTGTACCCATTCAGAAATTGTTAAACAAACACAAGAGCACCAACAAAGTTATTCACAGTTAATAATAAACAGATGAAGTAAATGAAATGCATCCAGTCGAACTTCCATTACATGACAATAAAACCTGTTAAGCAAATGTTTAAAGAGACAGAAGTCTCTATTGATCATTGTACACCTACAGAACAAATGTTAGCTAGCCATTTTGTGTCTGTATACATCGCCATCCAATCATTGGACTGCCATTTTGGTCACATGAAATTAGATTTTGCTATTGTACAATGCTTCAATTCAGTCACTTATGATGCTGTCTTAGAAGGTAGCTCCCCATGTAGAAAGCGAGGCAGCTCATCAGGGTTTGGAACAGAGCCCATGTTTCAGAATCAGTGGAGGATCTCCAACTATTATCCGTCTATTGGTTTATGACAGCTGTTTCTAGCATGAGTTTTGTTTCCTTTGAGTAAGAGAAAGCACATATTGTTTCCTCACCATAGTGGCAGGGTTCCATGTTGTGGTCGGAGCCATCTTTGGTTGCCAGTTGGTTCCTCCAGTCAACTTCTTCTCTCCGGGTTGAATCCAGTGGATGTCACTGAGAAGGAACAGAAGAAACAATCATGATAAAGTTTGAAGAACACTATGAATTTAGATTGAGATGAACCGTAAATGTTCATACTTCTTCATTGTTCCATTTCCAATACCGAGATCTATAAAAAAAATAATTTAAAAAAGAGAGAGAAAAACTTGTTAGGACTATGCCAGTCATTGCGTAATGCTAAATTCGCCTTTTTAAAATCCTATATCAATAAATAACATGAAAGTTGCTGTTCCTGATTATTACTACCAGAATACAGACAGGGCTGCATGATTTGGGGGGATTTTGATTACTATACTATAAACCGAGCAGCTCTGAGACACTGAAAACTGGATCATGAGCTGCATGTGTGCCATGCTTCACTCTGAAACACGCAGTGCATATTTTCAATTATGCAATCTTTGCGATTCAATAATTGCACCAAGCCAATTTTATTTCAATTAATCGTGCAGCCCTAATACAGAGTGTAACAAAAACAAGACGCTTACTGCCCACAAGGTTGGCCAGGGAGGAATCCAAGTCATCGGAAACCAGTTTGCCTGCTTGGGCGCTGGGCGTCAGGCCCTGGTTGGGAGAGGCCACTGTGGGTTTCAGGAGGCCACCTAAAATATCATCTTAAACAAACAGAGGAGAGGGAATGGGAGAGGGATAAAAGACGCAGACAACACACACAAACACAAAAAGCACAATTAGGTTGGGTGGAGCAAGAGGCAGCTGGCCTCAGAGCAAATGTTGCAGGACTGAAAGTGAAAGAATGTGGGTAAAATCTTGTGAAGTCAACTCACCCAGACATGCAGTGCCATGCAAAGCCAGCGGCCCAAACAGATCAAACCACACAGTGAGAGGAGAAAAAGAGGACAGGATGAGGAACATCCCAAAACATGACTGTGCAACTTAATGGTGGTCTTATTTTGACACGACACAGATTCACAATAAAAGAAATGCTTAGAAATTTAAGCTAAATTCAAGTCAACTTCTATAATGTACCATATTATTTTGTTCCCTTTAAAATAACATGCTTGAAAAGACCAAGAATGTGTATTAAGACGGTGAGTTTCTAATTTAACATTGATTGGTTTTAGTCATTTTTTATTATGTGTTGTGCTAACCACTGCTCCAACTGATCTCCTGATTTCAAGCAAATTAATGCTACAAGGTTGTTTTATGAGAAGCCTAATGTGGGATTTTGTCAGTGCAGTGTAATAAGATGTGTGTTTGAAAAGCAAGTTCCAAACATGCAGTATTGAGAACATGACACAAAAGAGATCAAGTGCTTAATCACATTGTGATCCCTTTTCTTATGAAAAAAAAAAAAAAAAAAAAAAATTCACACAGCTAGTTGAAGCATGGTCCATAAAGGTCCAGATCCAATGGTCCAGATCTACTCCATAAAGGCTCTGGGCCCCCAAAACACATTGGCTTTCAGCAGTAAGATGGATGTGAAGCATCATGTAGAGAGAAAAGCAATGAGTGAGTCACAGCAACTGGGTTAACATCTCTCTTACCAGTCGAGTCTGTGCTGTTGGCGGCCGACTTATTGCCGAACACGGAGTCAAAGTCGACATTAAGGCCTGTCGAACTGGGAGGCTGTGCAGCGGGAAGTGCAGAGAACCCTGTGTTAGAGGAAACAAGGTCAGACTTAAAAAAAACACACCACAAGCAGGTTCACCTACACGTAATGGCTGGAGAAATGCCAGAAAAGTCATTTTAAGCGGTGGTTAATGTTTTCTTCCAGTTCATGTGTAATGCATAATTGCCATCAATTTAAATGAATAATTTCTGTTGTAGTCGAGAGACTTCCAAAAATGTCAGCTGTTTGACTGGGTTAAGCCCACAACATGATTGTAGCAACCTCAAAAAAGCAGCTATTTAACTTCAACCAACAACAGCATCAACTTCATCATGCCAACCTATCCTGTCAGATAAAAGCTCCTCATTTATTCCCCTTCTTCATTGTACCTGTAAAGTTTCAACTACTATCCTAAATGAGTATGAGCTATTTGAGGTAAAATGACTAATAAAATAAATAAATAAAAATAGGGAAAGTCACTAGATTTTATATTATCCTAACTTTTCTATTTTTTTATTATTTAATTTAATTAAATAAATTGTGATAGTTAGACTAATTACATTAAATATGCAAAATAAAATATAAACATTAGATGAGAAACAAAATTATAAATGTTGCCCTGCCAACTAATTGAAACCAAATAAAAAATTACCAAAGACTAAAAATAAGATTAAAAAAAATTCTAAATATTAACAAATACATGCTTTTAAAAAATAATAATTATACATACACATACATGAAAGCATATACATAATACTAGAATACCATTGACTTGAAGGTGACATTAATGAGGAACTCTGCGAAAAATGATTCCTTTATTACACTGATTAATTGTTATTTTCAACTATTCCAATAGATAATTAATTGGACTAAATTAAGATAAACTATTAAAATGGCAACCCTGTTAAAAACAATTATGTTCATTATAAAGGTTGAAAACGCGTTGCAAACTGAAACTGTGAGCCGAATGTCTGAAACAACTTCCAACCTGTTCCTACTAGCTCAACAAAAGCCCACCTGCGAATAGAACAAAAAAGGACAAGAGACCGCTGTAGGAAACAGAAAGATAGAGACAGGCTGGAGGGACGACACCTACCTCCGAATAGTCCAGCTACAGCGGAGGGCTCAGAGTGGAAGAGAGGAGTGTTAGGGTAGGCAGCCGGAGAGCAGAACGAGTCTGACAGGCCCAGAATAAAAGTACAGGAGAGCCAGAAATGGGAAAATTAGTCAAGTGAGACAGGAATATGCAATAAAGAAGCAAAAATAATATCAGGAAAGAAATTATATAAAGCCTGCATACTATATATTTAAGTAAAGAGGGTGAAGATAAAACAAAACCGTCGTTAAATTTTTTTTTGGGAGGTAAAAAGCACTCAGAGGGGAAACCACGGGGAAAAAAACGTCACTATGTTTCCTGAGGTCAGAAAACATAAATCACACTGGGACGTCTGTACCTGAGAGGAAGCAGCCCATCCGAGCAGAGGGCTCGACGGGTGACGCAACCGAACTGCTCGAATCAATAAAGGGATTGTAATTATCTGGAGAACCAAGAAATGAAATTGACATTTGGGAAATACTTTAAAACTTAACACTCTAAGGATGGGAGAAATAGAAAAGGGTAAAGGAAAAGGGCAGCAAAGCACAACCAAGCAGGTTTTTGGGTAAGGTGGTCCAGAGACCATCATACAGACCCATACAGGAAAAAAAAAAAAAAAACAAGAAAAAAAACACCATATAAAAAGCAATTATCTGAGGTTAAGTGTGGGCAAAAAGGACCACCAAACACAAATAGGGCACATGCATTTTTAAGCAGTTAATTTGTACTTGATAACAGCCATTCTCACTCTTGATCACACTCATTTATTCATATTAGACCAGCATTACTAGACCATAGAAGCTAAGTCCCCATATTACAGCTGTACAAACACAAACACGCTTTACAGTGGCAACAAAACATCTGTCTGTCACTCTCTCAAATATGTTATTGTTCGCTCCGAGAACATAATAAATAATGTCCTCAGCATAGAACAAACTCACAGAAGCTAAACTTCCATAGAAAGGCACACACACATTCACAAACAAACACACACAGGCTGTTTTTCAAAACCTAAGCTGTGTTCAGAATAGCATACTTCTCTTACCATCTCTGCAGCATATATTGCACATGACAATTTTATAAATTATACTTTAGTATGATCTACATTTGCCAAAAAGTGCAGTATACAACCCAAGTATACTGCAAGAATCACCGTATCCCACAATGCAATGCGCTTGACTTTATCGATTTTTTAAAAATATCCACTAATGGAATTTTTTTTTTTTTTTTTTTTGTCACTGCAGTTGTGTGTATCAATGAATTGAAAAATACTGTACATATGCCAATCATGAATTTTTTTTTATTTATTTTTTTTATATATTATTTCGATAAATAAAAAGCAATTAATAAAGCATGTAATAAAGTCATTGGGCCCCATCATAGACCCGGCGCAATGCGGCGCCAGGTGCGAAGCAAGTGTTTTTTGCTAGTTTCAGCCCGACACAGGCTTATCTTTATCACATCCTGCGCCATGTTGTTTAAATAGCAAATGCATTTGCACCCATGGGTGTGCTGGTCTGAAAACGAGGTGTGTTTGGGCGCATTGTTGGCACGTTGCTATTTCGAGGCGACTGAAATAGACTGTGCCATTGACCAACTGAAACCTGGTCTATGGAGCAATATATGTTTTTGCTATCTAATGAGCGAGTTAGTAATGTGCGCCATAGGTCCACAACGCACGTACACTTTGTCCTGTAGATGAGACTCTGATTGGTTTATTGCATGTTACACCAAAACACACCCATTACTCATTAAGAGAATAGAGACAATCCTTTTAGACCATCTGCCGACCATTTTTACCGTTAATAAACTAGCAAAAGTGGATTCGGACACGTCCTAAGTGCGCTTGTGCCGTGCGCTTTAGACCATGCGCTTAGATCGTTAAAATAGTGCCCTTAAAGTAAAATCCTAATGTTAATATATATATACAACTTGGCTATGCCATAGTTTAAGTATATACGCTCATATTATATTATATATACATTAAATGTTTTAGAATTACACAGCAATATTTCTTTAATGTTACTGTGTGTGTGTGTGTGTGTGTGTGTGTGTGTGTGTGTGTGTGTGTGTGTGTGTGTGTGTGTGTGTGTGTGTGTGTGTGTGTGTGTGTGTGTATATATATATTATATTATATTATATATACATTAAATGTTTTAGAATTACACAGCAATATTTATTTAATGTTACTATATGTGTGTGTGTATATATATATATATATATATATATATATATATATATATATATATATATATATATATATATATATATATATATATATATATATAGTGACATTAAATAAATATTGTTGTGTAATTCTATATAAAACATTTAAATGCTTAACAGACTTTTTTACATACCATTTAACTAATTAGTATATGAAATTTAATTTCAGTTTCAGGGAAAACAGACTAGCACGCAGCAGGCGAAAGAAAGCAAACAGTGCACTATATAAGAGAAAAGAACAGCCGTTTACCACCGAACATTTCATGACTGGGTGTCCTAGAGGAAAAACTAACAGCATCTGAAGACACAACAGGCAGATGGACAGGATCAACAACAGGTTTTGTAAGGAAAGGATTTAAGTTTGGAATGGAGTCGTCAACGGCCTCTGTAGACGTGAAAGGATCTACACGGCCAAAGACAAGACAGAAACAGAAAATAACAAGAAGAGGTTAGAGAGAGAGAGAGAGAGCAAGAGAGAAAGAACATGCAAACAGAGACTAACAGACAAATGAGGTGGAGTCTGTTTGGTCTAGACTTGAATGCTTTCAGATGTAAATAAACTACCATCGCACTGGACTGAATGAGACATCTGACACACGTTGTAATGTATATGTTACATAAATCATGCATCTAAGCTAAATGGACAGAAATGAATCAGGACAAACATTAGAAAGCATAAAATTGTATTTGACTGGTAATCAAATACATTGAGTAAACCTTAGTGTGATTTGCAGCTTTAAAGTTGTACTAAAATGATTAAATGCATACATATTTATGCACACAATATTAAATATTATTATTGTTACTCATTACTCAAACTTTGAAGCTGCAAATCCATAAAAACGTTTTAACTGGTTATATATAAGGTCCAATAAAACTTAAGCCTGATTTGCAGCTTTAAAATTTTAAAATACTTATACTCTATTATATATTATTGTTATTAAAAAATGTTATTATCATCATTATTATTGTACAACTTGGCTATGCCATAGTTTAAGTAAACATTTAGCCTGATTTGAAACATACAAAAAACATTAAATAAATAAAATACACACCATATTATATATTATTGTACAAGTACAAATTTACAGCTGAAATGCAGCTTTTTTTTATTTTACTAAAATATTTAATAATAAAAAAAGTAAAAAAAAAAAAAAATTCATGTTGTATATTGCATATATCCCAAAATCCAATGTGAAAATCAACATCATCTATAAACACCTCAGTATACCTCTTCTAGATGTCATTTTCACTGTTAATATGTTAACCTAATATTAAAGGATTAGTTCACCCAAAAATGAAAACTCACATTTACTCACACATTTTGTTCCAAGACTTGGAATATGTTCAACAAGTCGAAAGTATCACTTTTACAAGGAGTTTTTGGAGTGTGACAACCCAAGTTTAAATTTGTTCCCATTATCATGGAGAAGTGTGGCCAGGAGAAGTGTGGCCTCATTTTGTGTTCCAAGGAATGAAGCTCATATGGGTTTGGAACAACATAGGGATGAATAAATGATTACAGATTTATCATTTTTAGGTGAGCTATTCCTTTAAATGCAGTAGGACATGACATCACTCTGGTGTTGAAAAGTGTAAAGCCTGCTTGAAACTCCAACGAGCTTCAACTCACATCAAGATAATACATCAGGAAAAGTTGCCGAGCGCGTTTTACGTAGTATAATTCAATAAACACTGAAAGCTGCAGGCCTTTTCTGGATCTGCCTGGCTAATATCGGAAACCAATATTACATCAGTTCCATCATGTTAAATATCATGTTACACAGCCTATCAGCTCTTTTGGTTAAAAATTAGCCCCTCATTTAACAGTTTAGATGTTATTTAGATGCATGCAACAAGAACATGGCTTCTTTCCTCAAGGATAAAAATCCAGAGGGAAAATTCATTGCTTCAGAGGAGAAGACCGTGTTGATGTAAGCTCGATTTCTTTGAGATACATATTAATGCAGATCTGTGAGTTCCTGTGGTGTGACCCGCTCACCTCCCCATGTGTTGGCTAAAGGCAGGCCGGTGGAGAGAGGCAGGGAGGGCTGGAACGTGGGCTGCAGGTCCAACAGATCGTTCGGCACCTTCGGAGTACTGGAGCCAGACAAACACAGAAACACACGCACACGAATCACATTAATGTCTTCCATTAAACGGCAGTCGAAGCGCCAAGCATTTCACAGTTATATGGGAAAGACAAACTTGGCATGTTGATTTGAAGTGCTTAAAGTGGAGACTTAGGGAGTTGAGGGGAAATTCACATGCAATCAATACCTCCTTCACAGCCAAATCCTGTCTGGGCAGGAATTCACACACTTACAGCACAAACAAGAGAACCGGAGCCTGATTTTAAACAGCTTTTTTTTCTTTTTTTCTTCTTCTACACAAAGCCACGCAGTTTCAGGACAGCAAAGATTAATCTGATTTGAACAAACCTCTAACCGCAAGTATAATAGTAATAAATGATGCTCGCCTTAGCAAGGACCATTATTAATGCATGTCCCCGTTGCTCTTTGGATGACATCATCATTATAAGCACATACGCCTGAAACGTAATTGCCGAGTTTAAATTGCCGTCACTGTGTAGTCCTGCATAGAGCCCTAATAAAACACTGAAAGCTGAAGATTGATGCCAAACGATTGCACATGTGCACTTATGCACCAACTGGGAAAATAATCACTACCAGCCGTGTATCATCAGAACAGAAAGACTGTGGAATCAATCATTAAATATACAGCAATTAGTTCTGCCCACAATCTAACTAGCTGAAAAGCATTTGAACTTTGCTGTTATTTAAAATCAACATAAAATGGCATTCCCAATATTTCACAATGTGACATATTTCAACTTGTACAGAATAAAAAAAAAAATCAAAACATAAAATAATATATAAAAATGATATTAGAATACAAATGATGTGTAACAATTCAAATTATATTCAACAAGTAGACAAAAATGTACAGATACATATAAACACCATTGTTCAAAAGTTTGGGTCAGTGAGAATTAAAAAAAACATTTTTTTTTTGAAAGAAGTGTCTTCTGCTCACCAAGGCTGCATTTAATTGATCAAAAATACAGTAAAAACCACAATATGAAATATAACAGTTTAAAATAACTGTTTTCTAAGAAACAGAAAATTTCTTCCTGTGACGGCAAAGCCTTCAGTCTTCAGGGTCACATGATCCTTCAGAAATCATCATAATATGCTGATTTGTTGCTCAAGAAAGATTTCCTCTTTAAAAAAATCCATATTGATAACAGTTGTGCTGCTTAATATTTTTCTGAAAACTGTGATACATTGTATTCCCAGGATTCTTTGACGGATATAAAGTTCAAAAGAACAACATTTATTTGACAGAATTGTTTTGTAACATTATAATTATTTTACTGTCACTTTCGATCAATTTAAAGCATTTCTGCTGAATAAAAGTATTCATAAAAAAAAAAAAATAAAAAAAAAAAATTCTTACCCCAAACTGTAAATATATAAAACTATTACCTGTTAGCAAAGCTACTGGATGTGGAGAACAGGTCAATGGCTTGGGCGGTACTGATGGTTCCCGTCGCCGTTGAAACAGGTGATGCTGCAGTCGTGGAGGATGTGGAGGGCTTCTTGGACAGTTCCTTCAAACGCTGCTCCTTGGTGTTGGAAAAACCAAACGGGTTAATTGCCTTGTTGATCGTGTATGCTTTTTATAAAACCTGATGTAGATGGTCGTTACGTACCTTAAGTGCTTTTAATCGAGCCTGCTCCTCCTCCAGAGCAGCCTGCTTTTCCCTCTCATCAACTTTGGTGAAAGAGATACCCGTGTTGGCCAAGGAGGACACCGCGTTGGACAGCGTACTGGCTCTGAGTGGAAAGACAGACAGAGGATCTTATACAGTAAATATGCCACTGTTGAAAACACAAGGGTTGCATTCGTGGAAATCTGCGCTACTAGCATTGGCACAGAGCACATTTTTACTGCTTCCGCTACAGGAACCAACTTTGACTCTTTTTGTGGAAATCCAGGGTCAGTGTTAGCAAAGCTTGCATTTTTTTAGCCTACATCCAAACTGCAAGTCATCAAATTCCTGTGCAACTTAGTTTAAACACCTGATTGTCCTAGAAGTATATGTAGCACTGAATAAAATAAGAAAATGAAATGGTTAATCAAATGATGTACCATTTATGACCTGATAAAAGATAGCAATACTTCTACTTGAAAAAAACAACAACTAATAATTAAACAGCTACAATATTTATTACATGTGCAAAATATGAGAGAAAAAAGAAAGCTTTAATATTTAAAAAAGAAAGAAGTTTCACTTTTGTAATGATCAGTACAGACCCAAAATAAATGAAATTGTACCAAAATACACGCATGCACATTTTCAATATCTTGTGAATTTAGGTAAATACGATTTCTAAATGTCAGTATTATATTGCTGTCTGCATAAAAATCAATAACACTTTTGAAAATCCCCCTTACTTTAAAAAACTGCACAGAACTTTTTTAACCTGACACAAAACTCCCTGAAACACCTCTCCCACAGACGCAGATCCATGCATTAATGCAGAGCATGAAGAAGACAACCCCCTCACACACTAGAAAGTTCAAAATTAACTGCTTGCAAATCACTGTACCTGCTGGCGGCTGTGGAGTCTTTGACCTTTTTCCCCTCTAATGAAGCCAAATGCTGCTCGAGGGCGTCCAGAAGGCTACTAGGGGCCTGGAGGAATGGAAACATTACATTATCTTACAGGCCAGGACACAGTCACAGACCACAGAACAAATATGCACACACAACATATAGTACGGGTGATCATTCAATTGGGGGCAGGTTCAACAACATGAAATCTTGACAAACTAAACGTATACAAAATGATCACATCCTAAAAAAAAAAACCTAAGGACCTAACTATGAACAACCTTCCACTAGGTTTTGAAAGTTTTTCATGTTGTACTTTATGGTAATGATGTTACAATTTGATGAGTCACATTTTGGAGAAAAAGTTTCAAGTGGTAATGACATTTTTTTTTTTTGGTTATATCACAAAAAAATACAAATATATAGCTGCTGTCATATCCAATACAGTGGACCGCTTTCTCTTTTAGCAAACGTTTCTTTGCGAACTCTCCATTACATTGCCTAATTTACAAAACATTCTGATGTCAAATGCTCCAAACAAACATAATCCTCAGATTCAAAGACCTCTTACATGTCAAAATATCAAGGAACATTTTTTCTAATGTTATGAACCCTTTAATAAGTTTTGGACTTGATATAAACAAACTAATTTCTTTTTAAAAAAAGAAGAAAAAAAGAGAGATTAATAGAAATAAATTAAAAATTATAAAAAATTATAAAAAAAATAAAATAAATAATAATTGATTAGTTTGGAACTGACAGATTAATCTCACAGATTAAAATGAATCATTTGTTTCTCATTACTTTTCATCCCATTATACCTAAATAGAACCTTTTATTTTGTTTTTGAAAAAATGTTTTCTAAAATGTTTGGCATGATGATAATGACGAAATATTGGGTACAGTCATGCTATATTATCAATTACAAAAATTATAAATTGTTCACTGAAATTAAATACTGAATGAACTGAAAATCTGTACATTTTTACAAATACATATTTAAATACTTTACAGACACAAAAAACATACGACAAATATGAATGTCCCCCAAATTGAAGAATCACTACTGTACAAAAACACAGATTGCATGCAAAGGTACAAGCCAAAGGCTTCGAAACACAGAGAGAAGAGAGTGAGATGCAGGTACTTACACAAACTGTAAACTGAAAACGAAAGATAAGGAAAGATACAGAATATAAAGGTGGTAGTTTAACAAAGCTGTTTTCAGAGTATTTCAGAAACTGCAAAATAGTGAAGCAGAAAAAAAAAAAAACCAAAGAGCTTGCAAATGTAAAAGTTTCTATATATATATATATAGTGCCATTTTTGTTTATTTTTTTTTCATTAAATGAAAAACTAATATTAACTGATCACGACCTCTGAATATTGAGGGGAACCTGTCCCACTTAATATTAATGATGATTCTGCCCTTCTGCAATCTTACAAAATGAATCACATTCTTTTTAATACGGTCTCCTCAACGCACAAACATGTAAAAACAGAAAACAAAAGAAATCAAACCTAAACCTGATTCTGTTTCCAACCTGTAAGCTGTTTACAGTATGACACCTTTATGTGCTGTATGAATCGAGCATTAAGGACAGTTAGAATAGTTTCCCCCACAGTGTCATGCAGAGATGTCCGCATGCACCAGCGGTTTGCAGCAGCACTGCACAAGCAAATTAGCTGCAGTTCTAGAACTCTCAGATGACTTTTCCGTGTATTAACTCATGTTAAGTATTAAGATTTCTAGGTAACTGCAGGTTAGAGAGTTCTACAACCCGCACTCATTTGAATCTAATGTAGCCGTGCTAAGTTTAGCTGTGGAGCTCAAGCCGTGTCTTGCAGGAAGAAGAGTGACAGATAAGTAGCCGATAGGCAGAAAGGGAAGACAGTCAGTCAGTGTAAGTTTTTCCTCAAACCCAAGGGCAATATATTTGTGTCCTCACCTGTGACAGGTCTGGTATGTCCCCTCGATCGATTCCCACTTGCTGTAATGAGCAGGAAAGTTTTTTTTTTAATGTGCGCCCCATGCATATTGGCTCATTATATACGCTGGCTTACACCATCTTACCTCTGCCACTTTGAGAAACTCTGAGATTCTCGTCATTCGAGTGAGGAATTTCTTATAGATGTCCAGGCCTTCTTTACACTGGGCTTTCTTCATGTCAAAGTACTTCTCTGCAGATGGGAAAAGGAATTAAGTCAGATTTTTAGATTTCCGTTTCCCACCACATTTTCAGGGGGCTTGCTTGCTTCACCCCGTGACTTCACTAGGCCGAGTTATGCTTGGCATCTGTCATCACAACATGACCCGAAGCAGCTCTCACTAGTGTGTCAGTCTCTCACAGAAACTCTCTTCCAACATGTTACCACTGAACGAAGCCAACGAATGCCGAAGCCACTGTATAGAGCCATCCAACACAAACACTCTAAGTAGGGCTGCTGTTTTAACAAACACTGCAGTAGCGATTTGAACTGCAATATGATAATCTCATATTGCTGCTGCTTAGATATCATACATACAAAATAAGGCAAAATTAATTCATAATAAAACAGCAGCTCTTCAACAGGCCATGCAAACACTTAACTAGAAAGCAATGTCTTGGCTCTGAATTAATAGACCTGAACAAAACCTCTTTTGCAGACAAATGTACACAGATCTCTTTGCATTCACATTGTTGCTGAATTAGAAAATGGACTCAGATCTCTTTTTGCTGCACTTTAGTTGGCTCGGTACACAGTTTCTGTTTGGAACCCATTCACCTGAAATATACCTGTAATTGTCTAATGAATAAAATAAATTATTTGTTAATCATGATTTTTTTTTTATATATATATATATATATATATATATATATATATATATATATATATATATATATATATATATATATATATATATATATATATATATATGTATTATTCAAGTTACAAAAAAAGGCTTTCTTCATTTCAGTCATATCTTATTTTGATTACTTGTGCAACCCAACTTTAATGTTTCGTAATTAAATTCTGCGTTCTCAACATCAAATGATCAATCTTTGATGAGACAATATCACAAGGTCTGGATAACCAAGTTTAATCACACTCTCTTGCTAATCATCTCTTCAAGTTGAAATTTGCTCAGTTTTACTGCCATTAACAGTAATGTTGATCTTACTTGGCTCAAAAAATAAATTCTGAGACTACCGATGTGTACACGAAGGGTTTGTTTTATGAGCTACAACTTTCAGGCAATAAACAAGCCGTCATAAAACTGAGTGACGTGTCAGGTCAGAGTCCTATGCAGCTGTCAATGAGTGGGTTGATATTGTAAGTTTAAAGGTCTTTGTAACAGGAACCAACAGCAAAGATAACTGGAAAAAGCCAATATGTAGGGCAGCCCACAGTGAGTTTTGAAAGCTCAAATAGGATAACAGCTCACCAAGCAAGTTGATGATCCCTTCATTATAGGCCGCAAACAGACGGATGGCATCTTTAAACAGAAGCATGAATGCGGCGTTAATGACCCCGTTTGTGAGCTCATTGGCATTTACCTGCAGACACAAAACAAGCCAAACTGAATTTGATTTGGGACGATTATGCTGCAAGAACTGATAATTCAACAGAAACAAGTGGAAAAGACCATTGACGAAAGGTCAAGCTGTTGGCGGACATGTAGCAAAGTCTAGCTGTTGTCGTCACAAACTCACATTGAAGTCGAGGAGCGCATCCATCTGGTTTTGGATAATGGGGATGGTCTTTAGGAGCTTTTCTGTGTTCATTGTTCTCATTACACCATCCGCCCTTTGACAACAAAAACGACAACCACACAAATCAGTAAAGAGTTCTCATTTTTGGATAAACTTTCTCTTTAATAATTAGAAAATAGACTTACCCTCGTTTTACTTTTGTGAAGTCAAAAGCCACTTGTCTGTATGAGACTGCCTTTTCGTTCAGGTAGCGGCTGTACCTCCGGATGAAGGTGGACATGTCATATCCTGCACGAAGAACAGAACATGTTGTCTTGAGTTCACAGCTACTCGGGTTGTTGAACTTAGTCATACAGCAAACTATATTCTTTTGTTCTGATTCTAGATATTTAAAAATGTGTGTCTTTGATGTTTTAGTTGAATCCTGAGCACAATATTTCAGTTGAATCCTGAGCACAATATTTCAGTTGAATCCTGAGCACAATATTTCAGTATGATTGTGACTCATTTTGTATTGCTAAGAGGAAAAAACATTCCGGTTTCCATAGGGTTAGTGTAATGCATGACACAGCCTAGAACCCGTAAGCTTTATCTGACTCTACTAAATATGACAGGTCATCATGATGTGTACTAGTCTATGCCGCTAGTCATAAGCTCAAATACAAGCATACTAAAGCCAAAAGATACAACACATAAAAGTATTACAAATACAGCTTCTACAATAATTATGCAAATGAGAACAAGACATAATTCATTCATCTTTGGAACACAAATTCAGATATTTTTGATAAATCTGAGAGCTGGCTCACTCCTTCATAGGCTGCTAGGTAATCGATATCTGCCATCCCAGAAAAGTTAGTAAAGACATTGTTAAAATAGTCCAAGTGACTACAGTGACTCAACCTTAAGTTTATCAAGCGACGAGAATACTTTTGTGCGCGAAAACAAACAAAAATAAAGACTTTATTCAACTATTCATTTTCTTCTGTGTAGGCCTCTGATGTGAGTTCACGAGCGCCACGACGCATGCATATAGTAAAATGCCCAGCAATGACAAAAAAAAAAAAAAAAAAAAAATGTCGGATCAAGGTGAAATACTGCAGGGTGCCTCAGAAAGAACTTCTGAGCCAGGAAGTTCTAGTCACTTTGAGAAAATGGGCCCAGAGTCCTTCTTGAAAGACTCTCCTCTGATTCCCCTGCTGCCTCCTGTGATTGCTGGCTGCCAGGCAGCTTCTTAACATGGGAAAAGCCTTGGGTAAATAAAACTACTAGTGCTTTATTTAAGCTGAAAGTCGGCCATGTTGCCGAACAGGTCCCAAAAAGGAGTTCAGGGAGAGAAGAGCAGACAGACAAACAGAAAGAGAGAATTCTTCCATTGCAGACCGTCCAACACCACATCTGACCATGACTAACACTAAAATGATAGAACTGTGAAAAGGCAGCCCATGTTCTGTCAGCTCCTCAAATATTCATCATTTCTGCATTTGTCATAGATTTGGCTGCTTATGAAAATAGATAATGCAGCTGCAATGTGTTTGGAAAAACAGAATGATTAATGAAGTGTCGGGCTGAAAACACCTACCTTGTAACCCGCTTTTGTCCAAAAAATTACTGAGGTTGAATAATGTGTTCCTGGAGGCCAGATATTGTACAAATCTCTGTCAACATGAAGAACAAAGAGTTCATGTTGCAATTTATTCTGAAGTTAGTCACAATGCAAACAAATAGTATTGTCAAAGGCACAAGGGTAAATTGATTGACTGTGGCACATGTGCTGTTTAAATGCTTTAGCTAGAGCCCTAATACAAAACTATGATCAAACACTGCTGAAAATACCAACAGTTAAAGGATTAGTCCACCAAAAAATGAAAATTCAGTTATTAATTTCTCATGTCATTTCAAACTTGACTTATTTTCTTCCATGAACACAAAAGGTGAATCCTGGCCACTCTTTTTCAATGTTGACTAGGGTTGTAAAGCGTCAAAAATGACACAGAAGCATTGTAATTTTTTTTTCAGTTCTAATTCATTATGTTCTGAAGGTATTCTGAATCATTAATCATTCAAAAGAGTGGCCAGGATGTTTTTTAAAAAAAAAAAATTAAAATAACAATAATAATAAAATAAATAATAAATAATAAAAATGTAATTACAATAAATAAATAAATAATAATAATAATAATAATAATAATAAATAAAATAAAACAAAATTGAAGGAGTTTGGAATCACAAAACAGATTTGAAATTTTTCGGGTGAGCTATTCAGGGGTTCATCAGGTTAGAGAATTCAGGCTAAAGGTGGAGAGTGTGTACAAAAGTGTGTGTGTGTGTGGCTGACCTCATTGCCGTAGACCATAATGTGGTGTGTAGAGATGAGAGATTTAAACACGACCACCCAGCTGGTGTTGGTGGTGCGCTCGAACAGCGTGTCGGCCAGCTGAGGGATGTTCACATTCATCTCGTTGGTGCACTGGATCAGATCTGGTGAGAGAGAGTTGAAGGAGGTCAATGTGTTAATAATTCAAACTGTCACGGTGTTTATATTTGTGCCCAAAATAACTGAAACCGTTTTGGCTTGTTAACATTTGTTAGAACCCTTCCATTACAGATTTCTTCAAAAGGCATACACAGTGTCCAAACTAGTGGTCAACTGATGGGTTATGCAATGACAGATGATGATACTGATATAAAGAGAACAGGGTGGTCAATGGTTGACACTAGACACTATAATTCAATTGTCTGAGGTCAGTAAGACTTTTTTAAAGAAATTACTGCTTTTATTCAGCAAAGGATGCATTAAATTGACCAAATGCGACAGCAAAGACATTTAAAATGTTACAAAAGATAAACAATAAAATTCTTACTTTCCACTCAAATGTTGAAAATAAAATGAACATGTTTCCACAAAAATATGAAGCAGCACAAGTTTTTTCAACAATGCTATTAATAAGAAATGTTTCTTGAGCAGCACATCAGCATATATAATTATTTCTGAAGGATCATGTGACACTGAAGACGGGAGGAATGATGCTGAAAATTCAGCTTTGAGGTCACAAGAATAAATTACTTAATTTTTTTTTTTTTAAAAAGCAGTTAGGCTATTTTAAATTGTAATAATATTCACAATGTTACTGTTTTTACTGTATTTTTTATTAAATAAATGCAGCCTTTTTTTACTTGGATTTATTACTGAATTGATATATATATATATATATATATACAGAAGTTATCACTTGCAAATTGTCACAAAAGTTCATTGGTCAAAAATCCCATTGCAGATTTTATTGCAAGTTAAAAAAAATTATTCTCATTGGCTATGATTGTCTGGCCAGTGTGAATGTCAACAAAATTACAAGCATTTTTAAAAAAGATTTTAATTTACATTTTTTTGCATTATTTTTGTTGACAAATTATTCAATCATTATTATAATGCCATTGAGAAAATTAATGACTAAAAATGGACTAAAAGACATTTGTGTAAAAAAAACAACAATTACTTAATGCGTGAAACTTCTGTATCCTTTTAACCTTCAAAATTAGTCAATCATTCTTATAATTCCATTAGCATTAAGAAAATGAATGAAATTAGCATGACAAAATATTGACTAAATGTACAAGACTATTTGTGTAAAAAAAACGGGTTGATGCGTGAAACTTCTGTGTCCTGTTAACCTTCAAACTCATTGCCACAGTTTCCAATTTAGTGACATTATATTAAAAAAAAAGTTGGCTAACCTAGTGAACAAACAAGCCGCTGTTTCCAGAGAACCATCTGACTCTGTGAACGTGTGTGATGCTAAGGTACAACTGCTCAATGCGTTAGCATTCAGAGCTGACATGGTGAGAGTGAGAGACACGCATTGATATCCTGTTCATTATTAGTTCTTTGGCTGGGCTCCACAGCCATCTGCGCTTCGAGAGCAAGTGCGGGATCCCTCAAGGCTTTCTCTACGCCACCGACACTGTGAGACTCATTCAGGGCTGCAGCTTATCATGCCATTCATGAAACCTCCCACAGACGGCGAAGGAGGACAAATGCAGCCTCTCTCCACTGGGAATCAGATCTGAACGGGTATATATATCATCATAATGTTTTCTGGAATCAAATGAAAGAGAAAACCATGGAAGCTGGTTTCCGCCACAGAATACAAAAAATACATATTTTTTTCCCTTTACAACTGCAAGTTTATTTCTCGTACTTCTGACTTTTTTTCCTCAGAATTGCGAGTTTATAATTCAGACTTTTTCTCACAACTGTGTTTAAAGCTGCAGTCCGCAGTTTTTCCTCTTTGTCGCCATCTCTGTTTGAAATCTGCAATTGCAGTTATTCGCGGAATTATCAACTTTACGTGCGTTGTGCCTTGGCACGGCACAGCGCGGATGAATCCAATGTTTTGAGGAGAATGTGCGGCTGTCAGTCACCGCGCCGGTGTGGATATTGTCAGTCGCAATCACAGATTCTACTTTTTGGAAGTATGACCAACATAAGAATTTTCACCAGAAAATGTCGTCTGAACAAGTAACATACACTTTTTTTTCTGACCAACTAAGGGGAAAAAAAGCATTGCAGTAAATCGCGCCGATTAAATCTAACGATTGCTTATCGTATCACGTCAAACCGTGCAAATTATACTTTGTTCTCAAATTGTTAATGTTAACAACATCAGCACTGCGTGACTACATTTAATGCCCTTCCGATATTTATCCTTGTTTTCACATGGGCCGGTTGCAGTCTCTTTTTTTTCTGTACGCACTCCGAAGTCTTTCGCGTTTTACAACAGGTGAATCTCCAGTTGTCACTGGTGATTGTTGTTTGAACCTTTCTGGATCCGCCATCAAATTGATAAGTTTGATTATATCAAGTGCTGCGAGAAAAGGCTATAAATCTCCACCTCCAACATCCTCACACGCAACATAGCCTACTAGCCGAGACCCCTCCTCGTGTACAGATGTGACGTAATGACGCAAATGCTCGGATTTCCCACGGAAATCCACCAGTACCACTGGAATTAAAAACATTATTACAGTATTAGCAGATAGTTTAGAACTTTTAACCCAAAAAAGCTACAGACTGCAGCTTTAAATCTCACAATTCTGACTTTTTTCCCCTTCGCAGTTACGAGTTTATATATGAACTCAGAACTGTGATGTACAAACTCACAATCATAAGGAAAAAGTTACAATTTTGAGATAATTCGCTTTTTTATTTTTTATTCCTTGGTGAGCACAAGCTTTCATAGAAACCACTTCTAGACATACTTAAATGAAAAGGCCACTTCCACCCCTCTCTACAACCCATTTCAAAGACAAAAAAGTAATTACACTCTGCCCAACAAATTGCCAGCCAATATTAGTGCATACGCAGCCTTTTGAAGTGGGAATGTGAAAATATGCTGCACAGTGAGCATGGGTGGTCAACAGAATGCCCTCTCTTTTACAGATAACATCCACCATTTAAACCTGCACAAAGGCTTGGCCACGTGACAACAAAAGACTTTTCAGAGCCAACACAAAACGCCTGTGCGGAGCATGACGGCGTTGAAAGTGTACACGTCCATGGGGCTCAAGTGAAAGATCAAAGCCAGAAGACGACGTGGACTTGATGTTTGATGGTGTTATCGTCCTACGCCAGGGTAACTAGACACTGTCGGGTTTACCCTACACTCCCTTATGTAGCCAACAAGCACATTTGAAAGGAGAAATGAGAGATCTGTAGGACTCATTTCCAATGTAGACCCACCCAGTCTGTATCTCTATCTCTCTGGAGTGGAGACAGACATGATTGATGGCGTCATGTGTATCCAACCATGTGATGGTCACATGATGAGTAACAAACCAGTCATGTGACCTGCTCTGCCTGAACATTAAAGCATCTGACATTTTCCCTGATGCACAGCCTACTTGAAAGCACAAAAAAAAAAAAAAAAAAAAAATCCCAAACTTCTTGTCTAATAAAATATCCACGTTATTCTGACATTAGTTCTCATAAGCTGAAATGCCTCCAGGGTAAATAATGCAATATTCAAAGTAGTTGCACTCCATAATGTGCACTGACAGTGTTCTCTCTGTGTCAACACTGACTTTATTTGCATCCATAAAATATGTTGAAGGAAAAAGTCGATATTAAAGGGATAGTTCACCCAAAAATTTAAATTGTCATTTACTCAACCTCATGTCAACCCAAACCTTTATTATGTTTTACTTGAACTCTGAAGAACTTGGAATATAGAGCACAAATGGTATACATTTAAGACGCTTTTGCATCTTTTTTGAATACTGAAAGCTCTAGTCTCTATTAACTGTAAAATTCATTGGGGGGAAAAAAAAAGTTATTTTTGTGTTCTACAGAAGAGAGAAAGTCAAAATGGGTATAAAGTCACATCTATGGTATAACCTAGTAATGGAGAAAGCATTTATTTTAGACCTGACCCACCCAATGATTAAGGTTACACTATGCAAAACTACACCAATAAATACCCATTTCCTTATGGTAACAAACAATGTATTTGCATTGAGTCAATGACAAGACAAACTCATTTTGTCCAAGATAATTAAAAATACATTACAAATTGAATTCAAAATATATATATGCCCCATAAATACTACAGTTACACCTTACTTTATTTGTAACTTTGTTATATTTATCTATGCTTGTAATTAGTGTATTTGTTTTCTTATTTTTCTACTGACTGTTCACTTGCCTTTAATAATGTTTGAACTTTATTACAAAGTTACATTTGCCCCCTAATTTTTTTTTTCTTGCTGACCGGAAAAATGATCCGATCCATGACTCAAAAACGTAATATGATACGGACCTTTAGTTTTGAGATCCATTGAACGACTAACAATTACACTTCAAGAACTTTCCACTTGCATTTTAAAATAGATCTCTTGCATTTTAGAAAAAAGATCTCACACATCCTTATTTGTCATTGACCCATTTGCATTTCATAATACATCATTATCAGGAGAGCATGACTAACGTTAATAATTAACAAGGAGAACTGTTGATTGTCAAGGGACATTGATCTCAATGTTAGCGATAGGCTGGGCAACATACTGTCATATATTAATGCATTGTGTGCCAGATGAAAAAGATGAGAAAAAAAATCATGTTTTCTGTTTACAAAGCTGAACAGATGGATGATGTTTGTGGAGCAACAACAAGCTTGAAGTCTTAATGGCATCAATACATTATAATGGTCTCTAGTCTTAAAAACATTTCTTTTTGGAAAAGGACAGGAGAACATAGTTGACTCAGCAACAGGATGCTGCAAACTTCCTACAGTTCATAGAAGGGAAACCGATTCAACATGAATCCTTTAAAACGGTCAGTCATAAAACAGACTGATGATGGAGCTATTTAGATTCTCTGATCCCTGAAGTGGACAAACGGCAGGAGGCTACAAGTCACACAGACCAAGAAACAGACAAAAAACAGGTAGAAACCAACACTGATGGAGAATAGTGAGGCCGACATGGGTATATTTCTCCATCGGGGCTCTGTTCCGCTTCAGGCAGACCCATTTGTGAGGGCAGAGGACAGGAAACCATTAAGTGAATGATTGCTCCCCTGATTCAAAGGCTTTAACTCGCAGACAGATAGAAGACATTATCCTGCCCTGCATCACATAAACACGATCCACAAAGGGCCTACTATACCTGCAGACTAACCTGGACGGAAAGGGAAAGACCAATAACACGGGTCAGAAGACTTGGTCAAGAAGAACTTTTGAGAGTTATCAGGTAATATCAGATTAGATGCAGTAACCTGTGCCTGTGATTCAACAAATAGTATGTTAAAGTCAAAATCTCTCCGATGAGCTTTCTTAAATTTAACGTCATAAAAAGCCTTCAATAGATGAACTGGTAAAACAAAAGTCTTAATGATCATTTTAAGATGTCCTATATTTGGGGGGTGGATAAATCGCGATACAGCCTAATGTGATTATTAAAATTCAAAAGGCAATGATTAAAATTTATTTATTTTTTTAAATTAAATAATAATAAAAAAGCACTTCACGTTGCAATGTCAAAAGGCGGTGCTTGTTGGACATTCTACAGGCTCGCGCAACAGCATTAAGACTGCATTAAAAGTGGTTCGCAATCAGTGAATAGTGCACATTTATGCCAAGCGATTGCTTATGAAATCGAGTTGATGAATTATGACAATGTCTACTTTATAGTCTTTATTGTAATGTGTTTTAGACGGATGTAAGAATTCATATTTTATCTCCCTCATCTGAATTTGAAGGATAAGTCCGCAATAGTATAGACATTTCAAAATAAGAGTCCCGGTGTATTTCAGTCTTGTTTATTATTTAAAAGTACATAATGTGTACTTTCTTTTTCCCCTGCCTGGCCATTATTGGCATTTTGGTTACACAATAAACTGTATTTGATTTAAGTTAATTTCCATTTAATGCACAGTAAACTATTGTAGTTTCTGGCTGTGATGTTCCCCCACAGGAACATATACATATACATATATATATATATACATATAAAAGAGAATAATTAAGTGCTGCGTGTAAATCACTTTTCAAAACACATTATAATTAGACAATATTGCTTTCCATGCAGACCATGTGGTAAACATCCGTTCAGCACCAGTAAAAGCAAAGAAAAATGCCACATGTACAGAGCTCACTGGCTAGAGGAAGAAGAACATATCTGGGTTGGAATGCAGGCTTGACTTCAGTGTTGTAGAATCCAGAGCATGTCGAGGAAGTGGAGGTAGAGAGAGAGAGAGGATCAACAGGGAGAATGAAGGAGACAGCTGCAAAGAAATCAGGGAAACACACCACACATAAACATGGATGTGCCAAAAAAAAACAAAAAAAAACAAAAAAAAAAATCAACGGCTGTGAACTTGGGAACAAAATGTCAAACAAGCAAATGTTTTTCTTGTTTGTTTGTTTTTTTTTAAATATGATGATAAACAGAAAATCTAAAATCACTTGGACTGCTTCCCCACTGGACTTTTCCCATATTTAGACAGTGACGTTCGGAATGAAGTAGCATGTTTGCAGTGAGAAGAAAACTCTACTGATTAGACTTGAGGAGTTTTGACTCATGAATTTCCCCTGATCCAGCTCTTGATGGAAGTCACTACACTCTCCTATCTGCAGACATCTCCCGTCTAATCAGCTCCCGACATTTTTCTGATTTACGGAACAACTTCCTGTTGGCTGTTTAGATTTTGAATAGTTGGCGGCCTACAAGAATGCAGGAAGTATCTTGATGGTCCACTGGGTTCATCCAGGACAAGACACTTTGCAGTCAGGAGTTTGTGAGACGTCTGGGAACAGGAATGCTGATCAACTCCCTGTTCTAACTCAGTGCAAAAATAATTCTGTCAATGGTATTATGAAATTAAAACAATAAGGCCCGGTTTCACACACAGAGGGTTTAGGCCTTAGTTCAATTAGGGGATTCAAGTAGCTTTTATAAACGTGTCTTAGAAAAATACATTACTGGTGTGCGTCTTGAGACAAAACAATGGCATTGACATTTTAAGATATGTCAGTGCAAGTTGCTTTCAATTAAAACATATCAAACATGCACTTTAGTCTAGGACTAGCTTAAGCCTTGTCTGTGAAACCAGGGGTAATACCATTATGGTGCTCTTCAATGTGGTTCCGCATGTAAACCGACCACCTCTTTGTCTTTACTACTAGTTATAGCATGAAATAAACATGAATGAAGATCAGAAATTATGTTGAAAGAAACAGTCCGACTAGTACTAGTTTAGACTAAACTTATTCTGGAACTGTTTTGTGATGCTTGGTGAGTGCGACCCAACAGAAAGATCCATTCATGCCCTAAATATCTGTCATCATCACACAAAAAGCAGTAAGGAGGGCGTCGTAACCTTTCTATCTCTGCTGTATTTGGGTTGGTGTGACTAGTTACATAATATCTGATCACTTAAAACTGGTGAGGTAAAGAGGCACTTTGCTAATGGCATACTGGGTCAATAATTTAGGAAATGGAACACTAAGAAAGCCAACTACAAATGGTTAGGAGGTTCAAACAGTGACTCTAAAAGCTGTACTGGTCTCCATTCACACACAGCAGGGTAGCGAGTCAGCACTCTTTCTAACCGACTGTCATTTGAAGCCTTTCTGGTCACATGCTACATTTCTACACAGGTACACACACACACACACACACGAATGACTTACAGTGGATCTCTGCCAGAGAGATCGGACACCATAAAACAGGTCCAAGGGGTCACTGTGTTGAACTTGGAACAGATGACATTTTATGGGTGTTGTAACCACGCTGATGGGATGAGAACGCTACAGTCAACGCTACATAAGCTTTCCCGCCCTAAAACCTGGTAGATGCACAGACGCTCAGGGTGCTTTCAGACTGCCATTTTCGTGACTTCAACCTCAAAATTGGGCTTAAGTGTGTATTTGCAAATATAGATACTAAACAGTAGGAACACCAATCAAGATGAGAGCACTTTAATCTACGATTACAACAAAACTGATCCGATTTCCGCTGGCTGTTCATCAGACAAGATGCATTTCACATCCTGAAAAACTTCAGCAGTAACCAGGCGGACAAAACAATATAATTTTTGCTTTGACTACATTCTGAACCAGCAATCAAGTACACTACACTGCGTGATAAACACTATATAATCTCAAACATTCTTCTACATGCTCCCCAGAAGAGCTTTGCAGTTGTAAGAAATGAAGCTATTGGATGAAAAACGCATAATAAGTTAAATCAATTCAAGCACAAAGTTTGCTAGGAGTGGCTGTGCATCTTAAATCTGTAAAGATAAGTGTGTGTGTGTGTGTGTGTGGCATTTGGTCTCAGGCAGATTCTAGGAAGCGTCTATCATATTGCAGAACTGACTCATATGAATGAGCACCCAGAATAAGCCTTGATCCCACAGAACTTGCTTTCGCAGCACTGGGACACGGAAGGCCAGCCAACATGACTTCAACAAGTCATGGAAATACAACAGTGGAAGGTCTGCGGTTGATGGTGGTGGTGTGTGTATGTGTGAGATGATCACCTTTAAATAAATTCAACAACTACCCATCCAATCTCTCATGCTGAATCCACCAGTTTACGAACACTAAATCATTCAGCACACATAAGGAAGTTTGCACGCTATTTATATCCATGGGCCATTATTTAGAATCAGTAAAAAAAATTCCATCCACTGTAAAGACCAAATAAAAAACATATGCATTCAAACACACGATTATAGCAGTTGCAAAATAGGCACTATAAAAATCTAAACAATTTCTAGTCAAATATAAAAAATAAAATAAACAATAATTTGTAAATAGATTACATTACAATATAGTATCATGTGATTTAAAATGAAATTAAATAACTGTTAAAGGCATAGTTCACCAAATTAAAATTCTATCATTTACTCATCCTCATGTCATTCCAAACTTTCGTTCATCTTTGAAACACAAATAAATATATTTTTAATAAAATCAGAGATGTCCCTCCACTGAAAGTCTATTTTACCAAAACTTTGATGCTTCATAAACACATTGTATAAAAAAAATATGAATAAATGAAGAGGTTTAATGCTTTATATGACAGATTAAATTTAGGTTTTAGTTTTTTCACTTATTATTATGTATTAAACATTGATCAACACACATACAAAGACTACATCAAATTTAGCAAATGAGGTTTGTTCTGGAGGAATTTCTATACATTAAAAATACCTTGTGGGAAAAAAACTAGTAATTGATGACAATTTTCATTTTTGGGTGCACTATCCCTTTAAAAGGTGAAGCATGCAAAAATTGTATTATGGGCGGGACCAACCGATTGCCCAGTCATTAGCAGATGGAGGGGGAATTAGTATTTGCAAATTGCTAGCAGAGAAGAAATTACACACTTGAACCAATGTGAACCAGCATTACATTTAGTAAAGCTTGAGCAGTATAGTGAGTGCTCTGTGCTTAGGCTAAATGCAACTGAACACACTTAAGCCTTACTGACTAATAATGGTGGACATTATGGAAGAGAAGTCGACGTCCATATATGGACATAAAAGAATGGACTGTATAAGGCACAGCAACCCTCTGCAATAAAGACAAGTTAGTCTTAAATTGGTAAACTCAAACTTCGCAATAAGCCAAAAATGAAACTTACATTCTGATTTTTTTAAATTAATCAAATCACTGTGTCTTTATTTTTCTGTATACCAGATTAGAGTGGTAGATAAGACATTTTTGTGACTAAACGTAATTGCATTATTTAATTTTTTTACTATGTTGTTTTTACCTAAAATGTTGTCCTAAACTAAAACATGAAGAAACAATTGGAGGACATTTTTCAGCCAGCTGGTCATTTCAGGAATAAGGGTAGTTGAAGAGGAATGTTCTCCCTACCCCGGAAACCCGGCCCAAATCAAAGAGGCTGGGGGACGGAGCCGGAGCCGTATCTAATGTTCAATCAAACAGAAGGAGAGTGAAACACACTGCTATTTCTGTCCCAAAGGAAACTCCAGGCACAGAACGCACTTCTGCCATGAAATACCTACAAGACCTCGTCACACACACTCTCCACGCTACGGGAACTAACCTGAGGGTAACCGGTCTACTGTGGAACAATGTTCTTGCCGTAATGATTGCGAAGAACTTAACATGAGCACATACTTTTTAAGGGAGTAAGGCAATTACGTCTGACCTCCACTTAGTCTAAGAGTTCAGAACTTCTCTCTTCCCCTTTAAAAACTGTCTGTCAGCACACATGCCATTCTGTATTGTCAAGACCTAGCTAAAAATAGTTTCGCCATGAGGAAATTAGCACTGTAGGATGGGAACGAAAGCAAAAAGCTATATGTAAACAAGCAGTGTGCGGTGAAAGACTTGATGTGGTGGTGCCACCAGCCTTGATTTGACTCCAATCATGGCGCCACATTCACCGACATTTGTGCAGAAACACACACACCAGAATGATTAAAAAAAATCAAGCATTTTACTGCAAGTAAATAGCCTACTGCAAAATAAAAAAATCTAAGAACAAACTGTAGTTGATTAACAGTTAATCAAAGGCTTCAGATCTCACAAAAAAAGTCACAAACAATCACAGGACTAAAATTGGTCAAGATGGGTCCTGACTCCTAAATGAGGCCATTCTTCCTTAGAATTATAAGAGAACACTGGGCATCTTTCAGGCTCTATGAGACCTGTCAGCACCAGCACCTGTGGGAGACTGAGAAAATCTCACTCAGCAATAAATATGACATCTACATAAAAAGTTAACATGACAGAACTGTCTCATGAGTTCAGTCACTGCCAGGATTGAGCCAATTACAACACAGTCTTCAATAAACACCTGACACAGTAGGAATGTTGCATTACTTCTAACAGTCAGCATGTTCTTCACTTTAATTGTGAAATGAACCTTAACCAAAGAACTGAAAAACTATAAGGTTTGTGGAAGACTCCAAAGTCTGTCAGTATTATAATGTCTAAAGCCTGGAACACACCAAGCGACGCCGATGAACTAGCGCTGATGAGAGTAGACTGTGTTGTCGCCTCGCGTTGGGGTAAAAAACTGCACTTGAACACACCGAGAGAACTACAGCCGACTGTCAGCTAGAATGCGCGTTCTGCGACTTGCGTGTAAATGAGACAACTGTCTATTTCTGCAGATATATTCGTCATTCAAAAAGGGAAACCGACGCTGCAGGCTACAGATACACAAACCATAAACAAAGCAGTGCGTGCTTACCATTTTGAATATCAGTCCTGCTAAACACTTTCTTTATTCCACTCCGCTCATGTTAATATTGAAATATCACTCAGGTAAGATGAGTCAGGTATCAGGTAAGTTCCAAAAAGTACCATGAAATGCCATGAAACACCAAATCCATACACTTAAGTAATGAACTATATTTTCAAGTCTTTTAAAACAACTGGATAGCGGTGAGTGAGTGAAGAAAAAACTAAAATGTAAAGGGATAAGTTCACCCAAAAATGAAAATTCTTTCATTAATTACTCACCCTCATGTCATCCCAAACCCGTAAGGAACACAAATGAAGATCTTTTTGATGAAATCTGAGAGCTTTCTGTCCCTCCATTGACAGCTATGCAACTACTTTGACACTTCAAAAAGATCATAAAACTAATCCATGTGAATTTAAGTGGTTTAGTCCAAATTTTCTGAAAAGACACGGTCGCTTTATATGATGAACAGATTGAATATAGGCTTTTATTCACATATAAACATTCATCAACTCACACATCAGTTGTGGTAAACGGACTCAAGCATGTTCGCTTGTAGTTCGAGAACCAATGAGGTTCATTCTCGTGTTATGCAGCACGTTTGAGGTTCAACAAGAACCAATGTTTATTCTCATGTTAAGGCTCTGTTATACTTTCCACGCAAGCGAGGGCCCGCATGCCTCCAATTTTTTGTGACTTCTTCACACAGCCTCTCTTCAAATTCTACGTCCATGTTGTTTTCAAGCGCATGCGCAGTTGGTGCTTTTGTAGGATAGTGACGAAAGTCTTACGGGTTTGGAACGACATGAGGGTTAGTAATTAGTGACAGAATTTTTCACTATCCTACAAAAACACCAACTGCGCATGCGCTGGAAAACAACATGGATGTCAAATTTGAAGAGAGGCTGTGTGAAGAAGTCCATCGCTACCTACACCTCTACAATCCGTCGTTAAAACAATATAAAGACAGTCAGATGTGCAATAATTCGTGGAGGGAAATTGTGTGTGAGAAAGTGTACACGCCGATCGAATGTGTGGAACACGTCCACCAAGCGGACCCCAGCATACACTTTCAGTAGTATAAATACAAGTAGTCCGTGCACGCATCCGAACTGGAGTATAAAAGAGCCTTTACGCAGCACGTTTGGGTTTCCGCAAGAACCAGGTTTGTAATCGCGCGTCAAGCAGGTTCGCTTGAGCTTCTGTTTATGTTCGCTGATCAATGTTTAAATGTGAATAAAAGCCTAAATAAAATCTGTTCATCATATAAAGTGATCAAGTCTCTTCAGATAATTTGGACTAAACCGCTCAATTCATATGGATTAGTTTTATGATCTCTTTATGAACTTTTTGAAGCGTCAAAGTGGTAGTTGCTTAGCTGTCTATGGGGGGACAGAAAGCTCTCAGATTTCATTCCCGAAGATGAACGAAAGTCTTACGGGTTTGGAACAACATGAGGTTGAGTAATTAATGACAGAATTTTCATTTTTGGGTGAACTATCCCTCTTGTTCATCACTGAAAATCATGCTCGACAGCTGTGATTCCTATTCTTTTCACTGTATGGAAAAGAGCAGCTTAAACTTTCTGCAATTAATATCTGCTAATGCTTTTATGTCATGTGTGTATGTATATACACACACATCTATTATATATATATATATATATATATATATATATATATATATATATATATATATATATATATATTGCTGTTGAAGAAATAATGACAGCATTTTTTTTTAACCATTCCTTTAAGAAATCCACAATAGTCGTATGGTAAAGTTACTAATAAAACATGCTGTATTTTCGTTTTGCCAAATCAAAAGACAAAGTATGAGTGATTTTCTTGAGCAGCAAATGCACGTTTGTTTGCAATCATCAGATTCCTCAATGAATCCATTCGACTAAATCTGCAAGTGTCCTAATTAGACAGCAGATGGGCTCATTTTTCAAATGTGGTTAATTATTAGTTAGCAAGTTAAATCATTAAATGCGCTGCACTGTACTCATGCTATCTGAAAACTCCATGCAAAGGGGACACAAATGTTAACTAGTCACAGGTTGAACATCAGCAAAGGTCGCTGGAGGAAGCTGTTTAGATAAAACGAGCAGTACTGAACGGGAATCTTTTGCAGGCCTCGAGCCCCGAACCTCTCGTTCCCAGGGCGACGAGTGACTGACGTAACTTTCAAACGTGGGTCCGAGAGCCACATAGTACAAAATCCCATGACACTTACAATCCAAATGCTTCTTCTTTGGCCCCATGACTTCGTGCGTGGTCGCCTTGCACACCGTTTTGGACACCGCGGAACCAGTAACGCTGTGTTGCGCTGCCGTTATCCGATCCGTTATGCTTTGTCCAGACATCTTCGCAGTTTTAAACAAACAGAAAAAGGGGGAAAACAACAAAAGAGGGGGGAAAATCTACTCGTTCTGTTAAATCCAACGGCAATGCTGGTAGTCCCTGGGATGTGCGCTGTTCCGCCACCTGACTGGGGAAAAAAGGGAGAAAAGAAATGAGATTGCAAGGAAGACTCATCCGGCTCTTTAGAGAGTCCAAATGAAGTTTGCTCTGTATGTATGCCGTCAGCTGATCGCGACATTTACGTACCAAACGTTTCCTCCTCTATTAACAGCAGCGTCCTCTCTCTCAACCCCTCTGTCACGCACTCTCTCTCTCTCCCTCTCCCTCTCCCTCTCCTCTCCTCTTCTCTCACCCTCTCGCTCTCTCTCTCTCTCTCTCTCTAACTCCCCCTTTTTCCTCCTCAGTGGCTCTCCTATCGGATCTTGCCTCCCCCTGCTGGGTTTAAAAGGCTCGTAGGAAAATGGCGGGTCTGTTTCCTCTTTTCAGAGGATCCTCCCAAGGTTTATATGGATGTAGGATGGTTTGTGCGTAACGACGCCATGTTGGCTCTAACCATCAGGCCGGGGTCCTCACACCACGTAGAAAGTGAGTACTACGATTTGGATTATGAGCCAAAATGGCGGCTCTAGATGGACAGATTCTGTGTATTATCTACCAGGGCGACGGTTCACGTGACGGAATTTATCCAACACAATTCATGGTTTCATGGTTTTAATATAGTGACTCTGATATACTTTTCTTCTTCTTCTTAATTCTTTTTTTTTTACAACATAATAGACATGTCATTAATTAAATGTCTTTACTTAGCCTAATAGTTAAAAATAATTCAATATGTATGCTATATATTACAAGTAGCTTAGAAAGTATGTATACACACATACATAGTATTCAGTAGAAATCTTCACAATAATACAATAATATAGTAATCTAATATAATCTTCTAAAATAAATAAAGTTAGCCAGTTTTCACAATTTTATGATTAATTTAATATATTAATTACGTATTACTCCTTTCCAGCTGATTGACTTGTGTGAAAGGCAATCACATACATAAAGCATTTTACATTAATTTCCCTCAGTGAAAAATTGTATTTGGTTTTCTGACTCTTTCCTTACAAAATGCATTATAAAAGGGGGACATCTAGTGATAAAAATATGCAAGTACAGAAAACATTACTTGAGAAAAAAATAGTGCGTTTTAAGGCAATCGATACATACTGAGCTGCATTATTAAAGCTTAAATAATTGACGCAAATTACAGTTGTTGATTATACTTATGTTGACCTATGCTGGTTGTGTTCAGTTTGTAAGTGTCCCTGCCTGCAGAAACTGCAATGTCCTGCATATTCGTATGTCTTGTTCAGCTTGGTGCATTCCAATATTGACTGCTTACAAGCACATAAGCACCAGTATTTTGTGAATATCTTCCTGTGTTCAAGAAAATAGAAAGTGTGACTGAATTAGAGGGAATCCACGTGAATGAGAAAAATAGAGAAAAATATTTCAAGAAAAATATAGGCCTATTAAAGTAGTCGTTTTTTAGGGCCCCATGTAAATACCCACACATTTTAAAAGCATAGGCCTATTTGATGTGTGCATGCTGTAAAGCATTCCAAAATTCAGATCACAGGTGTAATTAAAACTCAAGCTGAGGAAAAAGAGAGGGGAAGGTCTCAGAGATTGAATGAGCCACTAATGCACAATGCCAAAAGCACTGATCGGTTTCAGGAGTTGGCTCGTCTGTGATAAATGGAGCAGATTGACTAATATCAACAGTATTGCACAGGTGGCATCAGTGTTCATTGTGTTGCAGTCTTACCGGTAGAGGGCGATATGCACATGCAGGTCTATATGTCCTTGTTCACAAACTTTCAAGAGCATCTTGACAACATCCATTTGAGAGATCGCAGGTTCATGTCATCTTTTTCTATTTACAGCACATATTCTACCATATTTATATTTGACATAATAAATATAATATATAACTTTCAGGATCATTTGACGTAATCTTCACCAAATGCTAATAGCTTTTATTATTAAAAACAATACCCTAAATAATAATAATATAGAAAACGCAGTTTTTAATTATTTTCTGCATTACAGTACTGATACACCGATTTTTATATAATCATAATAATTAGTTTTAGAAAAATAATATTATAATCATTCATTATTACTGATATCTGTAACTTACTATAGAAAGTTTAATAGTTTGTATTTATATTTTGCGTAGTATTATCTTTCTGGATACTTTGACATCTACACAAAAATGATAGCTTTTATTATCTGCATTAAAGTACTGACACTGTCTGTATAATTATTTTTATATTAAATAATTAATTATTGTATTATTTTTATTTTTAGTAGTAGTATAGTATTATCCTTTTACATGTAATCTATGCAAAATGTTAATAGCTTTTATTATCTGCCTTATTGGCACTGTTTTTTTTTATTATTATTTCATATCATTATTTGTATCATATAATATTAATTATTATTATTTAAAATGCAGATACTGAGTTTTGAGATCCTGCATTACAATCCTGACACACTGATATTTTGTATGCTGTTTTATTTTTATTTTTATGAATCTCTGTCTGTGAGGAGAGAGCTGGTTATAGATATGTCTCATAATGAAAAGGTGTGTCCCTCAGGTCTGAATACCACATGGCTTGTGTTTCACACATGAACAATAAGGCATCCTGTGATTTCTGCCACTTGGGACCAGAAACACAGCTTTTCTGTCTGTTTAGTCCAATAGAGATCTCTCACATGCACAAAAGTTTCCTCTAACGCTGTCCAGCAGTGACTGAACTCTATAAACTCCCTCCCGCTTCAGAGTGGTTTTTACAGTCTCGCTCACAGTATAAACCCTTAGAAATTAAAAAAAAAAAATTTAAAGAAGATTTTACTTAATACAATATAGACTATTTACAATAAAAAATTATGAAAAAATGACAAATTAATTAATCATCGAACTTGATCTAATTAATTCACACGGACATAAGATTTAATTAATATTGCTTATTCATTCTGACCTAAAATTATTGCTTAAAGCATTCTTAAGTTAATAACCCTGTGAAAGTCGTGTATTTCACAAAACATATTGACATATCTTATTTTTAATAGAAAAGTCTGAACTGTGAAACTGAACATTTAAAGAAAAATATTTACCTCAAAGACACCTACACTGTGAAAAAAAAGTTGCTGACTTAAATTTAAGTACAATCAACTTGGATGTTTAAGTTATTTCAACTTAAATTGCATTACTGACTTAAAAATTATTTGAGTCTTGTATAACCTATATAAAAAAAGCTGAAAATAGCAATGTTAGTTATTACTTAATTAATGTTAATATTACAAGTTAAAGCAATGTAAAAACATATGTTATGACTTATTGATCATATAATTTTTTACAGTGTATAAAATGGGTCATTAGAAGGGTGTGAGGAGAAAAGGGATATAGATGTCAGATGCATGACATGGATATGTTGTTTTTTCAATAGCATGTGCTATATTACCCCATTCAACAGCAGATATAACTGTTTCTGTGTTGGATGAAGGCTTACATAGATGACAAGCAATGTTCTCTTTGCTGACAGGTACAGTTAGGAGGTAACCAAGTTGGCCGCTTTGACAGACAATACAATCCACAGAAAAGAGAAAAGACATTTTCATCTGCGCTGTACCCGACAGAGGCCAGAGACCTGTCACTGACAGACTTTCCTCTCTCTTTTTCACACGCCATCTCTCTGTCTGCACACAGCTGACTTGTTTCCATATTAGAAACATGGTGAACATTTTGAAAGTATGTCAGCTGTGTCTGTGTTATCCGTCCTTATGTTGCAGAACCTGATTTCACCAAGTGCAATATGTTCCTGGATCAACATCTTTGTTGATCCTGGAACAACATTCCAATCAACCAATCAGATTTGAGGGACAAGTTTGCAGTTTATGTCAAGTTTAGGCTTACAACCAGGGTCTTCTATCAGCGTTATTCACTGTCATTTCCCTCTAGGAATAACTTTAGGGTTAGGTAGGGGTTAGGGCTAAATGTTGGAATGTTGTCCTATAGGATCAACAAAATATCAACTCGGCAAAATCAGGACATTCCCTTATTTAGGTATTTCTGGTCCCTCTGTATTATGATGATTATTTTCGTACGTTCATAATGTTTTATAGAACTTGATTTTGAGTCGGCCCCATCAGAGTCTTTCTAATGTAGGCTGAATTGCAACATTAACAGCCAATTTGTGGCCTTAAATCATTTCTATAAGATTTCAAATCAAATTTACATCATAATAAGTTTAAATTAACTGTGCCTCCAGTTATAAACCCTCATGAATAAACATGGCACTTAAGCACCAAAGCAAACAGAATCTTTGTGTCACACGCACTCAGTTTTTTTTTTATTTTTTTATTTTTTTAGTCTCTGTTTTCAAGGACTTTCAGTTTGTTTTCATCAGTCACATGTGTTTCTTTATCTTAGTTTCCCACCAGTCATCAGTTGTCATGGACACTCATTCTTCTTCTTCTTCTTCTTCATCTGGTGACACTTTGAGAGAGACAGAGGCAATTAACAAAACTTGTGGTTTGCATGCCACCAAAAGTGTATTCCCTTGTTTAAAATTCCTCTTTTGCTTTTTTTCTTCTTCTCCTCACTAGACCAGGTGTGTCCCGTCTGTCGGATAGCCATGACAACCAAACAGAGACAGATTGCTCAAAGTTCCTAATTCCATGCAGGCCGCAGTGATTGATGCTCTGGGCCTGACACCTGCTTGCCAGCCAACTGATGGCATTTCGCACGGCTAGTAAAAAAATAATTACTTGTACCCTGTTAAAAAAGAGTCATGCATTTTCTCAGAAACTATAGTCTGATTTATGATACAAGATATGCAGATAGAGGGTGATCAAATAGTATTGTTGGTTACACTAAAGACCTCAAGAAAGGTTAGATATGCCATTGTCATTCCTGTTATTGTCGGTTTTATATTGCATTACTGACTTTCTCACTAACCTCCTAATGACCCACATTATTCATTGCATTCTGAATAAAGTCATCAGATAAATAAAAAAAGACAAGAAAATGAAGCAAGACCAAATGCCAGCCAAATAAAAATAGATACAGCCTTTGTGTTGCGTTGTTCGTAAACACAATTCCTGCCGGTGGCTTTGATAGGCCATTTCATCATTCTATTTAGTGTTTAAAATGAGCCCAAAACACATTCATAAACTATAAAACCATCCTGTAATTGTTCTAGACCCATTAATTGAGCAATGAATAGCTAGTCAAACACTCAAGAACATATATACAATGTTTTAAAAGGCTTATATTATCCAAGGATGCCGTTTTGCAATAAATAAATGCTTTTGTTTTGCACAGCTTAATTGTATTTAATAAATTGATTTTAAAAGAATGGCAAATTATTTTCCATTGTCTCAAATGCTATCCTAGAGTGTAAACGCAATAATATATGTTGAAATCCTTACAGTTCTGCTCGCCCTGATATCTTGCCAAGGTGAATGAGATTGTGCCACACTGATAAACAGCACTATAGCCTGCTATATAGAGACATTCAATTGTGAAAAATGAAAGAATGACATTTGCTGGAAGCGCATAAATAGAGATACTTATCGCAAGTACTGAATTGCCCCGCTATAGACCAACAGCTCCATTTTACCCACAATCCCTTCCATCTGAAGAAATTCTAAGACGTGAGGCAAACTTCGTCAGAGTTCTATCCGAAGGGGCTCAGAGCTTCATCCGATTCGTGTCTCTGTAATATCCGAGGAGGATTTAGGATTTGAACCGTTTGGGATGGTATTGCATAGTTTTGAAAATTCTTCTCATTTGGATTTCTTGTTTTGCACAGATTGACAAGCGACTTTTCTGATGATGTATTGCAGCTGGAGCTGGCCTGCAGCCCGAACATCTTGAGCTTTGATTAATCAGGTAAGAATGGACAATGAAATCATTCAAGTTTCCCCTTTTGCTGCAAGGATGGACCGTAGAGACATTTCTAAGACAATTAATCATGCAGATTAAAGGCATTTTAAAAATGATGATGCTAATTTGATGATATATTAGTCAGCTATAAATTTGGAAGGGTTGGAACAGGCATTCATTACTAGAAGTATGCAGATAATGGAAGCATGAGTGTTTATTCACGGAAGACCCCGTTTTTGTGATATAGATTCTCATATACATTAGCCAACAATTGACGTAAGGCCAAGAGTAGCAGTCGGAAAGGGGGGGGGGAGGGGGGGGGGGGGGTTCACGGCCAGACAGGTGGGATGCCATCATGGGAGGCGGCTGGGGAAGTGCTGACTGAGCCGGGCCAAACAAAGCATCTAAAGCGTCCAGACAATCCTGGTCCCGACCCAGACCGTCCTGGCACACAGAAAGGCCAGCTCAGTCAGCGACGAGCCCAGTCCAGGAGCCGATGAAAAGATAATTCCCCCCCTCCCAGACCACATGCGGCGTGGGGCCACTTGTGAGCGCTGACAGAGCAAGATCAAGCAGAAAGGATATGAGTGGGAAACTTCAAAACCTGCTCATGTTTCTGGGCCTGTGAAAGGATTTGTATAACACATTCACTTTTGATGGACTTTCCCATGTTCCCCCAGACAGCGCTTTTGCTGTTGACGTGTTCAAATAATGAATCTCTTATGTTTAATTTTTTTCCTCAGAGCAAGGCCGCGTTTCTAGTTGTTTTGCCGGGATGCTGGGTAATCCAGTCAGTCTCGCGCCACAGCCGAGAACAGATGGAGTACCGCTGATTCTACAGCTGCCAGGGAAACGGGTGAGTCTTCCGAAACGGAGCGAGGGATGCTAAAGCAGACGGAGGGCAAAAGTGGACCAAGGTCAGGGTGAAACACGCAGAACTCTGTGTAAAAGCATCATACTAACAAATACCTACAGGAAGTGAATCTGTTTGAATAGATTTGCAGCTTTTTGAATATATAAATTGAGGTGAGTTGATTTGTTCCCAGAGTTTGTGCAATAGCACTTCAGAGCAATTTACGTTCATTATTGGTTTCAAATTGAACAGAAGCACCAACAAAAGCATCAGATTTCTCATTTTCTATCCGTTTTCTTCAAATTTAATAGCATAATTACAGAACAATGCAGTCAAATTACCTTTTGAAGAGAGTCTAATCATGCATTTCTTCTCTGATTTCAGAAAAAGAAGCATCTTCTGATGAATCCAAAGAATTTGCTCATACATTGTCTTTCTCAGGCGCTGAAATGGAACGTTTGTGTGTGATTCTTTTGCTTGTAAGTAAAACTTTTATAGTCAATGCGCAATTCAATGGGTTCAACTGCGATGCCAACTTTCACAGCCGCTTCCCCGGTGAGTGAGCTCTTTCTTTTTTTGAGCAAGCATTTAATCAGTGACAAGTAATTAATTATATCTCATTCTCTCTCAACAGCTGAGCGGGACATCAGCGTGTATTGTGGAGTGCAAACCATCACGCTGAAGATTAATTTTTGCCCGGTGCTTTTCTCTGGCTACACCGACACTGACCTGGCACTGAACGGGCGTCACGGTGATGCCCACTGCCGAGGGTTCATCAACAACAACACCTTCCCAACGGTTGTGCTCTTCAGCATCAGTCTCAGCACGTTGGAGGCTTGCGGAAACGCACTGGTGGTAAGAAACCACCTGTTTTCACAATTTTCAACGGCCTACAATCTTTTGCTCACATTAGCATATCCCGTAAAGGACCCAGAACTTTGCTTTCAGGTTCAGTCATTAGTAGGAAAACACATTTGTTACAGTAAATGCTAAAAAACAGCTTGTGTTTGGAGAGACAGTATTCTCTCTATGACAGTTTGGCCATTATAAATGAAGAACATCTGTGGTGAGGTGGATTTATCTTTGGTTTGGTGACGGCAGAGATCCGGCATTGATAAAAAGGTTGAGGATTATGGAGGTGAAGGTACATTAGTTTCAGGAAGAGCAATCACAGTTTAGTGCCACTGTGTCTGTAGGTCTCAACAGCTCAGGGGCCCAACGCATATGGGAATCTTTCCCTGGTTCAGATTGGGAATATAGCTGGATACATTGACACTCCGGATCCCCCAACGGTCATCAGCTACCTACCAGGACTGCTTTACAAGTTCAGTTGTAGTTACCCACTGGAATACCTGGTCAACAACACACAGCTTGCTTCGTAAGTTGGCTTCATCACTGTATAATGGCGTTATATAATTCAGTACTGCATTTCAAAACCAATGCATTATTGTGTCCTTTAAAAAAAAAAAAAAAATCCAAGCTAAATTATTCACAATACTTTGAGGAAAGATAAAAAGGTAACAAATTGCATGTTGTCAAATATTTATCACTTATTGTTCAGATTTAATGGGCTGAATTGTGAGGCATAATTAAATTAGTATGCACAACGAATATGTTGTAAAACCTAATGTACGGTTGATTACAAGGACATCAGACAGTAAATCAGGAAAAACTATTACACTAGTTTTCCTTTCAGACTTAATTGGCCTGCAAAATATATTTATTATGTTTTAATAGCTTCTTTTGTTCGAAGGTCAGCTGCAGCGATATCAGTGAAGGACAGCAATGGCACTTTTGTGAGCACGCTGAATTTACTTCTATACAATGTGAGTACATGTAGAACATCAGTATCATTTTTAATTAAGCGATATATAGATATCAGTCTATGTCTTTTGCACTGTGCTCAATACATAAACTAAATATTGTTATTCTGTTTTTGATAATTATTGAAATAATTATTGAAATAATGGAATGTGTCCAGTTCAGACCAGTCCATGTCTGATATGGCTCAATTTAGTGTTTTGTGATATTTGGCTCATTTCTATAGTAGAGACTACCAAAGTTTTTTCTTAAACAGTTATTATTAGTTATTATTTATTGTAATATATATATATATATATATGTATGTGATAAATACTGTAATGCATGTGTGTGGTGTATGTTTTGTTGTTTTTTATGTTTTTTTTATTGCTGTATTTTGCTTATTTCTATATTTCTGGAGCAAATAATTTAGTCATTTTTCAGCAAACATATGTGGGATCCTAACCTGTGGTGTTCAATGTTTAAGGACTCCACATACATCCAGAATCTTGCCATCCCAATGTCTGGACTTACTTTGAAGACACGAGTGTTCGCCGCCGTAAAAGCAACCAACCTAGACAGGAGGTAAACTACAGTTACACAAATGTATCTTAGAAGAGTATCTTGCAAGGAGGCCCAACATACTAAAACATACTGTAGATATGATACTGGATACTGAACGATCTGATGGAGGTCAAATGTAAATTGAGACAGACACATGGTCTTTGGACTTTCACTGCATTGTTAGAGCACTTCCCTAAATGACCTCCTCTCTTATATCTGATAGATCCAGAACTAGTTTAGCCAATTAAAGGAAGAATGCTGAGTGACTCAATGCCGGCCTTGTTTAGGGCCAGGGAAGGGCGCCACTAAAATGAATGGGAAAGATTATTATGGGTCCCGAGTAGAGATAAGACAAATGACTTCTATATGAAACAACAGTGGTTTGGTCATATAGGGCGGTTTCCTATTCAAGCATCCATGTTTTAGTGACTGATTCACGTATGTCACTCTCCACAGGTGGAACGTTCTGATGGACTACTGTTACACGACTCCCTCTGGGAATCCTAATGATGAACTCCGATATGACCTTTTCTTTGGGTAATTCCATGTTTTCTTTAGATATGTGGATGTGCTTGCACATATGTGGGTGTATACAAGCAGAACTGAAGCTGAATGCTAAGTGTATCTTGTCTCTGGTCCAGCAGATGCGATAAGGACCCGCAGACAACAGTGTTTGAGAACGGGAAGAGCCAGATGGGCCGCTTCTCCTTTGAGGTGTTCCGCTTTGTCAAGCACAAGAACCAGAAAATGTCCACTGTGTTTCTGCACTGCGTAACCAAACTGTGTCGCTCTGATGACTGCCCCCTGCTCTTGCCTGTAAGTACGGCTGCTTTTTAGGTGAAACGTGTGTCAACATGTCTGGGTCATACTTCACATTAAAACCTGAAGAAATAAATAAGATATTGAATTTTGCTCAAAGGAAATGACTTTCAAGATTTTTTGCATTGTGACAATATTTTCATTATTTTTTTAATTAATTAATAAAAAAAAATTTAAAGGTTTTTTTTAAAAAGGAGTTTCTTATGCTCATCAAGGCTGCATTTATTTGATCAAAAATACAGTAAAACAGCATTATTGTGAAATATTGTTACAATTTAAAAATCCATTTAATATTTCTTATTTCTATAATCTTTTTTTAAATGTAATTTATTCCTGTAATGGCAAAGCTGAATTTTCAGCAGCCATTACTCCAGTCTTAAATGTGTCACAAGATCCTTCAGAAGTAAATATAGAAAACACAAACAATGAATGTTTTTTTTAATGTGAAAATAAATTAAAACTGCAAATAATATATGCGTCATGCAGTTTTGGTTTTACTGGCTTTAATTTATGGGAATTACAAAAACAGCTCAGTTCAAGTAATTAGAATTTGTAAGGAAAACATTCTAAGTTATAAAAAAAAATCTTAATTGGTTATGATGGGCTTAATTTCCTTTAGAAATTTCTTTCTTTTCTTAAAGTTAAATTAAATAAAGATTCTAAAGAAACTTCAAGTTGGAACTGTGTTCATTTATTACTCACAAATATTGGCATCCTAACAGATCTGCGGTAAGAGGAAGAAAAGGGACACGTCGGAAAGAACCGGTGTGGCCTCTGACAACGCAGTCATGACCGCTGGACCCATCATCACCAGAAGTGGTACGATATGAACTATAATGTAGTATTTTTGTAGCTCAACTAGTAGCTCACAGGTATGATTCCCAGATAAACTGCTAAAAAGTAAACTTTGAGGACACTGTAAGTTATTGTATCTCAACTCTCAAAGTGAGCCTGCTATGTATATGAGACATGATTTAGCACTTTAAATTAGTTTTTGGGCAATAAATGTGCCATCTCACTAAAAGAATTCTCCTCTGTCCACAGATGAAACTCCCACCAATAATTCCCAACTAGGTAAGGCTTCCTTTTTCCTCCACTTTAGCTCTTTTAAAAGGAGACTAAATCCGTCTATCTCAGAGCTGTAGCATTTCTGATGGAGGATAAAAGCATGCTTACTCCCTCCTGAAAATATAGAGGAATGTTTTTCTCCTCAAAGGATGTCACGGCTTAAAACCATGACCAAAATAACGATGAGTTGGAGGGTTTCCAACAGTGAGAAGATAATAGAGGGTAGAAGCAGGTGGTGTTATCAAGAAATGAACAAGTGGATTGAAAGAAAGAGTGCGCGATAAGTATTTGAACGGTGGGTTACATATTGTATGAAGTCTTCCTAACACTGTATGTGTGTATGTGTGTGTGTTTCAGCACAGTTAAACGGACCTCCATTCAAAATGAATTCAGTGACGAGTGCCTTGATTTCTGCCACCGCAATCCTTGGCGTTATGAGCATGTGTTTCTTCATCCTGTCTCTGTCACTGCTGAGGGGGAAACAGACGCCACCAACACCTCTGTCAGGAACACACAACCCAGCGTTCAGCTAAACGCACACACGGCTGTTCAGTCAGCTAAACAATACAACAATACCTGTGTGCGGAGCCTTTCGGTTACACACAATCATGCCGTACAGGGAAATAATATCATAACACCACTCTACACAACCTTTAGCTACACACAGTTTCCCCCATTTTTGGTTACAAAGCATTAATACAGCTATTCTCATTCCCGTATATTTACATAACACACAATCCTAAACAATTAGGGGCTGAATTTGAAATGATTCTCACACACAAATAAACAGGAAGAACGCACTTAAAAGGTGCACTCAGTAATTTTTTTCCTCATTACAGAAAAAAGTCATTTTGGCAAAATCATGTATACACATGAGATTTCAGTTATATATGTAGCTCAAACTAATTTAGGGGTTGCCATGTTGAGATCACATGACCAGCTGAATAGGCTACTACTGACTTTCTCTCGGTAACGCCTCTGTTATTGGACAATTTTGCTAATGGAATAAGTTAATGATGGCTGATAATGGCATTGGTAACTACAATGGGATTAGTAACTGAAAACATTTGATTTTGTGTAAATCTGCATCCACAACACTAGGTGTCAGTATAAATCTAAAAAGATTTGCTCAACATAAGCAACAACCACCAAGCGCAATTTTAGGTCCAATGAATAATTTTGTCATTGTTTTGACCACAATTTATCATCCAACGCAACTACTTTCTCTCATCATTGATGCAAGTGGCACTATAGTTAAAACTGTCCGCTTTTACGATCAGATTTTTCTTTTCAGGCTGACTACTGTCATAGCGGAGCGGCAGTTTAAAGGGATAGTTCACCCATAAATGAAAATTCTGTCGTCATTTACTCACCCTCAAATTGTTCCAAACCTGCATCAATTTCTTTCTTCTGCTGAACACAAACGAAGATATTTTGAAGAAAACTGTAACCAAACCAGACATTTTGTTGGTAACCAAACCAATAGAAATCAGTGGGGTCTATAAACTGTTTGGTTACCCATATTCTTCCAAATATATTTTGTGTTCAGTAGAAGAAAGAAATTCATAAAGGTTTAGAACAACTTGAGGGTGAATAAATTATTTTTGGGTGAACTATCTCTTTAACCACAATCTTGGTAAGCAAGCTAGTCAGTGTTTATAACAAATTAACTGAGCACATTCACTTTAATGTCCAAGTGCTCATGGTCTGCATTCATGTACTCATGTAAAATATATAAAAAAATCGAGACAGAATCTTAATTTTTGGGTGAACTATTCCATTTTTTTTTACACACTTTATTTAATTACACTTGTAAATGAACTTATCAACAGAGCAGCGAACTGTTTTATACAAGTATTTAATTTGAAATGTCAATTGATCCGGATCTTGGTGCAGTGTAACTTAAAGTTAATACCTCAGCCCCTCGCTTCATTATTGCAGGGTTTAAGATCAGTTACATGAAGAACATAAGCTGAGGTATCTAATAGACCTGCCGAACACATATTTATAGTTCAGTGAGAATATTAGAGGCTGTAGGATGGAATGTGAGGAGTCCATTCATCACGACGGCACAAAGGATCATGAGACACCAGTGATTCCAAGTGCAAGACTCTTTGCAATAATTAGTTTGAGAGAGAGACCATAGGGAACGAATTTAATTAAGTTGAACAGCAACCTAGATCACTATGCTATGTGATTGAGGTGGATGCGAAGTTTTTTAGCTTTAATTAATTGTATTTGTTTTTACTCGTTAGTATGCATATGTCTCTGTGATACCCACTGAACAGTAATGAGTCTTAGCAGTTAGTTTCACATACTCTAATTTTCAGTGTTAGTTATAATTTTTTTTTATTAAAGATATTTGAATGGAATTTATGTCCAAGATAATTTAATTAAATGTAACAACCCATGTTATTATCCCCCCAAACACACATTTGTATTACTTTGTAGGTCTTTCTTTCTAGTTTTTTAACAATAAAGTAAATTCAGAATTGCTTCTGAATATTTAGTTTGGCGATTTTGCAGTAATAATTACAAAACAGACAGGGATCACAATCCATTACTCAGTTCTATTGTATTCAGTGTTGTCATGTTGAAGAAAGCAAGCTTTTAAAGGTCTTCACAATGATCGTAATCATCATGATGCCAGCTAAACAAAGAGCCTGTATTCATATCAGACTTTTGAAGACTTCCAGTTTTATTATCTTTGACATCAGTGGAAAATATTAATGGGATTTTGGCATAATGAATGAATGGCCCAATTTAATGTGAAGAAATCAAAGGTACAGAAGGGCAGGAATGAGACATCATGTCCTATCTGGATATGAAAAACAAAATCCATTAGAGGATCCAATTTCTCCCTGTCCTGAGCTGGTAGAAGTGTAAAGGCAAAGCTGTCGAGAAACTGTCAGCAAACAATATATATTTTTCGACATATTTTACCAATACCATGGTGATCATTCAGGTACCATAATTTATATAAAAGTATAATGATATTTCCGTATGAAACCATCACTGTACCATATTACCGCCAGTGTGCTTTATGTAAGCCTATTATTGTATTTGTGTCAATGCTGGTTTCCATAGTGATATACAAGGATAAATAAAAAATCCACTTTTGTTCCTGACATGAATATCCTCATCTGCCATAAAGAAGTGTTGAGTGTCAGCATAGAATATAAGGATTAGCTCTTTTGATTTAAGGGACCTAAGAGCACAAACCCCAAATAATAGCTTTTAACACAAGGAAGTGTCATTCTGAATTCCAATGACAGAAAAATGGTATATATATATAGTGTTTAAATTATATTAAATAAATATGAATTTATCACATTTTTGATAAATGTTATTATTAAATATAAAATTGTGTATGTATAAAAATTATATTTTATATATAAACTTCAGTCTTCAGTGTCACATGATCATTTGGAAATCATTCTAATATGCTTATTTGGTGCTCAAGAAACATTTTGTATTATCAATGTTGAAAACAGTTGTTCTGTGGAAACCGTGATACATTTTTTTCCAGATCTCTTTGATAAAAACAAAATTCAAAACAACAGCCTTTATTTGTAATAGAAATCTTTTGTAACATTGTCTTTACTGTCACTTTTGATCAATTTAATGCATTCTTGCTGAATAAAAGCATTAATAAAAAAAAGTCTTACTCGCTCCAAACTTTTGTAGCAGTAGTGTATTGTATTTATTGCAAAAATAAATGATAGGCCTATTGTGTTATATTTTATAGGAGGCTACAAATTTAAGTTTTGCCAATTAAAAGTTTCCAATATTCCAAAACACAGGCCCTGTAGCCTTACAGCATGAGAATTATGATCGTATTGCCATTCAACCTGATTTGACCCTAGCAGTGAGAGTTATCTTTGTGTAGCATCATATTTATAAGTGGATGCCAATAAGAAATCTGTTTTGAAGAAGATCTCACACTTCTGGCATCTGACACGAGTAGGGGTCATGCTTAAGCTTTATTAAACCCAGCTTTGATTCTCCACAGATTTATCTGGATCTATGGCTTATTGCACAGAGAAAGAAAAGAAAGGTGCTGAAACAAAGTGCTAGTTTGCAGCTTAAAGGAGAGCCCTCTCATTACAGAATAATCCACTGACCTTCTCACACCACTTAACAGTGTTTTCACGTCTACTCGGACAAGTGTATAAAGAATGAGCCATAGGTTATGTGATTCTTTCTCTCATGTCAGACTTGAAGTAAAGCAGGATACTGTTGGTGGAATAAGAATAGTTGGTGTATAAGTGTTAAGTGACTAATAAGCATTAATTGGGAACGTGGTATTTTGTCAAGCTTGATGGCATTATTTGTATTTTGTCAAGCATTGGCTCAACCAAACAAAGTGAGTCAGGACTAAATTGAGATATTACTGTGAAGGGATGACAGTCAAAACAAAGCCCCGGAGTGCACTGAGATGTGCTTAATGAATGTTTTCCTCACCCTCGCAATTATGTTGTCTGATTTCTGATCTATTTAATTGTTTATCCAATAATGCCCAGTTGGCTTAATTTATGAAACATGGGCAGAATGAATTTGTGTAAACAGTTTTCCAAATCATTATTATATAAGTTGTTGCAACAGTTTTGTCAACGTATACCTGTATTAAAAAAAAGCAGAAATATGCATATTGTAAGTATAGACAGACAGATAGACAGATAGACAGATAGATAGATAGATAGATAGATAGATAGATAGATAGATAGATAGATAGATAGATAGATAGATAGATAGATAGATATGTTCTGTAAGTATAGACGGATGGATGGATGGATGGATGGATGGATGGATGGATGGATGGATGGATGGATGGATGGATAGATAGATATGTTCTGTAAGTATAGACAGACAGACAGATAGATAGATAGATAGATAGATAGATAGATAGATAGATAGATAGATAGATAGATAGATAGATAGATAGATAGATGCAATGTTATATTATCAAATAATATTCAAATTAAAATGATTAATAATTAAATTTGATTATTTTGTTATTATTAATTTATTGATTACTAACTTAATAAATAATAGAAACAAAAATTGTAATATATCTTTTATTGTGATGAGCTCTGATTTGAGCTTTTCTGTGGTGTCAGGTTATGTTAATATAATATTCAATATATTTCAATTGGTAAGAGTACAGTTTCTTTTACATTTTGCAGAAATCAGGTAACAATGCACAGTCATATCAGGGAAACCCTTGTCCGAAAACAATGTTACCATGGAAACAAATAACCCACGAATAACAGAAGTAAACAAACAACAAATAACTCAGCTGTCTATCCATATTTTTTCTTCTTCATTAAAACAGTCACTCTTAGACTTACATTGCTAAATCATGCATGTTTGCATTATAATCCTTATTTATTGTGTTTCTAGGATTACCTTTGGATCAATATAAAGATACCTGACATTTCGTACAGTGTTAAAAGAGCCATCGCCGTATTGTCTCCACTCCCTGGGGCACGACACTTACTCCATGAGGTCTTAACATGTCAAGGAAGGGTATCCATGTTTAAGTAAAGTAGACATAGAAACCAGGCCATTGTCAACTGCATGTCTTTGAAGGCCCACCATGTGTAGAGTTTCAGCAAGTGCCCTCAGGCAGTCGACTATGGGACTTTATTCACAAAAGGGCTGGTCCTGAACAGTGGACACACCAAACTTCTCTGACCTTATTTCATTCAATCCGATCCCACAAAGGCTCTATAAAAAGACTCTTAATTCGCAAGAAGATCTCACAGGCAGAGGATACCAAAGCCAACCGCAAGCATGATACAAGGTGCGTACGTGTCCTAGGACGTGTAACTGTGGGATATGCGCTGACCTCCTGGATGTACCAATGGTGACTAACTGATTTTGAATATGGTGTTATTTTCTTCCATGAACAGGTTCACATTCAGGAAACAACAGGAAATATATTCTCCTCAACATTTTCCTCGTCCTCCTAGCTACAAAATTCGACAAAAGCTTTCAGTTAACACAGAGCGATTGTGGATCAGATTACAGACATCCAGGTATAGTTTTGATTTCTAATTTTGATGAATCACACGGAAGGTTGAAATTCTGATGAACAAAAATTGTTTATTCGACTTTAAAAAAAAAAAAAAGGTGTGTGTGCAAGACTTTATGTCAGTTTTTGTACAACTAATCCGGTCGTTCTTGTCACGATAGAGTACACAGACATCTCGGTGGAATGTGGAACGGAATACATCAGTCTGGCCATCAGATTCTGTCCTGTTCTATATACTGGCTACAACGAATCAGAGTTGATCCTCAACAATGTCATAAATAACCCAGATTGCAAGGGGACCGTCGACACTACCGTCTCACCTCCAGTGGCCCGATTTAGGTTCCCGCTTAACTCAACCAATGCCTGTGGCAGCAGTTTTATCGTGAGTAATACACTGAAGAAAAAAAATTGATTTAGAGACAATTTTCCCTCAGAAATTGCTAGTAAATTGAACAAAATATAAAAAAGGCAGATAGACAGACAGACAGACAGATAGATAGATAGATAGATAGATAGATAGATAGATAGATAGATAGATAGATAGATAGATAGATAGATAGATAGATAGATAGATAGATAGATAGATAGATAGATAGATAGATAGATGGATGGATAGATAGACGAACGGATGGATGGATGGATGGATGGATGGATGGATGGATGGATGGATGGATGGATGGATGGATAAGTGAGTGGGTGTGTAGGTGGATGGTTTGTTGACTGGTTGATTAGAGATAGATAGATAGATAGATAGTGAACTAAACATGAAACATGAATTGAACATGCAATTTTGTGAAATACTCGAATTTTCAGATACTGCAAAAATGCCACAAATTCATAAATAATATTTAAAACATATTATGTTTCATATCTTATTACACAAAGTCTAAACTAAAGGGTCAATCTGTTTTTCTCCACAGACGTATCAGAGTCCTGGGACAGGCGTATTCTCAGATTTCTCCAACATTGAGACAGTCAACATCAGTGGAGTTGTACGTTCGAGTGACATCACAACAGGCACCGTGACGTACAATGCCGAGCTGAAGTACTACTACTCGTGCTCCTATCCTCTGGAGTACCTGATCAACAACACTCAAGTGGATGTGTAAGCACTCATTTTCTCTCACGCCATAGCAAACCAAGTGCAAGATCTGTTTACCTGGGATAAAAGAACAATACTCATTGGGGAATATGCGTCTTGGTGTAATATCACAGTAACAACACATTAAATCCAATCCATCCATGTTGTTGTCCTCAAGGGACAGGGAGACAATATAAAATTCACAGTAGAGAAACACTATGACACATAGTGTCTATACACGTCTAGTCTGTGAGTTGTCAACGTTGAGTAATTGTAAGCTGATTCAAGTAAACTTTAACCTTGTTCTTTCTTCTCAAAGGTCATCCTCCTCGATTGCAGTAAAAGACAACAATGGCAGTTTCATCAGCACTCTGAATCTTAGACTCTTCAGTGTATGTCAGTCCTTAAACTGGACCTTCATGCATCTATAGATTAGATCAGCTAACAAAAGCTAATATCAAATATTTATTTATCTGAATTTATTTTGTTTCATTTCTCAGGACATAAACTACACCCAGCCTCTCCAAATGCCTCCCATTGGGATTGAGCTGAGGACAAATGTGTTTGTGCAAGTGGAGGCCAACAACTTGACCTCCCAGTAAGACATGTTTCTTTTGAGTACCATCATGGCAGTAAATCGAGCAGTTTTGTGTTGAAGTTTACCATTATTATGTCCTTCACAGGTACTTTTTGCTGCTGGACAGATGCTTTGCCTCCGTTTCCAATGCACCCACCACCGACAACTTCTTCAACCTCTTTGTGCCGTAAGTTTAAATCATAAAACTAGTTTTTTTAATATTATGATCTTTTTAATATATTGTTTTTATTTATTTTTTGAACCCAAACTACAATCATAATGCAGTACCCTTAGCTTATAGATAAGGCCATATGAATTATCTTTTTTTTTTTATTGAAGTGGATGGAAAGGATGGAAATGTTCTGTAAGTATAGACAGACAGAGATAGATAGATAGATAGATAGATAGATAGATAGATAGATAGATAGATAGATAGATAGATAGATAGATAGATAGACAGATAGACAGACAGATAGATAGATAGATAGATAGATAGATAGATAGATAGATAGATAGATAGATAGATAGATAGATAGATAGATAGATAGATAGATAGATAGATAAACAAAAATTGTAATTTATCTTTTATTGTGATGAGCTCTGATTTGAGCTCTTCTATGGTGTCAGGTTATGTTAATATAATATTCAACATATTTCAATTGATATATCAAGAGTACAGTTTCTTCAGAACATTTCGCAGAAATCAGGTAACAATGCCTAAAACAGTCATATCGGGAAACCCTTGTCCAAAGAAAACAATGTTACCAAGGAAACAAATAATCCACGAATAACAGACGAGTACTGCATTATGAATAACATAATGCAGTACCCTTAGCTTATAGATAAGGCAATATGAATTATATATATTTTTTAATTGAAGTGCAATAAAAGTGAAAGTATTGACTGACCCATCAAATAAATCCGATGCAAAATTTAACCCAAACTACAAACATAATGTAGTATCATTCGGTTTTGTTTTATGTTAACCCTTGAAAATGTATTGTGGCAGTACTATGGTACAGTGATGGTGTCAAATACCTTAGTACTTAGATCTATACTATGGTACTGGAGAGGGATGCACAATATATCGGCCACCATATCAGGATCGGCTGATTTATGTTACGATAAGAACATTTGGCCGATATATTAAAGTCGATAAATAATTTATTATATCCTTCAGCTGAGAAACTTAAGATGCGCACTGTTCGCCATGATGGTTTTGAGTAGTATGAAATATGATTAGAATCACTTCAAAAAAAAAAAAAAGGGGGGGGGGGGGGGGTGCAACATGTGCATCGCAAGTCTGTCATATAAGCTACATAAAAATTGTATTGAGAACATTATAATTGTGTGCTTGGGACATGGTTTTTCATGGTAAGACTTTTGTTTTTGTAATCAGGCTCTCAAAAATGATTTCATATCGGTGCATCCCTGGTACTGGACAATTACTATAGTCATATAATATCATGGTGTGTGTACATGTCCAAAACAACATAATACCATTGCACCATGTACAAAAGCCATGTTTGTAATGATAAAATCTGCCTGAAAGTGTTTGGAGGGCCTGAGACAGAATCATTTGTTTGATGATTTGTTTGATTAGATGTGAAATGGATCGGCTCACTAAAATGCTGGTGAACGGGGAGATGCAGCTTGCTCGGTTCTCGTTCCCTGCCTTCCGCTTTACAGAGCAGCAGAACCAGACAGTGTCGACGTACTATCTGCACTGCATCACAAGACTGTGTGAAATATCAACCTGCGCTACATTTAGGGTAAACACATACACACACACAACATAAGCTCCCCATTTACATCATTTCTTAAATTATCCTGTTAGAATTTAAGTTAAGTCTAACCAGAATAGAAACACCTTTTGGCTTGGTCTGGATCATATTGTTTGCATAATGCTGTATCATATGTTAGTGTCACAGTGGTTTTGGCAAGCTTTGCTATTTTTGTGGGGGCATTTGAAGATATTTTTGTCCCCACAAAAATAGCAACACACACATACAGGTCACCTACCCAGACAAATATTGTCCGGGACACTTTTTGGACTAAACAGGATCTATGGCTTTTTCCACAGCAATGTCGCAAACGAAAAAGGAGAGACGTTGCTCCTTCAAATGGAGTCACAGACAGCACTACCATCACATCACCAGCCATCATCATACGTGCAGAGAACGGTACGTTCCTTCCCCTTTTGAAAACAAAATGAATCACTAAGCTAACTCTACTGAGTTTTAAGTTGCCTACATTGTTTTCTGAGAAACTGACTCCATTCTGTTTATTTCATTTCAGTGGTGAAAACAAAAGAGGAAGGTGAGCATTAACTGTATTCTTTGATGAATAGAAATTTCAAAATACCATTGAAATAGAAATCCTTTATAACATTTAGAAATACCCTTAATTGCTGAACAAAAGTAGTGATTTCTTTAAAAAATAAATAAATAGCTTCCTCTAAACTTTTGAACAGTTACACTAAAAATGCTTGGTTGTTTTTACCCAACTTTGGGTCAAATATGGACAAACCCAAACATTGGGTTATAAATGTAATTTAAAAATGTAAACCATGGTTGGGTTTGTCCATATTTGACCCAAAGTTGCGTTGAAACAACCCAGCATTTTTTAGAGTGTTTTTTGCTTGTAGCTTAGTCAATCTGACCTCATATGTCTTTGCATCTCAGCTGTGTCAATCAGCACGGAAAAACCTGTGGACTCCTCTGTGGGTCTCGGCGTAGCTGTGGGCATCCTGGCATTCGCCTGCATAATGGTCGTGGGAATAGGAGCACTTTTCTACAAAAGACACTGGCACAATGCACCTTCAAAAATGCTCCGGTGAGATGAGATGCCCTGCTCCAAGAGAGGATCTCCCACCGCTGGAGGGCTGAGCAGGGCTCAGCGTAGAACTGTTTTTTTCTTGGTGAATAATCATAGCATAATGTGGTTTAGAAGAGCAACAGTGCACTTCATCAGCTCTACACATGAAACTTGTGTTTAAGTGTAGCTTGGATCGAGGGATACAATAAGAAAAGGCTGTAAAAATAGGACACAATGTACTGTGTTAATATGAAAGACTTTTCCGTATTGACTTTTCACAGGTGTTTTACATGTATTTTGAATTATGCATTGGATTGTGCTGTGTTTTAGGATTGAAGGAAATGTATATAGAAACTTAACATCCTGGCAGAAAATTGCCAGTACCTAATCCATTTTTTCTACTATTTTTGTTTGTCTTACAGTGTACATGTTAAAGCACAACCTAAACAGAGCTTAAATCCTTAGCTTATAGATAAGGCAATATGAATTTTCTGTGATTTCGTGTTTTCAAATTGAAGTGCATTAAAAGTGAAAGTAATGACTGACCCATCAAATGAATCCAATCCCAGTGAGCACACGCTGTGGTATCTGTAAAACACAAAAGTATACATTTGAATGTGTGTGGAGTGTTTGGAAGTGAGAGAGCTCTTTAAGACAGTTCCTAATACCTTCCCAAATGTTAAACTGTATGTGTTATTTATTAAAGACTACTCTTTATGCTTAACCCTCATGAAATGTTGACACCCCAGAATCTAAAATAATACTCATGTACAGCCCAAAACATCCCTGCATTTGCAATGATTTACAATTTGTAACTTTTGAATCCACAGTTTTGAACATGTAGCAGAGTATTATAGATTCATTCTGCTTGTACAACTTCATAAATAAAGAAATGGGAATGAAAGCAATTTTTAATGAAAGTGAGCTGGAGGAGAGTGCAGCAATGTGTAGATTTTAGAGATGAAGTTATGTTTTTGGCTCTTTGGATCATTATAATTCCAATGGCAGGCTGAGCTCTTAAAAGTATAGATGTATATTTGCGATTCATCTATTAATGCATGCTTCATATGAATAAAGGCTGCTGGTTCAAGAACAAATCACTGTCTCCTCGAGTGGATTCTTACTTATTAGCATAAAATCATGACATCTGCAATGGAAATGGAATTAGCCTGAAAATATCATTTGGGCCTTTTTGCGTTTGAATTATAACTAATAAGCACACTTCAAAACATGCAAGAGGTCAACTATTAATTGCATGTAAGGTCTGAAAGGTATAAATACATATTTAAAAGTCGTCTATGAGGTAGTTTACCTTATATACTAAGAAAAGGATCCTAACTAATGTGGGTCGTGCAAATTCATTCAGCAAAAGGGGATTTTTGGGTGTCACTATTCCAATATTAGAATGGAAATCTGAAATGCAACCTGATCATAGTCTAATATAATTTTACTGTGACCTGTCAGATGAATTAATGTCTGACCTTTACATTGTCAGGTGACTTTACAGCAGCTATGATGAACCTCATTTCATTGTTCTCATTGTTTAAGGAGTCTTAACGTTTTCATGTGTCTGACACCTGAAACTGCTCTCACAGCCATGAAGGAGAAAACGTGACACTGTACTTCCTAAATGACCCACATAACCACAAAATTACACAAAACGATCAATCAACTGTGATCTCTCATGCAGGTAATATACAGTGTTCTTTCACTACAATCATTTTATGCGTTTTGTTTTGGCCTTGTGATTTCGACAGACACCTTGTCGAGTTCTCATGTTGGTTGCCTAAAGGGGAAAGGACAGATTTTCAGACAGATCCACCGAGTGCCAAGTGCTAACACAGAAGTAGGGCACATGATGATTCATTCTGTCAGATGTTGAACTAGGCCATCATTTTGTGGCTCGCTTTAAATCTCTTTGTTTCTCTTTCACTTTGTTTTGCAAGCATCGCTCGATATTTTAATGCCCTACTGACTCAACCACAACCGGTTGAGTGGTTTTCCAAAGGAATGTAGAATCAAAATATAATAGATATTTTATTTTTAGGATTTATTAATCCAGTTATTATCTGCAGTGTCCCACATAGCACACAGCAGCTGCAGTTGCTCATAGCTGCATATTTCAGTAACTGATATAATGTTAATGTCCCAACCATCTGAACTAAACTAGATCATGGACAAGAACAGTAGCTAATAAATATGTAAAGACAGAGCAAAGTTAACACATCAGAGTAATAAATATGATAGTAAAAAATGAAATAAATTGAAACACATACTGTAATGTACAAAATTAGAAAAAAACATTAAATATAATCAAATGTCACTTCTGTGAGCACTTCCACCGCACATTGCGGTAACTGGAATTTTATTTTTTATAGAACAAATTTAACAATATTTTACTGTAAAAGTTATTGTATTGTCTTGTTAAATATACATTAATCAAATTATATGGTAACTCAATTATTTTTACATTTTCACAGTTTTCTTTAGTAATACAGTATGTAAAATTACAATGTCACTAAAACAAATGGATTGACGTTCTCTTTTGTTTTAGTATTATAAAGCTCTTTCAATCTTGTTAATGTCAGATTTTCTTGTATCTTTTGACAAACCTAAGCAGAATCCAGTTCAGATTTATCCACAGAAGCATTGTCCTTTCATCTCCACCTTTGTTTCAAGCGCTCAAGACAATAGAATGGAACTTCCTATTGAGGAAAGCTTATTCATTATTTAAAGGCCCTTCCTTCATCACAGGAGTCATAGCCAGTTATTAATGATATAGAAGGAGTGGATGAGAGGACTGAAGGAGCAGAGTAATGAAGGAGGCAGAGGAGAGAGAGGGCTGTTCTTTGAACATCACTGCAGGAGCACTGTAAAAGCTTCAAAGCACTGCGGCTTGAAGGAGACCTGCAGACTGAGCACACGTAAGGGCTATAGAGAGCTCTGAGCTCAAACCATGTGTAATCCTGTATGCCTCTCTAAAAACTCTTTACAACAACGGGACATTCCTCCTGTCTAAAGACCACCAGCAGAGAAATATCCCCAGGTCACTGTCACACCTCTAGACCCACAACTGAGAGGACTTTACAGAAAATAAAGGGCTTCAATTAGAAAACACTTCACAATGAAACACTTTCTTCTTGAGGAAAGTAGCTTTAGGACCTATCAGCCTTTACCTGCTGTTTGATGGAGTGTCTTTGACTAGTGCTCTAGTTTAATATCCTTTAAAAAAACTTTTATTTTTCACTTTTAAAACTTATTTTCTAAATAAAAATCTTGTAAATGTATTGAACTTTGTTAGTATTTTTTCCTATTATTATCATCATCATTAAAAAAAAAAAAGAATTATATAAATGATTTCAGTCCGGATTCAGGCCCCATCATAGCACAGAAACAGCCCTTGTTAAAATTACAAAAGACTTACTTCTTGCTTCTGACCAATACTAGTTTTACTTGATCTTAGTGCTGCGTTCAACACCATCATAAAATACGCTTAGATCAATACACTGGTATTTGAGGACAGGTAAATTATGGAGTGCTGCAAGGGTCTGTGTTAGACCCTCTGTTATTTTCAATTTATATGCTGCCATCTGGTAATAAGAAAACATGGAATTAGTTTCCACTGTTATGCCGATGATACTCAGTTATATATTTCATCACGACCAGATGAAATCTCTAAATTATCAAAGATGAAAGAGTATGTTAAAGATATAAAACATTGGATGACCTGTCATTTTCTTCTATTAAATTCGCATAAGACTGAGGTGTTACTTATTGGACCACAATCTTGTACACAGAATCTCTTAGAACACAATTTGCATTTAAAAGGATGTACTGTTACTACAGTAAAAGACCTGTGTTATATTTGACAGCAACTTGTCTTTCGAAAATCATATTTCATATGTTACAAAAACAGCCTCCTTCCACCTCAGAAACATCGCTAAGCCTCGAAACAAGCGATCCATTTCAGATGCAGGAAAGTTAGTTCATGCATTCATGACCTCTAGATTACTGTAATGCATTACTAGGTTGTCCTGCATCCTCAATGAACAAGCTACAAGTAATCCAAAATGCAGCTGCAAGAGTTCTTATCAGGTTAAGAAAATATGATCATATAACACCAATATTATAATCTCTTTTATAATAGCCCTACAATCCATCACGCTCTTTACGGTCACAAAACTCTGGACTTTTGGTTAGGATATCTAAGTCCACTAAAGGGGGGATAGCGTTTTCACATTTGGCTCCTAAACTCTGGAATAGCCTTGCTGATGATATTCGGGCTCAGAGACACTATCCCAGTTTAAATCTAAGAAGACGCATCTCTTTAGACAAGCATTCACTTAACACATCTCATAACCTTGTATTCCAGTCATATCAGATCAAATGCACATGATTATCTTTACTTGTAATGTTATGAACAGAAGCTACGCAAATTATTTTCCATTTGCTTTTCTGTTTTATCTCGGGATGGCCGTCCTGAGATAACTAGAGAGTATGTCTCTAGAGAGTATGAGCTACTAGAGAGTTGCTCCAGTTTGCATGCAGCAAACTGCATTGACCCAACATCCAGTTTGCATGACCCAACATCTGAAAAGAGGACTCCAACTCCTGAAAGGACTTCAGATGATGCAAACTCTGAATCAACATGTACCAATGCTAAATTTTCTACATATTGTAATCATAATTTTCACAACTTAATATTAATACTTACAATAATACATTGTTATCTAACTGCGTGATTTGTTCATTTCTGAAATCCATTTCTTGGACACAGTCAACTCTGATAACAGATCACTCTAAATTGTAATGTAGACATGCATTTTCTGTAAAGAAATTTTCATGCATTTCTACTCTTTTGCTTTTGTAGTATAGAGTCAATTATCATTGACTGTAGCGCACAATAGCGCATGAAGAGCACAAACACAACTGTCTTTCTACCTATAAAACTCAACCTCTATTTCAACATCTTTTCAGTTGATGCTATTTCTATTGCACAGTACGCATCCAGTCAATATATTGTGATAAACATTACACTTGTCACTGAGCCCAATAATTGAACTATAATCCTTTCCTTGGGACACTGATTAATGGTCTCCCTCAATGCTGCAGGAACGGTGGGATAATTCTGGGTTCAGCTCATAGGGGGGATCTCTCCTATCAGAGCTCATCAGTGTGGTCAGCCTCTCGTGAAAGAATCATTCTAAAGCATGATTGAAGAGAGAGAGAGAAAGAGAGAATTCAAGACCAGGTAGACTGAAGCTCTGCGAGCAGAAAAGCTTCATTACTTCTGTTCTGCTTCAGAGATAGCAGCCATCATCTCGCTGGACAGCAATACCTACACACACACACACACACACACACACACACACACACACACACACACACACACACACACACACACACACACTCTCTCTCTTTTAGACTGACACTGTGAGCTAATCTAAGCATCTATGACAGATCGCAATAAAGGTGTAGCCAACACTTTTAAAAGAATCATATATGTGGTCTTATCAACTCAACCTCAAATCTGTCTGTATGTGTTCGTGCCTGTATTTCGTGTTAGCCAATCAAAGTTGAATGGCGTAGCTCATGAACGGTATAGGTCGGGAGACTGGAGCTGAGCAACAGAATTAGACCCAATTGTTTTTTTTCTGTCCGTCCCAGCTTAATGTGGCTGTAATTATGATGTCTGAACAGTAGAGGGCAGACATGCCCCTCTACAGCAGTGTGTAAATGAGAGAGAGAGAGAGAGAGAGAGAGAGAGAGAGAGAGAGAGAGAGAGAGAGAGAGAGAGAGAGAGAGAGAGAGAGAGAGAGAGAGAGAGAGAGAGAGAGAGAGAGAGAGAGAGAGAGAGAGAGAGAGAGAGAGAGAGAGAGAGAGAGAGAGAGAGAGAGAGAGAGAGAGCCTTGCTTGGGCAGTGAGTCATAAACAATATTAGCAACACACTATTTCCATTGTTTTCCTGATAAGATTTAATAACCAAATGCTGTGTCTGATGAGGCAGAGAATCACACTGTTTTTCTGGAAAGAATACAAGTTGCTATTACACAGTTTACAGAATTATCAGTTAGAGGACCAACTCACCCTCAAAATAAAACAATCATGTAATCATTTACTTTACCTCATGTTGATCCAAACGGAAATGTCTTTTTTTTCTTTAATGAAATTGGTTTTTGTTTGTGTCATAGCTGACTGTTAATCATTTTTGTCCCTTAGGAGTTTACTCTCAATCATGGAGTGGAAAAATGAAAGAATCAAAATATGAAGCTGGAAAAAATGTATTCTGTATTGTTTTCATGTTCATCAAGTATTTTTGTCTTTTCCATGCACCTTGTTGGTTTTGTGAAGTTGCATCAGAATAGACTCATAGGAATAACATTTTTAAACAACATGAGGGCCAGTAATTGATTGTTTGAAATGTTCCGTTAAGACCAATTCACACTGCACCGACAGACACCAACCAATGTGGACAATGACCAGATTACTCTGTCGCTTCTCAGGCATTCCCCAACCTGATAAACACAGACAGCTGTAACACAGACACAGGCAAAACCTGACGATGTGTCTGTTAGTTGGTGTCTGCTGGTGCAAGGATAATTGGCCTAATTGGCCAGATTATAAATGAGCCATGAGGCATGAGCAGATGTGAAAAGATTTAAATCCGCAGGGACACATTTAAGTGGTCAAGTATAAAATCCAATATAGATACCCAATCACCTCATTCTGATCAATCAGCATTAAGTGTAAACAGGCCCCAAATGCAATTGGATTTCTTTAGTTTTTATTGCACTTTGTGTCAGTGCATGTTCAGTTTGAGTGGGTGTTGCTCAATATCATATTAATCAAATCACATTTATTTATTTTAGTTATTTCAGGTACAAATTATATTAGGCTTAATTAAATATACAATATATGGTGAAAAAAATCTTAAACCATCCTCTGGTTTGCTGGTCTTAGTGGGTCTCCCAGCCTAGTCAGACTGTAAAAAAAAGACAGGTCTGCAAGATGGTTTTAGAGGATTTTTAGGCCCTTTTCAGCTGCTTAGACTGGGAAACCAGGTTAACCAGCTGAAGACCATCTTGTTCAGGCTTGGAGACCAGTTAGCCCAGCTTGGCCAAGCTGTCTGATGAGCTTAATCCAGATTTCCTCATGCTGGTTTAAAATAACCTTTTACCTTCAAAAGTTTAATGCTCCAATTATGCTATTTTAAAGGTTCCTAATTTTGTTTCAAGGTTTTACATGCATCCAAGGCCAAAAGACACTTTAATTTTCTCAAATATAGAGTGGTGCAGCAGGGATGGCGTATATTTGTAGGCCAAAACCCGGAAACATATTAGCATTTTAGCACTTCCGGTTCCATTGTCCAGAAGTCAATGAGTTCTTGAATGGGTTTTTGGTTAAATGCTTGAATTAAGGTCTGTGGTGAACACAAGCTCAAGATGTTTTATTATACAATACATAATACATCAGTAATAACCTCTTGTGTTTTTAAAGCTTTTACTTGAGCAAAAGGCGGTTGCTAACAAGTTGCTAAATGGGAATACAGAGGTTTGTGAGTGACATTAAACGTCATCAAGCCGAACAGGGAAACTATTGCAGCATCACTTCTTTTCTCACAGTGTCTAAATGGTTCGATAAAGGATTCTGTCTCTCTGAAGAGTAGTCTCTCTTTCTGAGAGCTCTGATTTATCAGATGGCCCAGTTTGTTGTTGTTATTGGTCTAATGCATACAGTGCGTGTCGAAAATAAAACCCCCATTACCATGTCTGGATTTCAGCTTCAGAGGCTTCCTCTGCACTTGATACACAATGATACGAACAGTAATGATGGCATCGTTTTTACCATATCAATTTGGAAGAGCAAGAAAAGTGGATTAGGATTCGCAGCACTGAAAAGTGCATCTTCTCGACATGTCGACAACATGAATCAATCTCTTCTAGGTCTCGACTACAACTACAGTGTTTGTGGGTGGGTCAAAGTAGATGTTGTTCTTGACAGCCAATGAAGACCATAGGCTGGCATTATACAAATTTGTTACAAACTGTCACTTTTTTTACCAATTTAATGCATCCTTGCTAAATAAAAGTTTTAATTTCTTAAAATTAATCTTACGGACCCCAAACTTTTGAACAGTAGTATACATATATTATTATATCCTGAAACCCCTAATGTATGTGTTTTGCTGACATTGCAGGCCGTTCCAAACAAGCGATTGTATCAAGTGAAGTGAACTTCTGCTGATACTGTGAATGGGGACAGCTATGTTATTTGTGTCTGGATGTACACGTGAGTGGTTTTATGTGTGTTTGGTGGCAGGCCTCTCAGCGAACAGTCCCCTACTGTTTTGAGTGAACGGGTAATTGACTGTGAATGACTCTGGCTTTAATAAACACCTGCTTGCTCTGTTACCTGTGTTGCATCAGTGTGCCTCTTCTAGGCTCTCCAAGCTGCCATTTACAGAAAAACTCAACTGAAGAGCCGCGGGCTCCCTCCCTAGCTCATTAATCAGCGTCCATGGTGGACATAAAGTCATTTACTTTTGACAAGCCCCCAGTGTGTGCTATGTGATAGTGGGGCTGGCATAACAGCATTAATTGGTAATTTACTGGAGTATCCATACGAGGAAGTGCAGAGGACAGAGGCCACAGCTAAGACCAAACGGCTAAGGTGCTATTAGGTTTGAGAGAAGTCTAATGTTGTCATTTAAACAGCAAATTTCACATTTAAAGGCTACACACTCTCACATACACACACCTAGTATGTAAAGGTAAAGCTCTTAAGGAAAATTACCATGGTAACTGCCAAAACACCACACTGCAGTTACTGCCTCAAACTCATAATATTGGTAGAGTCGATGTTGCTGTGTTGGGCTCTAAGAAGATATTGGTAACACTTCATTTTAAGGTGACGTAGCCTACTTAAAACAGCAAAGTATGCATAACTTCAAGTAAATAACTCAAAAACAAACCTTAACCCTAACCTCAAACCTATAGTAAGTACATTTAGTTAATAATTATGTGTACTTACAGTGCTTGCCTAAGAAAGTTATGGGTAAAATAAGGTACATGGGTTCAGCTTAGGTTTAGGGGTATGTTCAGGGTTAGTACCCAGTTACCCAGTTATTGCAATTACTATAATAAGTACATAGTATGTACATGAGGAACAGGACTGTAAAATAAAGTGCTACCATAATTAAGTACTTAATTCTTTAATTATGAAACAATGTCATATACTGTATATATATATATATACATATATATATATATATATATATATATATATATATATATATATATATATATATGATATATATAAATTCTACAGAAGAAAGTCATAATGGTTTGGAACAGCATATGTAAATGATGACAAAAGTTAACCGTAAAAATGTACAATTTTATTCTGGAAGGCACCCTAAAATGTTTGTTAAATATTAACATTTCTTAAATTGTCATAAATATTAAAATTACATTTTATTCAAATTTCAATTTGACATTTCCGTTTTGATTTTTAAAGACTGCCTGAAATAGCCAAAACCATGCACAATGCACATTAATGTTAATTTAATATTTATAATTGCTTTAATAATTTAAAGCAAAATTGCTTTAATTATTTAACTGCTTTAATTATTTAGACTGTATTATTTAATTCTGTACACCTTTTCAACTACCTAAAGTTAAGGGTTCAATTTTTATTTATTTATTTATTTTTGCTAACAGTAATGGCAATATCAAGTTGCTGCATTCTACAATAACTATAGTAACAATAAAATTGAAGGTTACCTTTGTACACTTTTGTAAGGAAAATACACATTCATGCAAGTTTATAAGACACGAGTCTTTCTTGAAATATTAAAGTCACAAATGTATGTTTGTGGCTTTTAGACGGATGTAAGAATGCTTGCTTGAAAGGATTCACCTGACTATGTAAAGGCAGAGAGATAATTTGCCCATCAACACGTTTGTCTTACTGCTCACTGTCTCACAGTTGGAAGTGAGAGAGAGAAAAGCGAGGTAGACAGAAGGAGGGAAGAACAGCAGAGAGAGAACTTTAGAGTTCCACTAGATTCCCCACACTCCCAAACTCAACACCCTCGGGGTGACAGGAAAAAGAGAGAGAGAGAGAGAGAGAGAGAGAGAGAGAGAGAGAGAGAGAGAGAGAGGGGGGGGGGGGGGGGGGGGGGGGTCGACTGAGAACCCCAGAGAGATGTAGTGCTTATCAACACAAAAGACAACAAAACTGAACAAGCCCACAATAACTGTGTCATACTTAGAATAACAATACAGTGTTTCCCTGTATACTTTCATTGCTTGCAGTCAAGATTACATTTGAAAAACATTTCAAGCCAGATTTTTACATTTCGCTTGTACCAGCACAATATGAATACATTCAGCACCCCCCAGGTTTCATTTCTGCTATTGTGGAAATGCAGAATATAGTCTGCACATGAATGCAAAGGGCATTTTCTCCTGCGAAGACAAACAATCATGAATTTATTCGTAGAGCTATTCACAAGAAGATATAATAAACCCTCTCTCTCTTTCTGGCTGTCACACTTTTGTTAACTTACAGTATACTATGTACACACTGAAGTAAATACTGCAGTAAAATTTTTTTTAAAAGATTACCTTCTTTGAGACATACATGTAATGTTTCCATGTCACAAGAAGACCTTTGGAGTTCTGCGTATATTAGCTTGAAAAGCATGCGTGGACACATCATTTGCAAATCCAAAGGGAATAGTGTGCCATCTGGGTACATTTGGCATTTTATTTTCAACATAATATTATTTGGGATGCACTAATCTGGCATACTATAATGGGTAGTAGCTATGCAAATTTTGACACAATAAGTGAATGAATAAGTGAATGAACACTATTCTCTCTCAGTGAATGCTCTCATCCTCTGATTGTGACTCATCTGTCTGGTGACATTGACACTGAGCACTGATATCACCTAACCTTGATCATGCGTGGGATGGTGAGAAAAGGGCCCTCACCCCATTTCAGCTGATTTGAAATTCTGAGTAAGTAAATTATGAACGTTGAGCAAATTAAGCAGCCTGCGCCTTGTCCGCCTGCCAGAGCGTCGGACAATACGCTTGACAAACGAGAGTGCTTCACATTCACGCCCCCCCTCTCTTGTCATCTCACTCTCAATCCCCAGAGAGACGTCGTTTAAAAGAGCCCTGGAATAAATCAGGCCGATGAAATTTAAAGATGTGGCTCTCAAGTGGATTGCTGGCATAAATCAACTTTTTTTTTTTTTTAAGGTTTTACATTTATTAATTAGATTAAACAAAATAAGGGACCATCACGTGCGGGGCTAAACAGTAAAAAATTAAAAAATTCTGCCGGGAGCAGCAACAGCATTGTTTAATACATCACAGAAAACCAATTGATTAAGTTTGCTTGAATACATAAAATACATACAACTTGTAGGCTACATAATTAAGGATGCACGAATAAATTATAAAAAATAAAATAAAATAAAATAAAAAGGTCAGGATTTTCTTTAAATAATAAATTCAATTTCATTTTTTTTTTTTTTTTTTTACCAAGCCCTATCATATACTCCATATCTGTATATTGCCACGTAACATTGGACCATTCTGTGATACCATTCCATGATACACTTAATATTCAACAATATTATTGATCTGCTTGCATTGACACCATTATATGAGAACTGAACTGAGCTGGACAATGACATCACTGTTTTCTCTATATATTCAGTGGCTATATATATATATATATATATATACAGTATATACAGTATATATATATATATATATATACACTCACCTAAAGGATTATTAGGAACACCATACTAATACTGTGTTTGACCCCCTTTCGCCTTCAGAACTGCCTTAATTCTACGTGGCATTGATTCAACAAGGTGCTGAAAGCATTCTTTAGAAATGTTGGCCCATATTGATAGGATAGCATCTTGCAGTTGATGGAGATTTGTGGGATGCACATCCAGGGCATGAAGCTCCCGTTCCACCACATCCCAAAGATGCTCTATTGGGTTGAGATCTGGTGACTGTGGGGGCCATTTTAGTACAGTGAACTCATTGTCATGTTCAAGAAACCAATTTGAAATTATTCGAGCTTTGTGACATGGTGCATTATCCTGCTGGAAGTAGCCATCAGAGGATGGGTACATGGTGGTCATAAAGGGATGGACATGGTCAGAAACAATGCTCAGGTAGGCCGTGGCATTTAAACGATGTCCAATTGGCACTAAGGGGCCTAAAGTGTGCCAAGAAAACGTTCTCATTCTGTTTACGCCAAATTCTGACTCTACCATCTGAATGTCTCAACAGAAATCGAGACTCATCAGACCAGGCAACATTTTTCCAGTCTTCAACTGTCCAATTTTGGTGAGCTCGTGCAAATTGTAGCCTCTTTTTCCTATTTGTAGTGGAGATGAGTGGTACCCGGTGGGGTCTTCTGCTGTTGTAGCCCATCCGCCTCAAGGTTGTGCGTGTTGTGGCTTCACAAATGCTTTGCTGCATACCTCGGTTGTAACGAGTGGTTATTTCAGTCAAAGTTGCTCTTCTATCAGCTTGAATCAGTCGGCCCACTCTCCTCTGACCTCTAGCATCAACAAGGCATTTTCGCCCACAGGACTGCCGCATACTGGATGTTTTTCCCTTTTCACACCATTCTTTGTAAACCCTAGAAATGGTTGTGCGTGAAAATCCCAGTAACTGAGCAGATTGCGAAATACTCAGACCAGCCCATCTGGCACCAACAACCATGCCACGCTCAAAATTGCTTAAATCACCTTTCTTTCCCATTCAGACATTCAGTTTGGAATTCAGGAGATTGTCTTGACCAGGACCACACCCCTAAATGCATTGAAACAACTGCCATGTGATTGGTTGATTAGATAATTGCATTAATGAGAAATTGAACAGGTGTTCCTAATAATCCTTTAGGTGAGTGTATATATATATATATATATATATATATATATATACATATAAATTAACTAAATTAAAAACTTTTTTACAACAGAAATGAACCATCACTGAACTTACTTAAGCTGGACTAGGACACTATTTTCTTCTAGATCTGCTGTATAGCAGAAACAAACTTTGTTGCATTATTTCAGCCCGTTCTCATACCCAAGACGTCACTTTTTGTCACTTTCAACCATGCTTCAATATCTGACGCTCAAAGCACCCTTTAGCGTCCATATGAGACGCATAACCCTACCACAGACCTAAACCTACCCAACCGAAGCGTGTCATATTGACGCTAAGGGTGCTTTGTGCGTCGGATATTGACGCTTTCGAAAGCGTCAGTTACATGACGCCTAAACCTACCCATAACCGAAGCGTCACATATGGACGCTAAAGGGTGCTTTGAGCGTCAGATATTGAAGCATGGTTGAAAGTGACAAAAAGGGACGTCTTGGGTATGAGAATGTGTTGATTATTTTCCTGTTATCACTGTAAAACTGCTTTGAAACAATCTGTATTGTAAAAAGCGCTATATAAATAAAGGTGACTTGATACATCTTTTTTAAAAGCTTAATGCTGGTCGCTATTCACTGCCAATATATATGGACGAGCGTGAGCGGGACAATTAAAAAAAAATCTCATTTTGTGGGCTGAAACAAAAAGAAGGGCATTTAAAACAACACCAGGGTGAGTAAATTATGACTTAATTTTCATTTTAGGGTGAACTAACCCTTTAAAGATATAGTGACAAAATCCACACTGATATATCCTTGTTGTTCCTGAGCCAAGATATGAAGTATCCGATTATAAACAATCCTTGCATGCAAATTTCTTACCTTTATCAGTCTCTCTCTAATTGCTGTAGTTGTGCACTCCTCTCCAAACATCCCTTATGTCCCCTCATTTTTCCACAGCCTGCAGGGGATAGCTGCTTGAATGGGCACTGAGTGGTCAAAACTGAATAAATCCAATTTCTGTGCATAATGGTATTTCCGTCTGGACTCACCCCAAGTCAATCCACACTCTGGAGACCTCTGTGCGAGGTGGAAAATACAGAATTAGAAAGTGAATAGCCACCTCCATTAAATGCGGATTCATTTAATTCATTTAATTACAGTTTAAGGATGGCAAAACAGGAAATTACTAAGTATTCTTCATGATCTCGAGCAATTTACACTTCATAAGAGTGAAATGTATAAATAAATGAATAGGTGCTGAACCAGCTAATACATAACATTTTATGGATAAGTTATTATAAACAAAACTTTTTTAGAGTGATGATGCTTTGAAATACATTTTTTTTTTTTTTAATTGCCATTATATGAGAATTACCATAATTTTCCAGCACCTTTATCAGGATTGCCAGTGACCTCATAACCTGTCTAGTTACATTCACCAACTCAGGGATCTAAATTAGGGGGGTGACCTGGTTTTGTCGAGGTGCAGGTGATGTCATCTTGTGGCTAACCTTTCCCTCCATTCTAATTGCTGCAAAAGAGTTTGAAGACAGACTTTTAAAACTGAACTTTCTGCTCACTGGTGTCTCACAGCCGTTTTTTTGTTACTTGTGGAGAGTTCATTGTATTCAAAGGTGATAATTGCTTTTAAAGTGCACCATCCAGCACACAATACTGCTAAATGTACTTAAGAGTTCTGAGAAATGAAGGAAAAGATTGAACAGGTTGAATTTTGAACAGGTTGAGTATAGTTTCTATTTCCCAGAAGTGATTTGTTCCTGTTTTGAGGATTTAAAGTGGTTTTGTACATAAAAGAGAAAAGACATTTTTGGAAATTAACTGGCAAACATGTTGGTTTTAATGGCTTTTTAAAAAAAGAAGAATTGCTATATATCACACAAACCTGAAAACACGTGCACGCATGCATGCACACACGCACACACGCATACAAACACACACACACCATCTTAAGTTACAGAGACATCCCACTGGAGTAAGCTGGGGTTAAGTGGCTTGCTCAAGTGTGCAATAGTTATGTTTCATGGATTGCCCTTTAGGGTGAGTGAACCTTTTAGGGCTCAGATTTTTAACTACTACAGTATCTGTATATATCATATGATATACCTAATTACATTTAAAGTTCAATGTAAAAACAATGCAATACTGCAGTGCATTACAGTAACTTTACTGGGTAAGGGGAGTTTGAGTGGCTTGTTGCTTTAGGGCAATTCCACGCAAAACTGTCACATCCATAACGCCAACTACATACAATGGCATTGTGCTGGCGTTATGGATGTGACAGTTTTGCGTGGAATTGCCCTTTAATAAGATGTTGGCAACAGCAATGTTGAATAAATAGTAAGATAAATTGATATTCATTATCAGAACAAACAGTTCTTCCGCCAAGCAAATACAGTAGTGATCAAAAATTATGTCTGATGTCCGGATGAGAATATTTAGTTTTAATAACTCTACAAGTTAAATTAAACCATCAACTTTATAAGTAAAATATTTTATATATATTTTTAAATATTTTAAATATGAGGGAAGAACAAAACACTAAACTTGATTAAGGTATTTCTCTGACAAAATGATTTGGCAAAAAAAAGAAGCAAACTACAGCTATAGGTTTTATTTTACAATGCAAAATATGCATGGAAAAACAAAACATATACATTTACTGCAACATACAGTAATCAGTTATTAATTTTTCGTTGGTTATCTCTTATTTTTGCATGTGTTCATAATTTCTTTGTATGATAGACTGGCCAAAAATTATGTTCGCACAATTTGGCATGTTTCATTGTGTTATCACAAATAAAATAATTGAAGCACAACAAAGTTTTAATTTTATTTGAATAAAGGGTGAATATGTCGATTTTTGGCCAATACTGTACATATTGTTGAAACACTTTATTTTGATACTTTAGACATTCTACTAACTATAAGTAACTTTGCAACTAAATGTGAACTACAGTCATTAGAGTATTAGAACGTCCGCTTAATATCTGCTTAAACTTTATTTTGATGCTCTCCCAAAAGACATTACTGACTATGCACTGACTTTGCAACTTAATCTACAAACCATAACCATAACCCAAACCTAACAAGCTACTAATACTCTAATGAGAGTTAATGAGAGCAAAATAAAGTGGACTCAAGTGGACTATAAAAATTAGTTTATTTTTATAGTCCACTTGAGTCCACTTTATTTTCCCTGTCCCTGTTTAAAAAAAAAAAAAAAAAAGTGTTTTAGTGTTTTTTCCCCCAATTATGTTTTGGACCTAATTGATTTCCATTATGGACAAAACCAGTTCCACAGAGAAATGTGCAGTCACTGGTGTTTATGTGCACCTTGCAAGGACTCCAATCAGAATATAAAAGGGAAAACTATCCATTCTAAAAACCTGATTATATAACTCGCTTCAAAGGTCAATGTAAATCATTGAAATGAAAAGAAAACGACTAGGTTTGAGGAGACTTGAAATCAATCTGAATGCTGTCACTTTCAGAGTTTGGTGACTGTCTCTAAAAACTGACAACATAGTCAAATGAATTTCAGTAAATAATAAAAATAGGAATAGGACCTTGAACAGATAAAAGAAGCGGTATTTTGGGTGTAAATAGCCTAAAGCTATGATGCTCAGTGGAAAACTAGCAGAGATTAAAAAGTTTAAAGACTTAAATCTGAGGAAAGAAGAAGAAGCCATGGATAAAAGAGAAGAAAGGATCGGAGAGAGTCGCTAAGGGGTTTCTGGGGCCATGGCCTCAAAAACAAAGAAGCTGCCAAAAGAAAAACGAAGAGATTGGAGGGATTTATTAGCGCATTCTTGAGAGGACATAACCTGGAGCTACAGTCAATTGAGTTCATTCAATTAATTTTTAAATTATAATTATATTTTAAATCAGATTCTGCAAAGTAACAAGAGATTTGGAGCAGAATGATAAAACCACCAGAACAAGCAATAAACGTGATAATCTTGCAGATGCTAATGCGGCCTTCACATACTATTGTAAATTGTGATTCTCGTTATGTGATGCTCGTAGCATTCAAGTGCTTTGTTGTCGGAAAGAAAAGGAATCATGGAGGACACCAGGTTTATTCTTACTTATTCATTTGGAAAATCTTACAGTAATACAGCCAAAATTCCCATTCATCCATATAAACATTCACTGGCTATTTTTGCTGTGTATAAAACATATGCTTCAATATGCTTCAGATGATTATTCATATTAGTAAATATGCACTACTTTAACGTTGTGAAAAAAAAAAAAATCAATCAAGAATACCATGTCACATGCAGCAGCAACCGAGCTTGCCAGTGGTAAATATGTCTTGACAGGATGTTCATGTCCAATTTTTAACTACAGGAAACTAGCATTTACGATTATACCAATAGTATGTGAAGGCAGCATTAGCCACTACATATCTCGCTCTATCTCTCTATCACAACACACCGAAGCTCTCAGTAAACACAGCATTATCTGTGCAAATGAAAATCCTATTCAAACAGCTTGTTATCGTAAGGGCTTTTCAGCAGCCACTGCAATCACACACAACAATGCACGGCTCACAGTAAAAGAGCAAGCGTTTATGAATGCATCCTTTTATGGAGAAATATTGGCCTTTCCAAAAAAATGTCTGCGGGAAATGTCTTTATGGATAAACAAGACAAACGAGAGCCTGCCGTTGGGCTCAGATTTGATTTATAAAATCAAATAATCACAATATAGAAAACCAAACATGGATTTCCTACACGCGTTCATGGGTCATGTCTCACAAGCTGGCACTGCTACAAGAACAATTTATTCTGTAGAGTTTGTTGTTTTGAAATGCGTAATTGCTCAATACAATACAATTTACCAGTTATATAAGACCATCATAACTTGGCTTCATTGAAACCAGATCGCTATGCCAGGACCGAACAGCAGAACACAATCCAATAACTGTTTCTATGGTGAGATCTGTTGAGCAAAATAACACAAAGACAGATACAAAAGAAGATCATGCAAATGAGGTAATTAAAATACCAACAAAAAAAAACAAAAAAAATTGAGAAAGAGGAAAAGGTCGCTGACCTGAACATGGCGCTGAGTACAAACTATTATTATTTTTTATTTAAAAATGTTGAATGACATTTTTTTTTAAATAAGTTGAAAACTGTGAATGATAGAAATGATTTCTAGGAACAGTTACACAGAATGAACCAGTCAAATCACACCTCTAAGTAAGAGCGACGCCAACAGACAGAGAAAAAGAGCAAAGATGAGGAAAAGAGAAGGACTACTAAAAACATATGTGACCCTGGATCACAAAACCAGTCTTATGTTGCACGGGTATATTTGTGGCAATAGCCAACAGAACATTGTATGGGTCAAAATTATAGATTTTTCTTTTATGCCAAAAATCATTAGGATATTAAGTAAAGATCATGTTCCATGAAGATATTTTGTAAATTTCCCACCTTAAATATATAAAACATTTATTTTTGTGAATGGATGCATGGACAAAGGTGATTTTCTCAATATTTCGATTTTTCTGTACCCTCAGATTCCAGATTTTCAAATAGGTGTATCTTGGCCAAATATTGTCCTATCCTAACAAACCATACATCAATGGAAATATTATGTATTCAGCTTTCAGATGATATATAAATCTCAATTTAAAAAAAATTACCCATAAGACTGGTTTTGTGGTCCAGGGTCACATATAATGATTTGGTTGAAACCATAAAATGTTTTGACATGCATATTTTGTTTCCACATGAAACCACTTTCAGTAACGTTTCTTTTGATAAAACTACTAGCATCACCACACACTGCCAAACATAATCTGCAGTAACACTTTATTTTGACAGTCCACTTTAGAAATTCTACAGAAAAGTAACTTTGGTTCACCAGTCATATTAGTAGACTGTCTGTATCCACTAACACTTTATTTTGATGCTCCCCCAACAGACATTCTACTGACATTCTACAGTGGTGCTTTTTCACTGCATGGTATGGCTCGGTACGACTCACTTTTGGGGGGTTTTCCACTGTACCAGCACCTAGTACCTTTATTTAGTACCACCTCGGTTGAGGTTTTGAGCTGTACCGATACTAAAATGTGATTAGTAAACACTGCAGATCACTGATTGGTCAGAGAGAATCGTCACTACCAGATTTGCGACACGAGACACCAAACCCACTAGATTTTAATAGTCAGCAACAGAACAAACAATCACTTGTTCACACAACTTTTTTAAACGACTTGTTTTAAAGACCGTCGCATGCAACTTGGCTGCATGTATCGTGGTCAGAGGACGAGGTGGCGGCACAACTATAACGATCTATAACCCCACCCACTTTGAAGCGGTACTAAACTGCAGTGGAAAAGCAAACCGAGCCAAAGTAAAGCGAGCCACGCAGTGGAAAAGTGCCATAAGTAACTTGTCAACTAACCGTAACGTGGACAAAATGCCACAAACCTTTAATTTTGAGTCAAGTCAGTCAAGCAAAACATCGTTCTGAGCAAAAACATTTTGTTTCCTGTGCAAACGATGCATCATGAAACATTAAAAAGCAGATTTGCCAAGGGTCAAGGGTTTGTTTTTCATTTCCATTTTTATAGCCAAACACACTCCACATCAGAATGGAAAGAGAACAAGGCAGTTTTGAGTGACAGGCCATGTAATATTATGAAAGAAAACTTGCGCTTGCTCAAGTTAATATTATGCTTAAAATACTTTAAATGTAAAAATAATAAGAGAGTATTGTCATTCATCGAAGAGCCGCAGCTAAGAATTCTGGGTAGACTGGCAGGAGCAGGCAAACTTGAAGTGTGAAAGATCGTTAGTCATAGAATATTCATGTGCCATATGAGAAGCTTATATGAATATGACTCATGTGAGGAGGCAAAGGCAAGGCAAAGGTGACCTTGACAAGCTCTTTATAGCGGGACAAAAGGCTCATAGACTTGAGTGAGCAGGTCTCGCTATTCCTTACAAGATACACAGCAATGTATTCTTGACGTTAGTTGTTCATAATACAAAGACAGCTATTGAGAACTGATAGCATTATCATAAGACATACACAGAGAACCATTGGAGTTGAGGTGCCACGGAAATCTTCAGTGATAATCTTTGTAATAATTCTTTCATCTCACCCTATCTGTGAAACTTGTTTTTTTTTTTAATTGAAGTTGTTGTTTTTTCCCAATTGCAATTGGCAAAAAGAATGCAAAAGTGCCATTAAAGTATCATTAAAGTGGTCAGCAAGACTGCAATATAATCTAAGTCATCTGAAACTATGATAGCTTTGTGTGAAGAACAGACTGTTCAAGAAGTAATGATGTCCAATTTATGAATTAATCATTTATTTGAGTTGTTCTTCTGGATAATTCTCTTAATGAACAATCTGATCTGGTTCACAAAAACAATTTGAATGATTCTTTTACAAATTTGATTCAGTTCTCAAGTTTAATTCACTGACTCAATATTATGGTTGCTCTTAAAGGGACAGTTCACCATAAAAATGAAAATTCTGTCATCATTTACTGTGACTTTCTTTTTTTTCTGTGCAACAATTCCCCAAGGCAATTACAATTAACGAGAGTTGTCAAAAAGAATGCAAAAGTTTATTGTGGTAAATATGTGTGTATACTCTACATTCCAAGTCGTCTGAAGCTATAAGATAGCTCTGCGTGAAGAACTTTTCATAAGTGGTTATGTACAAATTGTGAATTAATCATTCTTTTGAATTGTTCTACTGAATCATTCACTTTATGAACATTCTGATCCAGTTCACATAAAACATTTCCAAAGATTCATTCACAAATGGGACTGATTCAGTTCTCAAGTTCAATTTATCTCCTTAAAGGGGTGGTGTAATGCCCTTTTCACAAGATGTAAAATATATCTCTGATTTCCCCAGAGTGTGTGTGTGAAGTTTTAGCACAAAATACCCCACAGATATTTTTATATAGCATGTTAAAGTTGTCAATTTGAGGGTGAGCAAAAACGCACCGTTTTGTGCCTGGCCCTTTAAATGCAAATGAGCTGCTGCAGAGGGCGGGGTTTCAAGAGCTCGTGTGTGTTAGCAGCTGCGATTACCTCACACAGACACACTAAAATGACAGAAACTGTTCTACCTTTAATGTTAAAACGGAGTCAGACAAAGATGGAGATACTCAAGAAGAAGTGACAACATGTAGAATGTAACAGGACGTCTCTGAATGGTTAGTTGATGAATTTATGTTGCTGATGTGGAGTTAACTATCTTCAATTAGCATATTCTGTCATGGTAATCTATAAATCGCTCATATAGGAACTGTTGTGAGATGCACACAGAGTGACTTTCTATTGCATGTGAAAAGACTGATGCTAAAGTTTGAGCTGACTCACAAATGTACTCTTATACAACAACTTTTCCTCTTCTCAACATGGACTGCTTGTTCCCGGGGGCGTGGTTTATGTAAATTTTAGGGTTAGTGATGTCACTAACCCTGGAGGAATGTTGTGTAATCCCTTCCAGCCGTTTGTTGTAGTCCTTTTCTTTAAAAGCAAATATCTTCCTTTGCTTTGAACTTTGAGCGTTGTAACTTTGCAGATGTTGTTTATGATCAAACAGCAACATTACACACTAACTAAAGTTAGAAAAGTGAAATCATAATCAACCACCCCTTTAATAATAAAGACACACTCTTTAAAACGTGTCTATCATATGTTGGAACGACATCAAAGTGAGTAAATTATGACAGAATTGTCATTTTCATGTGATTGTGAAAGTCATTGACTGATACTGAGGGGCTTTGAGTTCATAGGAGCCAGTGTGCCAATACTGAATCGCTGTTAAATAAAGACAGTCAGGAAGAGTGAGTTTTCAACTGACAGGGCAAAAAAAGCTTGGTTAATTGTCCAGTCAGTGAGCATATGATTCATCTTAGACACACACACACACACACAGATTGGGAGTCCATTCACTGAGCTCATTGTGCAGACTATTACGGTTTCTCTCGTCCAGTCAAAAGCACTGTGCCAGCCATTCTATATGAACAAGTCCCGATTACAGGGCCGTCTGAAAAGACCCACAGGAGGCTCATTTGCGGCCTCTTCAGCGAGCCCAGGCAATTTCTCATAGACACAAGCTACTGCTTCCTCAATCATAGTCACATAGACACACTGATCACTGAAATACAGAAAGATGGAAAGCAGAATGCTGAAGAAGAGAGAAAACGAGAGAGCACGAACTAGAGCGTGGATGAAAAATGATCTAGCACGACTTTTACAGCGAAGCATTTATCTCATGAATCACAGGAAAGGCAAGGCCTTCCTTAGTACTGCGACTAAGGGCGTAGCAACCATAATCACTTGGAACTTTTTTTGGGAGATTTGGAACTTAATCCTTGCACCTTTTGGGCATTGACTGTATTTTAAAGAGGCCATATAACGCTATTTTAAAAGTTCGATATTTTGTTTGGTGTACAAGAATATGTTAACATGCTTTTTCACATACTGTACATTATTGCAAAACATCTATTCTCAGTCTGTCTGAAATGCTCTACATATCTACTCCATCTGAAAAGCCCAGAGTGCTCTGATTGGCCAGCTGACCAAGTGCGCTGTGATTGGCCAAACACATCTAAAGCAATTTTAAACACAAACAGTTAATAGTGTTCTCAGTTTTACAGTATCAGTTCGTGCCCCAGTCAGATTCTAAAAATGAAGATGATCAAGCAGATCAATTGGAACCAACATGGTGTCAACGGATTTGCCTATGGGCGGGAATTATGCTAATATTTAAAATTGTGACATAGATATTTGCGAAATTAATAGCTAGACTTCAATCAAGGCATTTTAGGCAGGACTGGACAATGGAGCAGTGTTCTCTGTTTGATAGAATAAAAGCCTTTTGTGGGAGACTATGAGATTTGTAACTTTGAAGATCTTAATATACATGCACAAACAGATACATTACATACTAAAGGAAAAGATTAAAAAAATCCTTACGGCCTCTTTAATGTATTGGTTTTGCTCATCCACACGGCACATCTTAGTCAAATGGGCTTTAAAGGGATTGTTCATTAACTTTTATTTTGATATTCTTTTGTCTTGTATTGCCCCTGTGTATTTATACCCTCAGTTGTCTTCTGTTCCTGGTCTTGTGTTGAAGTTTTGTGCTGTTTTTTTTATTTATTTTTTATCTTTGTATTATTCCTGGTGTTCATCTGTTTCAAGCCTCTTTCATCTGGATAATGAAGTTAAGACAATGTAATCATTTACTTGTCCTCATGTCGTTCCAAACCTGTATGGTTTCTTTCTACGGTGAAACACAAAAGAACATATTTAGTCCATTCAATGAAAGTCAATGGGGTCGAAAAACAAACAACACTGGACCCCACTGATTTTCATTGTATAAAAAACACTAAGACATACAATTATCTTCTTTTTCTGCTCCACAGAAGAAAAGGTCATAAAGCTTTAGAATGACAAGAGAGTAAGTAACGATGACAGAATTGTCATTTTCAGGTGAACTATCTCTTTAAGACCCAAGCTTCTGCCAATGATTGGAACGACTGTTGCATCAGCATCCAATCGATCGAATGAAGGTGAAATCTGTAAGCGGTTATTCTAATTTGTCTAGAGCCCTTTATTTGCTTTTCAACAAACAATTACAACTGCAAGGCAAATGTTACATCACCTAATTAATATTCATGAGTCAGGATGACACATCCCTGGCTGTACATAACTTTACTTCTAAGTAATGCAATTACTTACTTTGAATATAGGATTTCATGTTTTAATTATGGATAGTTTAAAACCTATATTTGATGTTAATGTAATGTTAAACATTGTTTTAATCCAAATAATTGAGCTCCCTTTCTGTTGTGCTGTTAAAGAAGTACTGGAAATTTAACGCAGACAGCAACAAAACAGGAAAAAAAACAGGAATCCTCACATTATAAGAAATAGAAACTTCAAGCAAATGTTTTTCATTACTTTAAAGTGGAGTATTCCACAAAAGTTCTTAGTGAACAGTGCAAAGAAATGAAAGCTTTAGCATAAGTTCTGCCGGGAAGACTCAATTACTACGTCACCTATTGCCTTCACTTCTATCCAATCATATTCGTAGGCTCATTGTATAAAAGCTCGGTACTTACACATGTTTGAGTTCGCAGATACTGAAGCGACGATTACCCCCATCCTCCCCACCACCACCAGGATGGTCCTGTCCATACCTCCCAGGGGGGTCGGCTGCGCCCCTGCCTTCATCTTCAGGCAGGAATTGCAGATCCGATACCCTCGGATTATGCACTACGGACGGGGCCTACGCCAAATGACTTTGTATATTATCAGCTTGCTGAGCTGTCAATAAATGTATGGTTTATTGAAATAATTCTCCCGAGTCTTTCTGGTAGAACTGACTAATCAATGATAATATTAGTGTAAGGATTGAGAAATTAGAAAATGCCGGACAGTCTGGTTGAAGAGCGACCAGACCCTGAGAGGACAAAGGACCTCTCTGGAAATTAACATTTGAACTCCTCCTCGTGCACTATTGAGACGAAAGTCTCACCTCAGAGTCATCCTAATCTACATCTCTTTCTCTCATCCCCCTCTCCTTCTCCCCCAATGACTCGCCCAAGAATATATGGTTTAATGTGAATGATTAACATCGAGTATTATACATATTTAGTATAATTTGAAATGTCTCATTGCGACTGGTACAAATGTCTCATTTCCAAATACGTAAAACAAAAGGTAATAAGGTTTTTAAGAGTTTAGGGATAACTGACACACAGAGGAAGGTGGTCTCTAGACAAATTGCCTCCTACCCCCCCAAAAGGTGTAACTTCTGAATGCAAATTTCCATTGTTAAAAGATGTTTCCAAGTGAAAGAGGTCCTGACTATATAATGAAATGCAGCAGGGGATCCGGGGCCTTTCTGTACCTCAGATTAGCCCGTGAGACTGAGAGTGAGACCTCTCAGCCTCATGTATATCTTAATGTTGGGTTTGCATCTTCTCTCTATTCCAGTGCATTTGATGTTTTGTATCGATTATCTTTGAATTGATTATGAAATTGGCATGATACATTTACCTGACATAATAAATTGTTACATTTGATTATTCTAACTGACTTTGACATTATTTTCATTAAAGAGTTAAAAGGAATAGTCAAACATTCGCTCATAATTAATGATCTACAGATATCATTAAAACCTTTTCATTTATGGAGTCAGATGAAATAACGAGAGAATACATATTCAAATGTATTGCATTTAATCAAAAAATACTTTGCCTCGAGAAAAGACAGTAACACGTTAAGACCTTCCGCGCTGGTCGGATGCCTCCATTGGGCCGATCGAGCGCGAGCTTACATTAGTTCTTGATTATTATTGTTTTGTTTTTTACCAATCAGTTGTTGCAGTCCTTCTCTCACCCCTTTCTTCCCCAATCAGTCACTTTCTTCTTTTTCAACTTCTCTGTGCAAAAAAGGCCAGATAGCTGCTGGTTTTGGGAGTCAGACAGCGGGCGGTTAAGCAGACGGTTCTGATCTGGTAGGGAGGTTTGGAAATGGCCGCCACCACCTTAACGCCTGAATACATTCTTCCCCCTGTGCAATCTCGACCTGGCTTGACTGGGCACAGATCAATCCATTCAACAGCGTGCTGTTGGCCGCAGCACGCCGAAGGCAGAGACGGGCCGCCGGCCGAAATGCTCAGTGGGATGTAATCAGGCCCCGACATCCCACTGCATTCAGTCAGATGGGCATAAAGGTACAGTAGCAAGATGTAAAAAGAAGCAAGATTGAGCTCTTTGAGAAATGAAATAGAGCAATATACTTTTATAGTGATTACAATAACGTCTTTGAAACAGATGTCTAAAATTTTATCCATCCATCCATCCATCCATCAAACACATGCATATATACAAATATATCCACACACACACACGCACGCACGCACGCACGCACGCACGCACACACACACGCACACACTCACACACACGTTTACTTATATTTAAACGGGGACATTCCATAGACGTAATGGTTTTTATTCTGTAAAATCTGTATATTTGATCCCCTTACACTAACCCTACACCTAAACCAACCCATCACACAAAACTTTCTGAATTTTTACATTTTTAAAAAACCTTTAATTACTTTACTTTTATACCATATTTACAAATGAGGACTGAGGTTTTTGGAAATTTTGTCAGGTTTTGGTCACTTCTGGGTACAAATTTGTCCCCAAAATATAGTTAAGGAGGTGTACACACACACACACACACACACATGGCTTTTAATGTCTAACGTAATTCTTAAAAGTAATATATTTTAACATAAATATTAATTAATATATTTTATATAATAAAAATATAGCCAGAATTAGTAGGACAGGCCTAATACCTAAAAGAACAGGCATTATAAACAGATGACTTATGGGGGACATTATGAAAGCAGATGTGCTGAAATCATTTGAGGGATGTGCCATTTGAAAGAGCAGGACAAAAGTGAGAGTTCGGAGGATCCGATCGTCCCTCCGGGAGAAGATAAGATGCGGCCTGAAGGGTGTCTGTTACTGATAAACGCTCTGCGATATCCACACTGACACACGGGGACCATTAGCAAATCCGTGACCACATTTGTGGGCCCTGCTCCTTTTCTAAACGGCCAAGCTGGCAGAGTATTATGTAGCACTTCACTGAAACCCGGTGTTCCTTTCAGCTCCCACAAAATGCCTTGCAACCTCAGTGTATCTTAGGGTCGTAGGGGAACGGTCGGGAACATGGATTTTCGGTTATGCTCTTCTTCAGTCAGGCTCTGCAGATTGTTATTGATTTTCAAAATGAAAGGATGTGCCATCATGTTTGCCGTCATATCTTAAACTGGGTCATTTGTAGCTGTCAATTATGCCTGGCAGTGCAGGCCTGCGGTATCAGGGTTCTGGTGACTGTAATATGAGAAGAATGACGGACAAACAGGGAGCTCAACAGCTAAGTGACGTTCTGAACACCGACTCACAGGCTTTTTTAATCAAAATAAAAAAGTAACCGTAGCCACTATGACATCTGATTTGCGAGGAAACTTAATTAAAGTGTCAGATGAAATTTATTTTGCTCTCTGGCCTCCTTTAGCTTTGTGAGGCTGTACTCATTACCGGTGTGATTTAATTAACCGGCCAGTTAATTGAGGAAAAATGGCATTGTTCACTCGTAATCTCCTTTCTGCGATGCAGCTGCAGAAAGATATCGGGTCAATCATGGGTTATGTTCCTTATGTTCCTGTTTTGTGGAAAACAATATCAGTATCTCCTGTCCGTATACTTAGACATTCTGCTATCTTGAAAGCGCAGTAACAAAGCTGTTTCTTTGACCTGTCTCCTGGTCATGTGATAAAAAGCTATGTTTAAATGAAATTCAACAGTTTAACAAGACATCTGCAGCAACAAGAAATCCAAAATGCATTTACGGCAGTGATAAGTCAATCTCTGGAGCTGCTAAAATTGCAGTAAGGTTCCGAATCTTGAAATATTTGTCTCTAAGCCATACGCAGACAAAGTTTAATACTTAGGATTACGGATTTTTTTACTGCACAGTTATCGTGGCCAAAAGAATTAGAATCAGATCAATCAGAATTGAGCATTAAGGTTTGCAGAGTGAACATAGCCATGTCTCTATCTGCCTTTTATTCTGCTACAGCGATCGCTGGATGTCTTTGTCCATATTAGAGTTTTCCTGGAACTAATGCTGCATTCACACCATGTCGGAATTATCGTAGGCTCCAGATGCGGATCTGTTCACGTCCTCGGACTGGGAATTATGCGTTCAGAAGCGGTCACATGGTACAAGTATAGGAGCTCTCAAACAATTCACATCTTACAAGCTGCAATTACAAGCTCTTTGAGTTTTTATCCGAATGAGCACACTTTTGGACTGTATGTACTGAAAGGGATGTGCACATAATAAAACACAGAAAGGTCAGTGGTTAATGTAACATTTCCTGTTTCAAGACTAGCAAAATAATTACAATTCACTCTCTGTACAGTTGCCAGATCTGCAAGATAACTAAGGCAGAGGTGGTTGAAGAGTTTGGTGGTTTTGCAAGTCCTGCAGATTGGGGTGATTTTCATGGAATCTAAAAAACTTCCACACTGGCGAGCTAACTTAGCATTAATAAGCAACATTAATAGAACATTATCATATTATCAAATTTTTTTCAGGCTAAACCTGTTATTTTGAAATGTATTGCACTGACAGGTTAAATTAGCAGCTTTCCTAGAATACACCATGTGGACGGATAACACCTTGCATCAAATGACACCGCATGATCACAGATTCACTCATAACATTTCAAACCATTCACCTGAAGGTTTGTCATTTAGATCTTCTCGACGGTTAACTGCCTCTTAACCGTCTCTGTGAACCCCCTCAAACTTGTAGCAAGAGGTAGACATCTCAAAATATAGCCTTGTCTCTTTCCCCTGTCATTACTCACGGCTGTCATGGGCGCTCTGGAATTGGCATTGAGTAATGACAGGTCTAAAGCGAATGACCTGCCACAATATAATTGCTTTTGACGATTATGCATGGCCTTTTACCTGTAATCGCAGCAAAAAAGTTTTACATTAAAAGAAAAATCAGTGAAAGGAGAGCGAGAAAAAGGCACAGAAAGTAAGCACAGGCGACTCTGTGTGATTGAAAAAGTACTTTCTATTGTAAATAGAGTGGTCTATAATTACAGCCCAGCCTGTTTTTTTTATTTTATTTTTATTTTTATGGCCAGCACTCTTCTATTGTAAAAATGTAATAAATAACATCAACGCTTGACTGCTTTCTGTCAATTTCTATGTCTGATGGCCCACTTTACACTTAGTCTCTAGGGGGCACTACGTCTACCTTCCCATGGATTCTTTCCTCAAATGCACAGCATGAGACAAAGAAGACATGCAGAATGAGAGTATTATGTGCATTTTTAAACACAGAAACTCCATGGTGTGAAGATTGGAAGATATTTTCAGTGGGGGTCCCAGCATGGGGGCTGTGAAGTGTTGGTGGAAACAGGGCTGAGTTTTTTTCATCCATGGAGTTGGGCTACATGCAGATGAGCCCTGTGACTGGAAAAAACATGCTTTGTACCGCAGCGTTCTCTCAATGTTAAACGGAGGTTGGCATCACGCTGGGCTCTCCAGATCGCTGTACTCGAAGGGTCTACAATGCCGTCACCTTGAGACCGTTCTCAAGTGTCATTGTTCCCTCATATGCTCTCTCTTCTTTATGCCTGTGAAGATCTTTAAGCAATTCAGCGGTTCTGGTGAGCGATAATTGGTGTAGGTCTCCATCTGTCCTACCTGTGCTGTGAGAGAAGTGCCCACACAATGACACACATACACACACACACACACACACAAACACTATTTTTTTCTCTTGTTCTCTGTCACATCCACACACACACTTCTCTCAATGCAACGTCTACCCCTCCCAAAAAACCCACACGCGCACACTTGCTTTAGGTGTTTTGGCTCATTAACTCAGAGTTGCTGAGGCTGAAAGGGCTGCACGTGCTCACAGCAGGTTCCATCCACCGGAGAGACGGAGAGAGAAAGAGAGAGGGAAAAGTGTTGGCATGCAATTGCAGGTGCAATTCACACTTCTCCTTCCATCTGCTTAGGTCAGTACCGCACAGAGAATCAAACATACTGCCAGATACATGTCATCGCTACAAAAAAACAAAACAGAAAAACCCTGGAATCACTTGGTCACATCCCTGGTGACAAAGCCAGCCTAAGGTGATTGGCTGGTCTCTCAGCCTGGCCAAGCTGGTCATGCTTGCCTATTTTGATGGTTTCACAGGGTTTTTGGGTACCTGCCAGGCTGAGAGACCAGCTAGACTAGCTCACAAGTGCTCAAAACCACTATTAAAATACAGTATGAAAACAGACTAGCCTAACCATCTTGGCTAGGCTGGGAAATTCACAGTAATGTTAGATTGAGGTATTTAAGCTATCCTATCTGTGGAGAAGCATTTTGACAAGACACAAAATAATGAAAAAAAATAAAAAAATACAAAATACAAAATAATAATACACAAACAAACAAATAAAATTAGCATATTTAATTACTAAAATAAAGAACGATTTTGTCCTGGAGCGTATCAAATTGCATAACAGCATAACATAACATAACATAACATAACATAACATAACATAACATAACATAACATAACATAACATAACATAACATAACATAACATAACATAACATAACATAACATAACATAACATAACATTTAAAGGGTTAGTTCACCCAAAAATGAAAATTCTGTCAGTAATTACTCACCCTCATGTTGTTCCAACCCCGTAAGACCTTCGTTCATCTTCGGAACACAAATTAAGATATTTTTGATGAAATCTGAGCCATGTCTGAATCCTCCATAGGCTGCTATGTGACCGAAACTTGCTGGCCCAGAAAAGTTATTAAAGAGATCGTTAATATAGTCCAAGTGACTCCAGTGGCTCAATCTTTAGTATATCAAGCGACGAGAATACTTTTTGTGCGCAAAAACAAACAAAAATAACGACTTTATTCCACTATTCATTTCCTTCTCTCTGGACCTCTAGTTGGTTCGCGTAGTGTTTTTGCGCAGCGCGTCCGTGTTACACGTCACCACGTAGGCTCACTATTGGCCGACGCCGGTCATGTGTGTGATGCGTGATGACGTGCAACACAGACGCGCAGCGCAAAAACACTACGAGGCCCAGAGAGAAGGAAATGAAAAGTGGAATAAAGTCGTTATTTTTGTTTGTTTTTGCGCACAAAAAGTATTCTCGTCGCTTGATATACTTAAGATTGAGCCACTGGAGTCACTTGGACTATATTAACGATCTCTTTAATAACTTTTCTGGGCCAGCAAGTTTCGGTCACATAGCAGCCTATGGAGGATTCAGACATGGCTCAGATTTCATCAAAAATATCTTAATTTGTGTTCCGAAGATGAACGAAGGTCTTACGCGGTTGGAACAACATGAGGGTGAGTAATTACTGACAGAATTTTCATTTTTGGGTGAACTAACCCTTTAACATAACATAAAAAAAACATAACTTATACCAGCTCCCAAGTGCCCCAAACCCCCATAAAACTATAAATACAGACCACCTATCAATTTTGCCAGATTGCAAAACAACTGGGAAACTACTGTATACTGTATGTTGTTGTTTTTTAGCAGGGAGGTGATTGGTTGAGCTCAAACTATCTGTCTGTCACTCAATCAGCTGGACGCCGTTGAGCTGTCCTGATTTTCCTGTCTTATTGTGAGACTGTCCTGTTGCCCTGCTGTCCCTTTAAACCAGTGTCTGCAAGATTTGCCCCATTATGGTCATTGTGTGCCAGGCAAACCTTACGTCCAGCACCTGTCAGGCTTCTGCTGGAGTAAGCGTGAAGGGAACAACCAGAGAGGACGGCTCATTGCTACTGCTGTTCCAAAAACAGCTCAAATCCCGACACCCCCGGCCTTTATTATCCTTGGCCGTCTCAGAGTAGATCTGAGATCAGCTGAAAGGTTGGCGGCCATGATCTTTGGAGATCTCTTTCCAGCTCAGTGGACATGTCAGAACTCCAGCTGGGCATAATGAGGGGCTGCTCACTTCTGCGGAGGGCTGGAAGAGACGTAAGCCTCACGCCTACTCCTTCACACTTAGGGACACGCTTCTGACTTATATTGTGTGTGTGCAGCCCTCATGAGCTTCCGAAGTCTATCTTTAACAAGCATTCCTGTCTGGAGGTTGCTATATAATACATGTCCTGGACTACAGCAGATAAAAACTTCAGTGTCTAATGCAACGGAAATAGTCACAGCTGGTTAACTAGCTCACTATCTTTACCAAGATGAACGACTAACCAGTTTAATCAAGACTGTCTACAACAGTGGTTTTAAACTGGGACCCACATTTTACCATGGTCATTAAGCCGTGACCTAAATGAGTCCAAATTTTTTAAAACCAAGCAAAACACACACACACACACACACGCACACGCATGCACACACACACACACAGTACTTAACACTCATAAATTGTAATAACTGATGAACAAACAGTATTATAAAATAAGTCTATTAAACAGCAGTCCCAAACTTGTTTTTGTTAATACATTAAAGTTAGTATGAGCCACCACAGTCATTAAAAATATAGAAAATAACAAAACATGTGAAAATAAAGTGGTATTTTGGAAACAGCTACTACAGTAACTAAATGCACAATACAACAAAACGAAATTAAAAGTCCCAGTTTAAAAACTAAAACAAAAAACAGTTAAGCTAGTTAGCTGGTCTTAGCTGGTCTTCCAGCCCGGTCATAGCTAGTTTAGCAGACTGGTTTTTAGAGGGGTTTTGGCCACTTCTTGATCATGCTGGTCCTAGCTGGTCAGGCTGCGAGACCAGCTGTTTTTAGCAGTTTTGTTGTTGTTGTTAACATAACAGAGAATAGCATAACGTAACGTAACATAAGTTAAATCAGCTCCCATGCCCGAAGCCTCCATAAAATTATACAGAGCAACCAATTTGTTTTTAACTGGAAGATTAATCTTCAAATCTAATGTACTTTTATCTACTAAATTTTGATCTTAAGTTATACTGAGTTCAATCTAAAAGTACATGATAGTCTCTCCACTACTGACAAAATGAAATTCATTCATGCGTTTGTTAGGCTTGTCTTACCAAAGAGCTTTACCAAACAATTACAAAGCATCAGGACACAGCTGCAAGAATGCTGACTCGTACAAGACTGAGGAATCAGAACCAACAGTTAAATCCCTTCCCTGTGTACCCGCATCTTACAGAACTGATTTGATTATCCTCTTATTTTGAAATGTCTTCATGGTGTAACTTCTATATATATTTGCAATGATTTTATGATGCAATATGATCCAACTGCAACTTGCTGTGGACTTGAATTTCAAAGCACACGTGTTTTTTGTGTTCTTTATTCATTCTCTGTAATTTGTTTTTGTTTACGTGCATATACAATGTCCCCCAAAAAGTATTTGGTCACTTAAGCCAAAATTATAAATGTATAAATGTCTGAATATTGAATATAACATAATATAAAAGTGGCATTTAACAAATTTAAGGTTTTAAAATCTGAAGCAACAGATTTGTTCAAAATAACAACCTTGAGACCACTTGGATAAAAAATAACTGAAAGAACGGTTTAGACAAGTTAAGCTAGGTCTGAGAAAAACTCTAGCATCATTTGTTCGCAGATCCCATTTGGATAGGTTTTTTTTTTGTGTGTATATATCTAACACAAATATATTCAGACATTCAATACATTCAGAGATACTGTTTTTGTTACACTTGCAAACACTTTGCTTACTTACTAATCTACCATAGGGATAGCTGCTGATAGACAGCTTTACAATGGCCACCATCATAACACACACTTTAGCATGACCATTAGCATAAATGTTAGCTAGAAAATATTAAATAAATATAAAATAAAATACAGAAATATAATTTGTTTATGGCTCTGAGGAGATCATAGTTCATCCAATAATCATGAGAATTGCAGTTTGGATTATCTTAACTGTGTTTTTGTGTGTGTTTAAGTATTAGTTTTCCCACCCACACACACACACACAAACACTCTCTCTCTCTCACACACACACACACACACACACACACACACGCACTATGCTAATCAACACCAATCTGAGCTCTCTCAAAGCTGTAGGTTCTTTGCTTGAAATTCTTTGCTTTAAAAACATTTCTCAACTGGATGGGTCATTTATTTGCAAACTGCACACTGGTGACACAGTGTTTATCCTAGTCTACTTTAACGCAAATGAATTCATCATTAAACTTGTACACAGTCTCAATCGGAAGAAGGCACAGCAAACATTACCATAAATTTGAGTGCACGCGCTAACACACAGCTGTAGGATAACAGCAACTGTTTACTTGTTCTATATTATGGTGAAAAATGAATTAGGAGGAAAACGGAAGAAGCTTTGAAGATTTTTGCTGTAAAAAGACAAGGTCATGGAGACAAATTTGTAAACAGAGCTTTCCGTTTTTTAAGTGTATGCGGCACAAATGAAAGAACCCATTGATTTTACACCGCTGTGTCTTTTGTATTTGCTTTTATTTTATGTTTCTCATTGGCCTGAGGTATTTATTGTAACAAAATCTGTGGGAGAGCACTCCAGAGTGTGCACCAACTTCATTCCTGTGGAGTTTTACAGTTTAATTACAGTCTGTGGTGGGAAAACTAAAAGAATTCATGGCAGTTCAGTCTGGGTTTCTCTCCCATGCCCTCAACCCTGCAATCAAACTCGCCTGCTCTACACACACCACATACCAGACCTTCAGTGACACAACATCTGCTACATGCACACAAAAAGGGCAACACAAAGCATCATTATTGTTGCTGATGAATAAAAATAGGTAACCAATGCATTAGCTTTTATACACTGTAAAAAAAAAATCTGTTAAATTTACAGTAAAAAACTGGCAGCTGTGGTTGGCAGAAATTTACTGTAAAAAATGCGGTGGCAACATTTTAGATTTTACGGACTTTAAATTTACAGTAAGAAATCGTATTTAATTATCTGAAATAATGTTGATTTACTGACCTATTGAAGTATTAATATCTGTTTTGTACCATAGTTATACACTGATAACCACCAATCACAGTGGTGATGAAAAATCACATGATGAATTAAAGCACATCACAACCAGCTCTTTCACAAGAAAGTTAATACTAATATAGAAGCTGCACGGTGTCATTCACACAAACACTAAACACTATCATGGTAACACACATGAAATTTAAAAAATGCAATAAACATTAATTTAACAACATTAAATGTAACATAAAACCCTAATGTCATAACTGATTAGAAAAAAACGAAGAAAACTATGAAGAAACAAAAATACATCAAGTGTGAAGTGTCACGCAGGGAATTGTGGGAATGTCAATTTACGGGTTTTCACTGTAGATTATATGATTTATTCTTTTTCACTTCCAAAAACTATAAATTTAACGATATTTTACAGTACAATTACATTAAATGTACCGTTAGATCTATCACAGTTGTTTTTACCGTATTTCAACTTTCTGTTAACCAATTAACATTTTTTCACTGTAGCATTTTTACAGTCTTTGACCGTAAAAATCACGATAATTTTTTACAGTGTAGCTGCCTTCTTTTCCACAGACACTGACACTATTAATGACAGCTTTGCTATTGAGTGGAACAGACCGAATAGTTCCGAGTAAGATACGACTTTCTGACTCTTGTTTCCAGAGATATTTTTCTCTCATTCATTCATTCCTTCATGTTTTTTTTGTAACTCTTCAGAGATTTCATCTGTCGACTGTGACTAAGCAATTCGGCTGCACATCGTAAGAACTCTCTGCCCTACTTATATGGAGAATATTGTCCACGTTTAATAGATTTGCAAGGTTTTGAATCTCAGAGAGGAAATCAAAATGTTCAACTGCAGACTGCTGTGTGGGAATCAATGACTTGTGGAAATGAAACTTTGAGGAAACATTCAGGATTTAGGGCTCATTTATGGTTAAAGGCGACTGATGTTTCTTTTTTATGCCATTTGTTTTGTTCTCTCGCTCACCTAATTTATGGAGAAGCGAGATGCCCACCTGCATGAGCATTCGGAGTGTGGCTGAACAGGACCAGCACAAAGTCATGATTAATTTCTAGACCCTCTTCAAAATAGTAGGGGAGCGCTATAACCTTTTCCATGAGACTCCATTGCAATTCCCACATTAATGTAATCATCATTTAATCGTGTCACAGCACCACATGGTAGCAAACTCAACTGCTAGCCAGAGTTGTGCAACATTCAGAAGTGAATTGAGAATGCCTTTAAAATTCCTACATTTGATTTGAATTTGAATTGAGGTTGCAAACAGGATGCAGAATCCAATTTGAATGTGAAATCTGTAAAGTTTAAAAAAGACAGACAGACAGATAGACAGATAGATAGATAGATAGATAGATAGATAGATAGATAGATAGATAGATAGATAGATAGATAGATAGATAGATAGATAGATAGATAGATAGATAGATAGAATGTCAGAAACACACACACAACATAATCGCCTTCACTAACTATTTTAATGATGCCTGACCTTTGGTGCTCATTTTCAAGACATGAATTTTCACACTTCTCAATTAAACTATGCAGTCTTGACACTGTGACTTCAGACTGTGAGCGAATATTAGATACTCTTTGAATAGGTTCCCTGATTTTCCATGCAAGCTGTGTGACCCCCAACACATCGCTAATGTGTGAAAACCAATTGAGTATTGAGCTGTTAATCACTGACAAAAATAATATTGGAAAATTGCTAATAAGAACCATATGCGTGCAATCATTAAGGTGCATTTATGATGTCCAGCTGAACTCTGGGGCTTAAACTCTGAACCGGGCAGATGGACTAAGTGTGTGTGTGCTTATTTGAATACTGTAGTTTTGTGTCATCACAAAGCCAATATGGCAGGCAACAAAACTTGCTTTCTCCCTGACACATGAACCTCCACAAACATTAATTTGCACAAATACACATAACTTGTGAAATTGGCAGGGTTTGTTACTCCAGCGCTAACTGTGAACTTGTTTTTGACACCTACACACAACTTACTTACATATTGATTCCTGTGGATACTGGATAGCATCATGTCGAGAAGACGGAGCAAGATTTGTTTTACCAACGTTTGTGTTTCATCAGTCATTCACGCTAGAGCTCGGCTAAATGTATACATTGCATACATGCATGCACTGTTATTGATACAGTTTCCACGTGTTCACTGCAATATATTAGAAAAATACTCTGTAAATAAATTAGAACAAGTAAAATAGTCGGTTGGTTGATGGACATGCACTTGTTAAAGGGTCATTTCACCCGTGGAGACATGAATGTGTATTGAAAGTGGGTCATTTATGTAGAAGAAATGTGAAATTATTTTTGAATTTGGAGCTTTCTAGACTGAGAAAAGCCAGAAAATGTATTTTTGGCTTATGTGGATGAAAGACAACAACTCCCAGAATGCACTTGCTTCGCTGCCTTACAAGGCCACTCCCAAGCCACGCCTACCGGTAAGACAGCGCACAGTTGAAAACAAAAACATCAAGGCAAGGCTAGGCTACGAGTGAGTCTCCGTGACGAGTTTGCCCAAAATGTCCGGGATTCGGCTTTTGCGTTCTACAGTCGCCATTCATCATGTTTACTGTGGCGAGCAGGACGAGGCTGAGGGGCGCGGGAGAACGGCGCGAGGCCGGTGGCGGGATTACTGACGACCGACACCTGTGAGGCACTGTTCTCGTATCTCGCACGGATGAGCAGGTATTTTCTTAGCAATGGTAAAATACACATCAACCGATCACACCACCGGCCTCGCGTCTTTCAACCGATCACGCCACCGGCCTCGCGTATTTCTCCCGCGGCGCTAGCCTCGTCCTGCTCCCTGTATTACTGTGATTACTGATGAGCGCGCCTGTGAGATGCACCGGTCTCATGGGCTATCTCTCACGGAGGTGCGGGTATTTTCTTAGCAATGTTAAAACGCAAATCAACCGATTACTTGTTTAGCATTCATGTAAACATTACATTCAGATTCACCAATCGGGGTGAATTCAGTTAGATTGAAACAAAAGGTGAGCATGTAAACAATGGATGGCGACCGCAGAAAGCAAAAGCTGAATCCCGGACATTTTTGTCGATCTCGACGGCCGGACATGTCCGGGAAATAGAGTATGGTAACCCCTACTACTCAGCTTTCTTCGTCCCTGTTTTCTGCAGGTTTCTGCCGTTGAAATCAAACGCACTCGCACTGATCTGTGATAGGTCTGTTAGCGCATTAGGTCCAACCCCCTATGGGCGGGTTTGAAAGGGTGGATCTAGTGCTTGTAGTCTTAACAGAAATCCCCCCCTCTTACACTTCCTCCTACAATGACGCAAAATGACGATTTTTGCGTCATTGTAGGAGGAAGTGTAAAAAGGTAAATACAGATTTCTCTCGTCTCGGGGAAAATGAAAAAATGTTGCATGACCATTCAATAGTATGACTGGGTTTCTAACAATGCAAAGCTTAATGCAAATGGGTGAAGTGTCCCTTTAATGCTGATGGTGAGGATCATAATGTACCTCATATCTCATAATGTACCTCAAACTGAGTAGTGTATCACTGAGAAACGTCCAGCTCGAGTCGTCCTTGCGATGGAGGTTCTGGTTGAATGAATAGTTCTTCCAATGTTTCATCATTGAACTCGATCATTTTGACTTGTTTGTTACTGTGTTTGGTTTACGGTGTAAGAAGCCTCATGACAAGCAGAGCTGACGTAGTTATGGCAATGGGCGTTTTTGTTTTTGACACAAGCGATGTATGCGGTAGACCAATCACAACAGACTGAGCTGTCTGGCCAATCAGAGCAGAGTAGCTTGCGGAAAGGACGGATTTAGAGAGACTGATTCGTCTGATGAGTTGTTTTAGAATCATTGAAAATGTGGTGATGTGCAAATGTATATTATGAGGAAATGAAACAGTTTTTTGACCTTTGATGCATGTAAACCTGTTGTAGGAGACTCCACAACAACATTAGGAAACTTTAAAATAGCATAATAGGGGCACTGTAACTCTCTGATCTAGTTTATCCATCAGTTTGATTCTTTCAGACAGTTTGCTAACATGACAGATGGCCATTATCGCATCAAAAGTGTAATCAGCCAATCACAGCAATGAAGAGATGGGCATTAGCATGTTAATGGTGTAATGAACCAATCAAATCCCTCAGATAGTGTCACTTCCAAAAAACAAAAAAAATCATGATATTTGTTTTCATTTAGCATGTATTGCAGTTTATTTACTCATACAGAGTTTTTAGCAGAAGCTTGAAGAAAACACTCTTGATATAGTGCTCCTAAACAGCAAACACACACAAATACACACACATTCCCCAGGGTCGGCCCATTCTGTGAGCCCATCATCCTTTGCACAGCACTGCCTGACAATGATCAATGCATCTGCTCTATTATGATGGATTAATGCTGTGGTTATTATGTGCACACACGTGAGTGTCTAAAAGCCAGAGAGGAAGGTAGATAAACAGTGAGATGAAGAAAAAGTGAGAGATATACAGGGGAAGATGGAAAGAAGGAGGGAAGGGGGAACCAATTCACTAGAAAGACCACGGCCAATCAAATGCGGACAGAAACCAGCAGACAGGAAGATGCTTCTTCAATTTAACTTGCATTAATAATGCATCAAGTTCTTCTGAGCTCGCCTGTCTTTGTCTCAGTATGCTCTCTATTCACACACACACACACACACACACACACACACACACACACACACACACACACACACACACACACACACACACACACATACACAGAGCTGATCCTGACCTCCCTGGGGCCCTAAGCAAAATCAACATTCAACATGTCCAGCCAATCAACATTTTAAATGCAATATAGACTATAAATCAATAGTCAATGTCAATACATTGCTTTCCATCTTGCTTTATTGCAGAGTTGTAACTAAACTGACTTGGAGACTAGATAATCATTGTCTTGTTTTAAAAGTATGTGCGCCTATAATGAGGAGTGCCATCACGCCCATATTGTACTGGTCCCCACAGATGTTTTGCTGGAAAGTGCGCGTTTCATTTCGTGCACGTGCATATGAACTCATATTATGGAAGGCCATGAGTGCCAAAACACGTGAATTTTAAAACGTCAACAACATGTATTTAACGCGCTGATTTGTCACAAGTATTCAACGCTTATTTAACGCGTATTTAACGTTGAATACGCGTTAAATACGCGTTGGTGACGTGTTAAAATTCACGTGTTTTGGCCCTCTTGGCTTTCCATACATGTTAACGCGCGACTCGTAAATCTTTTCTGAGCTGCAGGTTATAAACAAACACCATTGCCCTTTGTCGTTTATCAAACGTAAATAGTTCAGTCTCCTTTTTTTCTTCTTTCTTTTTTTTGTCAGGCACAAAGTGGAAAACCGAAAAAAGTGGAAAACCGAAAATCATACAGTTTTATAATGACATAAGTACAAGTAAATTAACTCTTTGAGCACACACCGCTTACAGAAACATGCAGGCATTTATGCTGTATGATTCATACTTTGTTCCAAATAGTTAGTCATTCAATCTCTTTTTCATTTGGCTGAAATGAAAGCGCAAGCATGCTGCGGCGCACTAGGCTAACACGGCACAATTCTGTATTACAGGATCATGGAGGAGTAATAGAGTTTAAAAGGCTAATAAATAAAAAAGCAAACGCAGAGTCCGCATAGCTTAATTCCAATCCTCTTCATAAGTCCTACTCATCTTTCTCTCAGGATTGGGCGTCATGGCTTAGGAAAGGGGAACATTTTTAATGGCCGTTGTGAGGTTTATCAGCCGTGTAAGTGTACTTACCAGCAGAGGGACTGCGCATGTGTTATGTGTTCTGATGTGTGACGCTGAACTGTGTGTATGATGCCTCCTGGGACCGCAAGGACCCCCATTTGCTCATTAGCAACTCCGGCACAAATGGAGGCCCTGAACAGCCACACATTCACGTCCCCTTTGGCTCCCTTTCTCTTGTTGCGCACACACACTTTTCGCACATTGTTTACAGCGAGTGCTTTTTTCAGCGCGCCCACCATCGCGCCAGCTCCTGCGGTCAGCACAGTGAGGACAGAAAACATTATTATTCCCCAAACTCAAAATGTCACAGCGGAGTCCGTCACATGTGGATTAATTGCATCTAGAATATGAATGTGTTTACAGTGCATAGCTTTGCCTCACATAATGAGAAACTCACATTTCACATCCTGGCTCAATGATACTGCCGTTAATTAGTGGAAATAGAAAAACACAAATGCTAAGTTTAGAATGAGCTTTCGGTTGCTGTGTTTCAGATGTGCTAACAAAATGCTTAAAGAGACACAACAGAGCTTTCAGTTTATTTCGGGGTCAGCCTGTGAAATGTATAACATGGAAGTAAATATATTCATGTGTATATTTAATGTAATAGCTGAAAGTAATCAAAACGATATGCAAGCTGAACACCATGAACACGCTTATCCTTACAGTCTGACACTATTTCCCTTTGGATTCACTCATAAAGTCTGTCAAATCACATTTGAACATTAGTTGCAGTTTAACAGCTGCAGTATTACCCTGCGAATGAGGTGGGCAGACCAATCTTAGCCAAAAATGAGCTAGAAAAAGAAGCCTGATAGAGTGGATGTGCTGAAAAGAGTTCGATACAGTATCATACTGAGCAATGTTCCAGGCACAAATATGAGGTGAATAATTCTCTCCAAATGGCAGCAGAGGTTGACACAGATGTGTGGGGGGATTGTAGCAGGCAGGGAGCCAGCCGGGAAAAAAGGTGAAAAACAGACCTAAATGTCACTCATTTCCTGGCACTTTTAATGTCCCATATGCTCACCGTACAAGATGGACTGTTGGTGGAAAGGAATATTCAGAGGCAGAAACTGGCTTCCATTGTCTTGGACATATTACAGCTTGATATCACTTTGCCACCTTCGAAGGGTCAATCAGTCTATCAAAGTTAAAGCATCAGAAAAGGACCAGCAAATTGCATGCCAAACAATTTCAATTTGTCTTTTTAAAAGGAGAAAGCACAGCAATTTCAGCAGCTGGGCGAAAGTCCAGACGATAACACTGTAATTATATGCAATAGTGTGTTGTGTATGAGAACTGGGACAGGCACAGGTAATCACTCACATACTGCACACACACACACACACACACACACACACACACACACACACACACACACACACACACACACACACACACACACACACACACACACACACACACACACACACACATGCACACACTCTTATTAAAAAAAAAAGTGCTTAAAAACAGGCATTTAAGAAAGCAGTTCTGCACACAAGAGCGACTTTGGGAGGAAAACCTGAAAAACACCCTGACACAATGTACTAATGTGGCAACCATGGAATAAGCTGAATGATTGACTCCTGGACTGCTGAATTATTGAAAATTAATGCCCAACTGAGATGTAATGGCCACTTTCAAAAAACATTTAATTTGAGGAAAGCGGTTTATGTTGATGCCTTGGTCTGGAGGGGCACCTGCTTTGGCCCTGTTCATTTATTTACCGAGCTTTCAGCGCCCATTATCACAGGTGCATGCTGGGCTATGCTGCTCATGGGTGTGTGGGGACCAAACATTGCCAAAAAATGCTTAAAATCACCATTAGCTTTCCTAATCCTTGGAACCGCTGCTGTACATGGCAGAAAATACCTCACAGTGTGTGTGTGTGTGTGTGTGTGTGTGTGTTTGTGTTCACGAATGATTCTGAGTAAATGGGAAAAAGAGGGAGAAATGCACTTGCAATTAACCTCTTAGCACAATTACAGACAAATGGAGCTAATATTGTTCAAGCAAATGGATTTGAAGGTGTGCACATTTAGGATTAAGTCTTTGGTGATCAAATAATTTCTTTCCTTCCCTCTTGCTCTAATTCTCCTTTTTTCTCTCATGCAGATACTATGAAGCTATCTAGGCCCCTCCAGCAGTTGCATACATTATGAACAGTGATTAAAAACGGCTCATTTTGCTATGGCAAAATATTGGCCACATTTAGTATGTGGTGCACTTAGATGAGACTTAAGCCAAGTGAAAAAAAATTAAAGTGTGTATCTTTGTGTATGTGTGTGTTGGAGGAGGGTTTTAGGCATCGTGAGCTAAGTGTGTGTGTGTCCTATAGTATGCCCGCAGACAGCTGAGATTTGGTAAATTAAGACAATGCATGGCTGCTTCAGTGTTGCCTGGTGAAAATGTGTCTCCAATTAGAACAGATGACATACCAGCTGCAGAGAGACCGAGCTAATGGGTCTTGCATTCACACACACACACACACACGCACACACACGTGCACGCACACACACGCGCACGCAAGCACGCACGCACGCACGCACGCACGCACACACACTTGTCGGGTTTGACTCTCTATTGACGTAATGGTTTTTATACAAACTGTATATTCTATCCCCTTACACTAACCCTACATCTACCCATCAGAGAAAACCTTCTGCATTTTTTAAATAAAAAACAACAACAACAACAACAACTCATTTGTATGATTTATAAGCTTGTTTCCTCGGTGACATGAGTCCCCATGAGTTAGTGTCTGTGTCTCTCTCTCTCTCTCTCTCTCTGTCTCTCTGTCTCTCTGTCTCTGTCTTTCTCTCTCTCTCTCTCTCTCTCTCTCTCTCTCTCTCTCTCTCTCTCTCTCTCTCTCTCTCTCTCTCTCTCTCTCTCTCTCTCTCTCTCTCTCTCTCTCTCTCTCTCTCTCTCTCCAATTAGGATAACAATACGAATCAAGGCTTTTCAAAATTATATCTTTGAGCTAAGAAGATTTTGAATGCATCTTCCATGTACTATCAAAATAATAATAACTTCCAAATAATAATAATAATTATATCCCCTTACACTAAACCTATCCCTAAACGTACCCATCACAGAAAACATTTTATAAGCTGTTTTCCTTATGGGGACCAAAAAATGTCCTGACAAGGTCAAGGAAATTTTGTCCCCATAACATTAGGGTTTACCAGGCCACACACACACACACACACACACACACACACACACACACACACACGCACGCACGCACGCATGTCTGGTTCGCTATCTTTGTGGGGACTCTCCATAGACAAAATGTTTTTTATACTGTACAAACTGTATATTCTAGCCCCTTACACTAACCCTAAACCTACCCATCAGAGAAAACTTTCTGCTTTTTTATATTTTATAAAAAAAAAGAAAGAAAACTAACTCTGTATGATTTAAAAGCTTGTTTCCTCATGGGAACCACAATTTATGCTCCCACGGTGACAAGATTCCCATGAGTCTGTGTGCATTCAGGTTGAAGTCCCCACCGGGATAGAAAAACACGCGCACAACACGCGCACACACGCTCTCTCTCTCTCTCTCTCTCTCTCTCTCTCTCTCTCTCTCTCTATCTCTCTCTCTCTCTCTCTCTCTCTCTCTCTCTATCTCTCTCTCTCTCTCTCTCTCTCTCTTTATATATATGTTCCTTCATTAATAATTCGTTACACAGAACTTTATTATATTAAATATTAATAAAAAATTATTCACACCTTCACAAAATCCAAACATTCAGTGTAAGAGTAAAAAAATGACATAACATTATTTATAATAAGTTTATTTGATTCACAGCTTATTTAGAGTTTTGACCTTGACAACCCAACTGCATTTGCCGCAAACAGTCTAAACTAAAAGATTGTTTTGGTAATTGTTCTACACATTGTCATATAGATACTGTAACCTGAAAATACAGTAGTTTATTAAGGTTAAATCTTGCTAACCACACTTACTAAAAAATGGGGTAAGCACACTTACATTCTCATTTTAAGAGGTGTTAAATGTGGTTTGATTAGTTAACATTAGTTAATGTATTAGGCTAAGTAACATGAACCATGAGCAATACATTTGTTACTGTATTTATTAATCTTTGCTAATCTTAGTTGAACAAACAATGAACAGCTGTACTTTTATTATGTTACTTCACACAGTGCATTAGGCTAACTAATGTTAACAAATACAACTTTTGATTTAAATAACGTAGGCTACTAGTAAATGGTGAAATTAACATTAATAAAGATTAATAAATGCTGTAGAAGTGAATTTTATTAATAGTTAATGTCAACAGATCAGTTGTTTTAACCATTTATTAAATGGAATCGGTTCAAAGGAGTCATTAGTTCGCGAATCGGACGTGTCATTAGCGGACTTGCACGCGTTGTGTGATGATCCCGGTAGTCAGGACATCGTACAAGATTTGTCAACACAGAAAACATTTCATCATTAAATAGGTTTTGTTTTGTTTATTGAAAGTGTTTTTTTTATGTCAGCTGAATGGGCGGAACGAGAAGATAAGGCAACATAAAAAGTTTATTTTTATTTATTTATTTTAGCACAATTCTCACCCAGCGGTAATACAGGGAAAAAAATATCCGAATGCTCCACGTGAAACTTCGGTCTTCCGATCTTTTACCATCGTGTCAATTCTCAATTGATTTTGATTAATATGCGCGATATATATATATATATATATAATATGCATATATAATTTTTTTTTAGCTGTTTTTGAATGCAACTTCCATGTACTATCAATATAATAATAATAATAATAATAATAATAATAATAATAATAATAATTTCCAAAAAATAATAACAAGTCTCCAAAAAATCCAAAAAGATAATAAAGATTTTAAAAAATCTGAGTCTCAGCAGTTGGGGTTTCAGCAGCAACAATACTGATAGAATTTTGAAACTTTGAATGGTCTGGACAAAACCGTATTATGTCATTTATCTTGTAAGTGTGTCCTTCAAATCAAGCAAAAAGCGTGTTTACAGGAATGCAAAGCTTCATTCGGAACATTAAAGAAATAAAAGCCACCATACATACTGAAAGACAACATCAATTTAGCCTGAAAATGCTCAAAGACAGCAAACATTTCACATGCACTTTCAGTCACGCAGTCTTACTGAACAATATTTATGAATATTCAAAGAATCTTCTGCTTTATTCTAGAGCCAAATAAAATGGAATTGCTTCAGCTCGCAGATCTGGAAATGTTGTGTTTTTGGTAAGTGTTAAATCGTGGTCAAAACTGTGAATAATCTGATTAAAATGCAATTAAAAGACTATTTAGCAAGCAGGTGGTCGTTAGAAAGAAGGAGTCTAATGACCGAAGATGAAAAGGGGCGGGGTGTTACATATCCGTCCATTCTAAGATAGAGGACGCTGTCAGGAAGCACAGCATGAAGAAAATAGACCTCGTTTGGGATTCTGTAGTCTGAGCCTCAGGCGACACACCTACAGACCGCCCACAAATTCATTCACTGACAGTCTGATGCATGTTGCGCACAAAAGAGTTGGCTGAAATCGCCAGGTTGAATCTGACTGGATGGCTTCACATGACTGCCGTTACAGTCAGCTGCAGTTTAATTGCAGTTAACAACAACAACAAAAACTGTGATTGGTTGCTTTACATGTCAATCAGATCTCTTACTATCAAAATAAGCTGAAATGAGGACCAAAAGTCAAATGTTTGGCTACTAGGAAATGCACAATGCATCCTTACCCCACAAATGCATTAATAATTCAACTCTGCATTATATTTCTCATTAAAAAGAAAGTCTCACTAATACTCTATGTAAATATGAGGGGAACAAATCTGTGATGAGAGAGAGGGTGGAAGTCACAGCGTGGAGTCACATTATTTATGATTCCAGTGGAGCGGAGCAGCAGAGCAGACCTGTCCGCCCTGATTCCTTCACCTGCTGAGACACAGACATGATGCAGTCTCATATTTCTGGATCTGTCAGCATCAGCGGGTCCCCAGGGGCCCACATGGGGCCCCGAACAGTCTCACTCGGCGCCTAAATAGAACATGAAGCTCCGCTTGATTAACGATATGTCTTTCTGACACATATTTACGTTCATCTGCCACATGCCAGTGAGGGGGCGCTCCCATTGTGAAGGATAGATTGTAAAAAATTAACTTCAAAAATGGAAATTATCGATCACTGCTTCTTTTATTACTTCAGACCACCTCTGTAGAGGAGCTCATGCAATTAAAATAGATTACAACGGACTGTGAGTGTGCCTGTCATCTTAGTTCTCTGCTTGACTGCAGCATACACACACACACACACACACACACATTCATCTTTACTTTATCTCTCCTTACCCAAACAAGGACACGGCCAGTCTGCGTTGGCCTAACGTAAGCTTTGTAAAATAACTAAAGTCATGCAGTTTATTAAAGGCCATTTCTCTTCGTTTTCAGTGATGTGCGGAAATGGGCTTTGAAATCCTTTTTAGATAATTCTAGTAATCCTAAGGAAGTGAAAAAAGTTGTTTTCTCTTGCTCCTCTTGTCTTTAACATCAAGAACGACTAGTTGAACTGTACAGCGTAGGCTCAAATAATGACTAGCTCAAGTGCACTCAGTATTTCTTTTTTCCTATTAATTTTTTTTTTTTTTTTTTTTTTGTGGTCAAAGTTTTGCTGGTAAACATGGTCCTATATGGTCCCAACTTTCCATTTATAAAAAAATAAAAATAATAATTGTATAAGGGTTTCCACAAAAATATTAAGCAGCACAACTTTTTCAACATTATTAATAATCAGAAATGTTTCTTGAACACCAAATCAGCATATTAGAATGATTTCTGAAGGATCACGTGACACTGAAGACTGGAGTAATGGCTACTGAAAATTCAGCTTTACCATTACAGGAATAAATTACATTTTTATTTTTTACAGTATTTATTTTGTAATATAATTTCACAACATTACAGTTTTTACTGTATAGAGATTTTCAACAACATTTAAAAAAAAACCTATAAAGTTTTGCTTGCTGAGCAATCAGCCATAAGTTACCAATAAGTAGTAATCGACTGATCATGTTATCTCAACATGGCGACCACCCCAATGAGGTGAAATTAAACAGATTTAAGGCTACTAATATAACTGGAGTCTTCATCTCATCGCGCAAACTTTTAGACATGCATTTCAAAAGTTCTTCATATTAGGAGGGAAAACTGACTGCACCGTTAAGCATGGTAAAATATGTGAAAGCACTCTTGTTGCCAGGGCCAATTCTTTAAACAAAAAAGCTAGAACTTTGTGAATGACAAGTTTAGCAGTTCTGCAGACATCAGCAGAGTTCTGAGGCACAAATTCCGTGTGGGTTTTTGTAGATTTGAAAATCATGCTTTTCCCCATTATAGTTGAACCACGGAAGCTACACCAGATATTTTGCCAAGAGATCTCTTATTTATTATTTAATATACATCAGACATACGAGAGAAACAGGCATATAATAATAAGGCTATGGGTGAGGAGCTCTTCATTCCAGATTTCTCTGTTCCCCATTTCTCTATCCCCTCACCCCATCATGCCTCAATGTTTCTCCTTCCTCTCACCCCATCATGCCTCTATGTTTCTCCTTCCTCTCACCCCATCATGCCTCTATGTTTCTCCTTCCTCTCACCCCATCATGCCTCTATGTTTCTCTGAGGTGGTACAGTAAGATTGAGCTTATATACACCACTCTGGGACTTACAACTTCATTGTAAGGTAAAAAAAAACATGTTGCTTATGTTTAAAAATGGAATGTATACCTCATGCTTACACATGTCTACTAATACTAATAAAGAATAATAATACAGATACATACTATTAAATAATGAAATTATATTAAAAGATGAAATTTTAGTCTTCAGTTTGCCTGTGTGTTTGTGCATGACTAGATAACGCGAGCCCTGTGCAGCTGTTTTATTTAGCAGTCACATCCGGTTGAATCCAGTTTCCACCCCCATTGTGAGACAGTTTTCTGACCTCTGTGGGCCTGGCACAGCTACAGACTGGCAGGCATCGGGGCTGATGGGCCGACCCACCTGGGGGCAGCAGTGGGGAGCGACACTGACCTGGCTGACCTCTGCGTCACTCAACTTTGACACACTGTACAAACACACTGGTGCTGCCAATGGAGGTGCCATTCACAGTGTGAAGCCAGGTGCCACTGGGAACAAAGAAAAGAGAACATGAGAGACAGAATGAAAAATGAGAGAAACAATGTCTTAGGGACAATTAGCTATTTTGGAGTGAGAACCCTAAGGAGGCAAATTTTCAAAACAAACCAGGAGCATTTGGGGGTAAAAAGTTCTAAAGAGGAAGAGAAGAACAAAGAATCAGTTCAACAGGGGGTTTGTGGCCCCTAAGGGGTCTAGGGGGGTACTGTAGGGGGCCCGTCAATAATGGTTTGATCTTCCTCTTTTTTTTACAAAAATTGAGGATGTCTTGAACAAAAATGAAAAGTAACTGAAAGTGAATGAGTCATCATAAAAGTTTGTATGTTATCGCACACACACACACACACACTGCAGAGAGACCGAGCTAATGGGTCTTGCATTCACACACGCATGCACGCACGCACACACACACGCACACGCACACACACACACACACACACACACACACACACACACACACACACACACACACACACACACACACACACACACACACACACACACACACACACACACACAAATAACAAACAGATAAAAAAAAAAATTCATTACCCCACTGAAAGCTGGATCTAATTCTCTGATTCAATTCACTGATTCAATGATTCAGGTGCAGTTAACAGCTTTAACAGCAAATTATCAGCTTTAAATTTCCTCACACAAAGCCATTGTGTGACATCAGCAGACTTGAAATAAAACATGAACTTGTATGATACTTTTATGTTGCTTTTGGTTTTCTTTTTGAGGTCCGAAAGCCTAAAAACTTACTTAGAGACAGTGCCAGTTATGCCTAAAAATTCCATCTGGTAACTCACTAAGTTTTGAGAGTTCATCATAAAACCGGATTCTTGATTTATGAGTCTCAAAAATGACATGACTAAAGTATTTTGTACGCTTAAAGAGTATCTGCATGAGTGGGAGAGGGAACATCTAATGCATGCGCTGGCACAATGCTGGATGACTCGGCCCCGCTTTTAATTATCACAGGAGACGTAGAGCGTTAAGTTACCACAAGCAAACATGCGTCCAATATAAATGCCATTGGAGGGAACAATAGGAGGATACCACACCAAATATGCATAATTGGATAAACAAATCAATAAGTCAGATGATAATTTGGCAGCACTGATACCACTGAAGCACATTTATGATTAGTTCAACACAATGAATCAGTCCCTGTCCCTGTTGCATATGCTCAAATACCACTTTACTGTAATTCATTACTATAATGATAATGCTGAGGCAGAAGGCAGCACTCTACCTCAGAACTGCTTATGCCATCATATTTCTAGATTAGAGCACATTTATTATAAAAGTCATCTTGAGGATATTTGTCTTGTTTAAAGGGGAAGGGGCAGGATTGATCTTGTTAGCGCTGGTGGAATTAATTTCGCATCTCGACAGTGTGTAAAGGACCGAGCTGATCTGTTAGTTTAATCAAGTTTTAAATGCAAACTCAGTGACAGAGATGGGATAAAATTACGATTACATTAGATAAATTAGTAGGTGATGAAGCAGAAGATTCAGTTAATTATAAGCCAACTTTATATCTAAACTCAGGGTCCAAAATTAACACTTAATAAGTGTCAACTAAGAAAGCTTAAAGCTAAAATCAGCTTTAAGAAAGAAATAAAACAGCTACTTGCAAGTTGACCAATTAATTTCATAGGAGCATTGATATTGCAAGTTTTAAACTGAATAGTAATAATTATAATGTAAATCATTAGTTTGGACACATACAGTACACTTATTCCTTATTATTACATTTGTAGAATTAATATTTATACGTTTTCAAAATGAGGACACAAATGGATGTATGGGAATTATGTACTGGCTATAATTTGTTTGTATAAATAAATAAAAACTATAAACTATTTTATATTTATCTATTCTGAAAACTTGCCCGCTTTTCCTTCACTATGTGGTCCAACTCGGCCATTAAAAAAAAAAGTAATATATATTATACATTACAATATAAATACTGTTATATTTATATTTCATATTCACCAGTCACTTTATTAGGTAGGCTACACAACTACTCATTAACACAAATATCTAATGAGCCAATCACATGGCAGTAACTCAATGTACTTAGGCATGTAGACATGATCAAGACGATCTGCTGAAGTTTCTGCTGAGCATCAGAAGTAGGAGGAAAGGTGATTTGACATGATTTTTGGTGTCAGAAGGCCTGGTCTGAGTATATCAGAAACTGCTGATCTACTGAGATTTTGGAGGGATATTCAGATGGTAGGGTCAGAATTTGGCATAAACAACATAAAAGCACGGATCCATCCTGCCTTGTATCAACAGTTCAGGCTTGACTTGACAGGCTTGATAGACACTTGACTTTAGGCCCCTTATTAGCAATTAAGAATTGTTTAAATGTCTTCTGATGGCTAATTCCAGCAGGATAACGCACCATGCCACAAAGCTCAAATCATCTCAAACTGGTGACATGAAAATGAGTTCAATATACTCAAATGGCCTCACAGTCACCAGATCTCAATCCAATAGAGCACCTTTGGGATGTGATGGAACTGGATATTCGAATCATGTGCAGCCGACAAATCTTCAGCAACCTCATGATGCTATCAAGTCAATATGGACCAAAATCTCTGAGGAATCTTTTCAGCACCTTGTTGAATCTACGCCACAAAGAATTAAGACATTCTGAAGGCAAAAGGTGGTCCAACCCAGTACTAACAAGGAGAGTGTATAATATAATCTTTTTATTGTTGTAATAAACAAAGATATTTTTAAATATATATTTATATATTTCAAAAACAATATAATATATATAAAAAAATAATTAAACATTTTAAAACAAATGAATGTAAAATACAACTTCATGAGTGGTAAGGCATATTTTTACCTGGTAAATTTCTTAACTTACTCCAAAAATCAACACTTAAACTCAGAAGTGTTCCAGCACACCAGCTGCTGAGCATGCTCTGAAGGATAGAATGTAATTCTGCAATAAAGCCATTTTGTTCCAGCCAATGTAACAAACAACTCAAGTGTGAGTGATATATTTTAGAAGTAGATGCAAAATTGAACTCAAATAGAAACTGGAAATAGCAAATGTTAGCGTGAAGCAAGAGGAAACAAGAAACAATTACAGAAACTCGATACAGAATTAGGCTCAGCGCATCTGTCTTTACTGCTCATAGCGTCTGTCTGTAAACTAAATAAAAGTAATTTCCGTTTACTTGAGCGTCTGTGTGCCTGAGACAAGAGTCTTTTAGTAAAAAATGTTGAATTAGGAACGACAGGCATTTAGGGGAGAGGCCCTGTACAGAGATTAGGAAACAGGCCCATTAAAGTTGTCTCCTAAGTAAATTGGTAAATTGGTTCTGGGTACTCAGTGCCCAAAGCAATCATATCACATCACATTTTATTATTTAGACATGAATGCAAAGTTATTCAGGGAATCCCTGCTAAATCATATGGGAAACCAAGATAGCACTTAAGAGCATAGGATGTCCTAGTATAAAAGACGACTGCAGATAAAGACAATGGAACTAACACAGACTATGAATGTAAATGTCACAGTTGCTTCAGAATAAAATCCCCTTTCACAACCCTCTCCCGAGAACTGCAGCAGAATTGTAATGAGATATTTCACCCATAAACAAACATTTGGTCATCATGTATTCACCCTCATGTCATTCCAAAATTGATTCCATCTTCCATATCACCCAAGAATGTCCAGGTCACTCTTTCAAGTTTATCAAAAACACAATAAAGTGATCTATATGACTCATATGCTTTATATCAAAGTATTTTAAAGGGGTGGTTGATTATGATTTCACTTTTTTAACTTTAGTTAGTGTGTAATGTTGCTGTTTGAGCATAAACAATATCTGCAAAGTTACAACGCTCAAAGTTCAAAGCAAAGGAGGATATTTGCTTTTAAAGAAATCATTTATTTAAGGACTACAACAAATGGCTGGAAAGAACTACACAACATTCCTCCCGGGTTAGTGACATCACCAACCCTAAAATTAACATAGGGGAACGCGATTTATAGATTATCATGACAGAATATGCTTTTCAATGACTAGAAGTCAGATACTACACATAAACTACATAAATTCATCAACTAACCATTCAGAAATGTCCTGTTGCATTCTACATGTTGTCACTTCTTCTTGAGTCTCTCCATTATTGTCTGACTCCTGTTTGAACATAAACATGGAAATTTTCAGTGCATGTCTGTGTGAGGTACAAGGATACAAACTGTTGAAGCTCCACCCCTTGTGCTGGGAGCAGCAGCTCATTTGCATTTAAAGAGACAGACACAAAAACGGTGCGTTTTTACTCACCCTCAAAAAGTGACAATTTTAACATGCTATATACAAATATCTGTGGGGTATTTTGAGCTAAAACTTCACATACACACTCTGGGGACATCAAATACTTATTTTACATCTTGTGAAAAGGGCATTATACCACCTTTTTAAAGTCATCCAAGAGTATTGTGTTTCGCAGGTCATACACGGTGTAAGATTGACATGAGTAATTTTAACATAACCGTTCTCATCTCAGGGCGTCATATAGCACGCAGTGTGTTTATCGTCCAATGTTTACGCGAAAATGAGCTTTTACGTCCATATGATACGCAGTTTTCGCGTGCATTTGATACGCATTTTATTGCGTGTAATACACACGCACCCCACACCACTAATCCTACCCAAACGTATAATACACACGCACCCCACACCACTAATCCTACCCAAACGTATAATACACACGCACCCCACACCACTAATCCTACCCAAACGTATAATACACACGCACCCCACACCACTAATCCTACCCAAACGTATAATACACACGCACCCCACACCACTAATCCTACCCAAACGTATAATACACACGCACCCCACACCACTACTAAACCTACCCTAACCAACCCATGCATATCCTATGCACGTAAAAATAGAGATGCATTTAGTGTGAACAGGTTGGCGTATCATATGGACATAAAAACTCATTTTCGCGTAAACATTCGCGTAAACATTGGACGATAAACACACTGCGTGCTATATGACGCCCTGAGATGAGAACGTGTTGAATAATTCATAGCCCTGTCTGCTGTCTCCTGAGAAAACAGCCGTAACTTAAGAAGAGGAGACAATGCGTTACACACGGGCCACATCAAAAATCTGAAAAGCTCTAACTTATGTATTCATTATGTGGGAGTCATGCTTTTAACGTCTCGTCACTCTGTGGGACACTCTGGAAGTATGAAAGAGACTACGAGAAAAAGAGAGAGAGGGGAAAAGAAAATCAGCATCATCCTTGCAAGAGAAGTTAAAAATGTCATTCCTAATTAATGTCATTGCATCCTGTGGCTGACATGAGACAGAAAACGGTGGGACGGAAATCAGCTCTGTGTTTAGAGACAATGGATGCTGAAGTCTGGGTGCCAAATGAAGAGGTTTGAATACTTTAACCTGAGGGAATAAATGTCATCTCCGCTTGTCTTATGAAACCTCTTGAAACATCTCCACTTATGCAACATTTTCAGGAGCAAAGGCCATTATTCAGCAAGTTCTGACAGGCCCATTTCTCTGGGCGATTTGTGAGTGTTTAGTCTGTTTGTTCCTGAGAGTGCAGGTGGATTAATGACCCTTAAGTGCTGACGACCACATACCTGAGATTCTGTTTAAGGTGAATAGCCCTTCTCCCCATGAACGCCTGTAACCATAGTGATGGAGATGAAAGTAAAGTCAGACTGATGTGTCAGTTCATCTGTCAAATTTTAATTAACAGATTGCAGCTTCAAATATATTTTTTTCTCTTAAAATTATTATTCTTTTTTTTTTTCAAAAGTATCTAAAAGCTTCAGATGACACACAACTCATATCTCCAGAAACCCACATGAAAGAAAACTGAAAATACAAAAAAAAAAATAATAATAATAATATATATATATATATATATATATATATATATATATATATATATATATATATATATATATATATATATATATATCAGAGGTGGGAGTAAGTCACACATGTGCAAGTCACAAGTAAGTCTCAAGTCTTAACCTTCAAGTCTCAAGCAAGTCCAAGTCAATTTTGTGAAAAGCAAGTCAAGTCAAGTCAAGTCACAGCTTTATGTCAAGCAAGTCAAGTCAAGTCGTAGCTTGGGTCACAAGTCACGGCAAGTCATACAAACGTTTGATGATTTCACAGAATTTATATATTAAAATAAGTTAAAACTTATTTGCAACATTTTTTTAAATATACATTTCCACATACAGCTGAGTGGTTAAAAATCTAAAAAAGAAATAAAATTTCAAACTACATAGCCTAAAATGTAAATGTAACTGAAATTAGGCCAACATTAAAGCATGAAAAATAAATATGCCTCAAACATTGCATTAGACCATTAAAAGATATTAAACAATTCACAATTCAAGTATAATGGTTCCTATGCCACCAAATGGCATTCTTCAAACTGGCATCCCCTTTATGGAACATGAACACATCCTTAACAACAAGTTAGATCTTTCCTTTTTAACAAAAGAATAACAAGAAAAAAACAGTAATAATTGAATTGACACAAAACTTAAACCTGTCAATCAGGTGGGTTGACTATTGTACATTATTAATCTGTGTGAGTGAGTGATTTATTAATATTTGTGAATGTGTGTGCATGTGTATGAGTGAAAGGTGTATTGTTTGCATGTCCATGGCTGTGTTTGACTTTCTCTGTGTGTGTGTGTGTGTGTGGACATGTTTTTCTACACCGGTGGGGACTTAAACCTGAATGCACACAGACTCATGGGGACTCGTGTCACCGTGGGGACCTAAATCGAGGTCCCCATGGGTACAAAAGCTTATAAATCATACAGAATTAGTTTTTTTGAAAATGTAAAAATGCAGAATGTCTCCTGTGATGGGTAGGTTTAGGGGCAGGGGCAGTGTAAGGGGATAGAATGGACAGTTTGTACGGTATAAAAACCATTACGTCTATGGAGAGTCCCCACAAAGATAGTGCATGTGTGTGTGTGTGTGTGTGTGTGTGTGTGTGTGTGTGTGTGAGAGAGAGAGAGAGGTGATTTGATTGAGTGTGAATTGATTCATTAATATTTGTGAGTGAATGTGTGTGCGTGTGTATGAGTGAAGAGTGTATTGTTTGTTTGCATGTGTGCATGGTTGTGCTTGCAAGTTTGAATTTTTGTTTTGTTTATTTGTGTATGCATGGTTCGGTTCGACAGTCTGTATGTTTTTTTTTTTTTTCTTTGTGTGTAGGTGTCTTTTTACAATCTTTTATGTGCATCCCCCAAAACTATCCAATTATTAGACACTGTACACATGCTATTATGCTATTAAAGGACAACTCCGGCGCAAAATGAACCTGGGGTGTAGGCCTAATAACACATGGGAACCGAGTCGACCGTTCTCTGGGATTTGTTTTCATGATAATCGAATGTAAAGAGTTTTATAAAAACTGATTAGCTTATAACGCTAGTATATGGGGCATAGAGTAAGTAAAAAGAAATCGCTAGTTAATACCACTAACAAGGCTTAAAATAGCCCCACACTAACACGGTAGCATAATGAGGGTGCTTGTTAGTGGTATTAACTAGCGATTTCTTTTTACTTACTCTATGTAAAAGAGTGTTTCTTTTAACATTCAAGTCAACCCTGGGATAGCAGACTATATTGGTAGCATATAACTAGACAGTACAAAGGGATGTATGCAGGTAAGAAAAACTGGAATATGGCATATTTTAACCCGATTTTAATTTTCAAGAAATGTTTTGTTTTTCGCTGTGCTTTTGTATGTAAGGGATTATTCAGATCATAAAAAAATCATTAATCCAAGGCACTCGAATATTATTAAAAATATATAGAAAGCCTTTATTTCATCATGGCTTTAATATTTTAAAATCAGGTGACAAGTAGCTACTTGCACACCTATGCGTTGCGGATGAGCCTTCGTCAGGGTGTGTGACCTTAAGCCCCTTTCACACAGATATTCCGGAAAATACACGGATAAAGTGAGCCGAGATTTGACTCGGGTTAGTTTGATTTAGGTTCATTCACACTGCCAGTGATTTTCCGGAATAAGAGAGTGCGTTCACACACAACCCGTAAAAATCCCGTAAAGACACATGACATTGATGTGACTTTAATGTCTCAGCAGCGTCTTAAGTTTGCTTATGAGCTGCGATTTCTCTCTCGAGAAACCATGCTTCTGCATTTTTTTCTCTCTGATTCGATCATAAACTTGCGCATTACATACCGTTTCACAGCTGGCGAACGATCCCGCGCTTCAGCGTCATCACTACGACAACGCGGCTTTCACACAGCCCGTCACGTGATTGTTGCGGTGCGTTCAAATACAGATATTTATTTTTAAAAAGACAAGTTATTTCGAGTCATTTACCTCAAGTCCGAGTCAAGTCTCAAGTCATGAATATCAAGTCAAAGTCAAGTCAAGTCTTTTATTAATATTTGTCAAGCAAGTCTCAAGTCCTAAAATTTGCGACTTAAGTCTGACTCGAGTCAAGTCATTGACTCGAGTCCCCCATCTCTGATATATATATATATATATATATATATATATATATATATATATATATATATATATATATATATATCATGGTTTCCACAAAAATATTAAGCAGCACAACAGTTTGGATGGATGTTATGAGTCACTGAATCATTCAATAAATCCATTGATTCTTAAAAAAAGCAAAATTAACCCCAATCTTAAAATAGTCCCAGACTAAAATGCATTTTTGAGCTGTTTTAACTGAAAGCAACTTGCACATATCTTAAAATATGTCAGTGTCACTGTTTTGTCTCGAGAATCACCAGTAATGTTTTTTTCTAAGGCATGTTTATAAAAGCTATACTTAAATATCCTAATTGAACTAAGGCCTAATCCTGCTTAATCTAAGCCCTGTCTGTGAAACCAGGCCCACGTCTACTAAGACACTCCAGAGGGAGCTTAAGCATACCCTTACGAAAAATAAGTTTATTCAAGTGTGCTATTAGTATACTTCTTTTAAACTAAAAATAAGAAAGTATACTTTCAGTCATATACTTCTCATAAATATACTTCAAATTCCACTTAAAATTCCACTTGTATATTTGGCCTATACTTGTTGATCGAGATATACGTATATAATTAAGATATACGAAGTATAATTAAGTATTCTAAGTATTCTTGGCTTGTACTTGTGTTTACTATTTTGATTGAGTATCTTATTAAATACTTTTTTTTTTTAAACATAATATTACACACTGTCTTATAAACTAACATGTTCAAGTTTATATAGTAACAAGCTTTCGGGTGGAATAGCTTATAGAGTAAATAAAATAAGCATGTTGAATTTAATTATTCAAAGTATACTTGGCTTGCAGTTGTGTTAACTCTTTTGATCGAGTAGCCAGATACTTTTTTATTTAAGTATATAAACATATATTTATATAGATATATAATACATATACAGTCTTATAAAACTTACATTGTTTGAAAATATTGATTAAAATATTGATATAAAACAGATATGTTTCTAATTCTGCGTATCTGATTTTTTGGGTAGGCTAGTCCACTGGTAGTGTACATAGGAATTTACTTTAAAGGAGAACTTGGTAAATTTTTTAACTTAATAAACCTGTCTAGAATTCATTTGGATGGTTAAACAACCATCCCTGGTGATATTGGTGACTTTCCCCGCTCCCCCCAGCGTTCCCAGGCGGAAAACCAACCTTGCAACTTGGGGACTACCGTCCCGGCAAGATAGAAATTGGAAGTCTCGTGAGAAGCGAGAACGAGAACGAGAATGAGTGCGAAACACGAATTGCTTTACGGCAATTCGACATAAACACACACGCATGTATTATTATTTTTTTACAGTCTATGTGTATTACCAGATTACCTCGGTAGACATAGCTCCACACGATACAGTTGGCTTGCTCCGATCATAACAAACGCACATGAGCAGTGGTAGAGAGGGGGAGGAGGCCACCGCTAGTGAGTTTTTTACGACCGTGTTGTGAAATATACGCCCCCCCACAGCTGTAGGGGGAGCTCGTGAGGAAAACAAGCGACAACAAAAGGAAAAATCAGCGAAGAAGTGACTAGAGTTCGCTAGAGTTGCCGAGTTCTCCTTTAATACTCTTTACTCCATTGACTGAATTTTCCAGCTATCCATGTTTTCTCTGTTATACGGTAGGGGGCGCTATGACACATCTTTTAGTACAGAATCTCGGGATCAAAACACAGGAGAAGAAGAAACTGAAACAAGTGATAGAAGATTGTTCACTCAAATGTAAAATAATGTGATCTTTAAACAGCTTGTAAATCAAAACTGCTTAATGTTTCCAAATGAAATGAAGCGTAACCCATGAAGAGAAAACTTGTAGTATAAAACTACTAAACTAGTAGTTTACTGAGTGTATACTTCAAAGTTGCTACAAGTATTAAAATAGTAAACTACTAGTATACCCATAAGTTCACTTACAGTACAAATGAGAAACGTAATTATGAACTAGTTGTGCACTTAAAGTTTACTACTGTTACACTTATAGTACACTTAAACATATACTTTTATATACTAAAAGTGGGCCAATTTAGTCCCAAGCGGTATTAAAGTAGTACACTTACAAGTTTACTACTAGTACATATTGGCATTAGTATACTTACTACATAATGTATACTTAAAAATATACTTGAACATTACTTAAGTATACTTCATAAAATTAACTTTTAAGTATAGCCTACTTCTTTTTCGTAAGGGTACACATGTTTTTCATGACAACAATGCATGTCTAGATTTTTTCCTCCATTTTGTTAACTACTGGGTATGACTTTTATCAAGCTATTGAAAGTTTACTCTGAACAGCCAAAACAATTTTTCTTTTTCTTTTTAAAAGAGAGCAACATCAATGAATAAAATATGATTATCTGCATGATAGTAATCAAGGCTGATGCATTCAATTCAAATACCTCTGAATTAAGTTCAAGAGCAACATGTTTAAAGGGACTTGAAATTCTTGTAGCATAACAATTTATGTCTGAACTGAAACGCTTCCTCCCTGGTACGGGTGGTCATGAGGTAGGCACTATCTCATTCTTGCTTACATCTCAAAGAAGGACGGATGGTTAATTTTGTTTTACTAAATAACACTAACATTTGAATCTTTTATTTATGCTGTGTCTGTTATGCATTGGCTGGTTTCCCAAAGAGCCTCTCAAAAACTTATGAGGCGCTGAACTATTTTCAAAGATGGATTATTCAACAACACTTGAAAAGCAGAGTAAAAACAATCCCAAAAGGTCTGTACTTGCCAAGTGCAAGAAGTGGTGCAGATGAAAAGCGTTGGAGAGAGAACTTTCAAATTGCAACTATATAACAGCTGCAAAGGCAAAAGAAAGGGGTCAGAAATGGAAAATTCAACATGTTTTTGGCCATTTGTCATGAATGTCTCAAGATGCCCCACAACTATGCTCTCTCACTTTTTAAATGCACAAAAACTTGGATGAAATTGAAGCCATTCTTAAAGTTCTTTAGTGGAAAAACTTGTTCAGAAATTGCTGAGGGCTCAGGATGGTAATTGAGAAGATCAATTACCTTCTTAAACCTCAGATCTCAGTTATGTATAATTTACATAAGATGTTTCTCCTAAAATTCCTTTGGATATATAAAAAGAGACACATGAGACAATTGTTAAAACACAATAGGAGTTTTGAGCTATAAAATGTAGGGGAGCATAGCCTATATAATGACTTGGACGTTTTAAGATCACTTTGAAATCTCTTGACTTTTTTGGCAGATGTTGGTACCTTGACAAATCCATGTGAGACAGTGTTGAGAGCTCTTCTGAAAATCTAAAAGGACATGCATGAAAAGTAAGAATCTTTTCTCAGAATAAAGTCTCAGATTTGATCATAATTTATTTGCATTCCTGTCAGGAGGAACACCTCTTAATCATTCATTTTACTTATTTGCTTTGGGATAAGAGTTTGAGCTTGCAGACTCATTTATTATCAAAGATTTCAGAAAAGGCGGCCCATAATGGCCATGGCTTAGACAGGCAAACAGTGAGGACTAGGGCTACCATAGTGATAAATTAGTGGAAAAAAGCAGATGATTCATGCCATTCATCCATCTCTGCCTTCACTGCCATGAGAAACTACACTATTATATTATTATCAGTCATATTAATCCTACTAATTACTGATAAAGGTTCTTTCTTATTCTGGACAGGCCTCATTTCCCCTAATTCTAAATTCTGCACTGCTGTAATTTTTGGGACAAAAATGGTTTTGAAGGAACAGTTTCCTCAAGAATGAAAATTATCATTGTCTTTTACTCGCCCTTACTTAAGCTTTCAAGAAAAAGTTCCATAAAAGTACCATAGAGTGGCCTATACAACTTGTCTTTTGAAGTCAAACAATAGCTTTCTAAAAGAACAAGTTTAAAAAGGTTGAAAATCTTCCTATCAAGTGTGACTAAATCTAGTCATTGGACTCCATAATCAGACTCTTTTGATTCTAATTAGATCAACTGATTCATTGAACAGATCTGATTCATGACTTATTATATTGTTTCAGTCATAAATCTAACGCACCAAAGTGAATTGATATATACATATAATTGGTATCTTGAAATTCACCTTGGTATACACTGAACAAACTTATAAACGCAACACTTTTGTTTTTGCCCCCATTTCTCATGAGCTGAACTCAAAGATCTAAGACTTTTTCTATGTACACAAAAGGCCTATTTCTCTCAAATATTGTTCACAAATCTGTCTCAATCTGTGTTAGTGACTTCTCCTTTGCCGAGATGATCCATCCACCTCACAGGTGTGGCATATCAAGATGCTGAGACAGCATGATTATTGCACAGGTGTGCCTTAGGCTGGCCACAATAAAAGGCCACTCTAAAATTTGCAAAAAGAAAAAAAAAGGTTGTATAAAAAGGTCTAGTTAGAATCAAAAGAGTCATGTATAATTTTGTTCAGTGTATATAATATAGGTTTGGAATAACATGAGTACGTAAATGACAGTATTTTCATTTTTGGGTCAACGGTCCCTTTAAGAGGACTTTACTTACAATCATTGTGTTTGCTTACAGTATTTGTCTAATACTCTCTGGCAAGATGTCTGTGAAAAGGTTTGAGTGCTGTCCCACAAAAATGAAATGCCACAGTGCGTGATCACTGTCTTTCTGATTGTCACCATTTCCGTTATCAAGAACATCAGTGTTTTTGTGCTGGCTTCCTAAGCGGCTCCGTATGAATGAAATTTGGGGGCGTTCATGCACCTGCAGAAGGAGAAAAAGTGCCATCATCCCCTCTGATAGACTGCAAAATGAACCATTCTGAGCTCCTCATCCTCCACTTTTAATTTGGGAAGGAGAAAATGATACTGAGAAGCTGCTATTTATTTCCCATGCTATCATTCACTCACCAGTGATTCAGACATCCTGAGAGGACCACGCAGCATGCTGAGATGAAGGGGAATGGCACAAACACTCATATTTACAGGCCGTGATACTGTACCACAATGTTTCCATTCATTAACCTGTGCCAGCTGTAATCGTGGCATTCTGACCCTTTTCATATGAACACTGGACAAAGCCACATGAATGAAAGGAAACTCGCACATTCAGATGTGCAGCATTGAGGATGATATTTCTTGAGAAGGGATGTATCAGAAAATAGAGTCATGATAGATGACTGCAATTATCGGGGGCCGAAAAATGCTCCCACTTAGAGCAAATCAGCTAGCGCTCTGTCTCTATTGACATTTCGTCCACTCTAAAGTGGCTTGTGAATACACAGTGCAGCAGTTACACAATCATCTAACTTCAATTTGCTATTAAGGACCATGTCAATATCCAATGATGTGCATGGAGTGTTGGCCACTACCAAGGAGGTGAATGACCCTCCAACTGTCATTATGCCACTTGTGAGCTAAGAATGTGAGAACCTGAGATAATCATGCAGAAAAAAGAAAGAAAGAAAAAACCTTTCAATTATAATTTAAGGCAAAGGCCTTTTACTTAAAGGGATAGTTCACCCAAAAATGAAAATTCTGTCATTAATTACTCACCCTCATGTCAGTCCAAACCCATAAGCTTTCATTCATTTTCAGAACACAAATTAAAATGTTTTTAATGAAATCTGAGAGATTTCTGTCCTCCATTGACAGCATATGCAACTACCACTTTCAAACCCCGGAAAGGTAGTATATACATTATTAAAGCAATTTTTGGGTGAACTATCCCTTTAAGCAAAATTGTGTATGACTTGTTTTTAGAGAATAAATATTTTTCTTATACATTGCCAAATAGTTTTTTCTTGTTTTAGCCTCTCTAAACTTAGTTAGGTTTATTCTTAAAATAAGAATAGGAAATAAAAATAGAATAGAATGAAAACAATAGAAAAAAAAAAGAAAAAAAAACCATTAAAAAAAATTATTACATTATAGATATATGAAAATAGAAAATAGCTATTTTCAAATTCAGTAATATTTTACAATATTACTGTTGTACTGTATTTTTAATAGTAGTGTATTTGAAAACGTCTCAGGTTACGTATGTAACCCTGGTTCCCTGAAGAGGGAACGAGATGCTGCGTCGAGACGCTGTGGGAACGCCCCTGTGTGACTGCGTAGTGAAGCACGGGTAGAATCAGTCCAATGGTGTGACGAGACATCATAGGTGGGTGACGTCATAGACCAGGAAACTATAAAGCACACCTGAAAACAGACCGCGCTAGCTTCTGATAGGCTGAAGCAAGTCGATCACAGGCATGCAGGGAGTATGGCAGCTCTGTGTACGTAGGCATCCAAAGCCTGTGTACGTATGCATCCGTAGGCATCCGTAGGCATGTACGTAGGTACGTAGGCACAGAGGCAGCTCTGTGTACGCATCCAAGAGCACCCGCACAGGGCACAGCAGATTAAGTTTTTCCTGATCTGGTGTATTAAAAGGTGGAGGACAGAAGACCTGCAGCACTATCGGGCCCGCAACATTAGTAGGGACCATAGGAATATAACCCGGCCTAGGGTGAAGAAAGGCTTTCACCATACCAGGTGCAAATTCCAGGCACGAAGGAGCAACCGACAAGGCTTGCAAATCTCCAATTCTCTTGATAGAAGAAATAGCAAAGAGAAATAAAGTGTTTAGTGTAAAGAACTTTTCTGAAACCTCTTCGATGGGCTAGAAGGGAACCAAAGGCAGGCCTTCCAGTACAACGGCCAAATCCCAAAACGGTGCTCTAGTGCGCAGTGCAGGCCTCAGCCTCAGGGTGCCACAAAGAAAACGAGGAATGAGAGGATCTCTCCCCAATGATGCACCACCCAAAGGAGTGCGGTAAGCAGATAAAGCCGCCACATACACCTTTAAGGTGGACGGAGATAACCCCACAGAGAAACGTTCTTGCAGATAATCGAGTACTGTTTGTGCTAATGTTTGTGGATTAAAAACACAATATGAAACTGGTTTCTTCCACGACCTCGACACCTCAGTGTGGAGGTCGGGAAAAAACGGCAAACCCCGACGAGGAGGCTGTGATCTAGATGGTAAATATCTTTCATCTAGTAAACTTTTCTTATGTTCTTCTTGTTTCTTGGCTGGCCAATCTATATTTTATTAGCAACAGCGCAAGTCACAACCTCCATAAGCTCCTCATAAGCAGAGGTATGAGTTGGTGAATCCTCAAAATCCCCTGCATCAATGCTGACGACATCCAGATCCTCAGAACTGGATAATCGCAGCACTGGTGCCTCAGCCCAGGGAGAAGAAACCACAGCGGTTGGATCAGCGTGGGGATCTGGCAGGTGAAGGCTGAGATAGGGCTGGGCCCGTCTCAAACCCCACTGTCAGATCCATTTGCGAACCCCAAGATGCGCGTAGCCGCTGTGCCTCGGCAGCAGTGGGACCCGCACCCTGGGGAGCGTGCACCGAACCGCCCTCCTCAAAGAATGCCCAGCGGGAGCGGAGCGTCCTCACGGACAGCTTCTCGCAATGCTCACAGTCAGTATATATATATATATATATATATATATATATATGTTGTGTGAATATTCTTGCTTGCAATGACAGGCAACACCAAATAGACAGAGACAATATACAGAGAGCGCTTGCTGAAGGCACAGAAGGCACACTGTTTTCAGGTGTGCTTTATAGTGTCCTGGTCTGTGACGTCACCCGCCTATGACGTCTCGTCACACCATTGGACTGATTCTACACGTGCTTCACGACGCAATCACGCAGGAGCGTTCCCACAGCGTTTTGACGCAGCTCGGGTTCCCTTGAAAGGGAACAAATTTTATTGTCTCATGCAAGTACATTTATCTTGTTTTAACCATGTTTAGATACTTTTACTGGAATAACAAGACAGAATATACAGATAAAAAAGATTATGCTCTTCAGGTCTCGTTCCCTGCCAGTCTGTCTTTATTCTTTCTCGCCGTCTTTGACCGTCTCCTTCCATTACATTCACCCGTTCTCTGTCTTTCGCTATCTCACCCTTTCTCTCTCTCTCTCTTGCACACTCCCTCGGTTTCTCTGTCTCGCTCTCCCTCTGGTCTTCTCCCTTTTGTTCTCTCTTGCTGTCTCCCATGACTGACATGCAGGAAAGAATCTATGTATTTTTATTAGCATTGTGATTGAGACTGTTGCACGTCTGCTGAATTTCATTATTCTAAAGGCCATGATGCTCCAGTATACTAATGATGCCACTGTGCACGGACATATCTGTCTTTTTCATTTTCTCTCGGCTGAGCCTTATTAAAACGCTCGGTCGAATCTGTATGGAGGACATGCTCTGCTTTTACAGGAGGTCACTCTACCTCATAAAGAGCAATAAAACAGCACCACAAACCACCATCAAATTTGACTCAATGAAGCGAGGACACATACTGTAAGCACACGCAACAGACACATTAAAATATACGAGATCCTCTAAAGATGGGTTTGCTATTAAAGTGTTTTGTAAGTTAACAGGAATGTGTTTTTAGAAGTTGGAACATAAACATTTACCACCTCTGCATTTGTGGTTACAGAAATTCTCTCATTAAAATTGTAAGCTTTTCTGTTGGATAAGCATTTTCCAAGAACTCCAGACCTAGCGGATACTAAAGCCCAAGTTGATAGAGTTATCACACGTCTTTTATTTATATATTTTTATAATCATTTAGCTATATTTCAAGAAGAATCACATGACATAGGCTGAGGCAAGTGGTAAATATTTAAATAAAAAGGTAAACAGGGTAAACAGAACAGAACCAACATGAATGTATTGCAGATATCATTAATTCAAGATTTTATAGTACAACATAATTCGAGAATTTATTCTGATTCAAAGGGCACTCAGAAGGCCACATACTGACTGACGAGAGGAGGAGCTAAGAATGGAGGAGGGTAATTAGCTTCTGATAACGCGATAGCTGCTGATAATACTGAAGGAGCTTATAGGCTATATTTATACACTGATAAGCGTTGTATTCCTATAGGTAGATCAGCTGAGAGTCAGCTGATGCGAGCTTTACTAACGTGTCCTGCCAGAACTGGCGCTCTGCTTAATTTTAAAATGTAATTTGGCAAAGCAAAATTTTCAGCATCATTACTCCAGTCTTCAGTGTCACATGATCCTTCAGAAATAATGATTTGGTGTTTAAGAATCATTTCCTGTTATTATCAATGTTGAAAACAGTGGCTGCTTAATATTCTATTTAATATTTTTTGTGGAAACTGTAATCTTTTTTTCTTTATTAAATAGAAAGTTCAATTATAAATGTATTTACTGTCACTTTTGATGCATTTAATGCATACAATTCAATTCTTGCTGAATAAAAGTATTAATTCCTAAAAAAAAAAAAAAAATCTTATTGAACCGAAACATTTTGAACAGTAGTGTAAACATGAATAATTCTGCCTGTTTGAAACAAAATAAAAAATTATTCCAATGTCACCCACTTTACAGTACACACAACGAGCCTACAGTAACTCTGCTAAACTTGACCAATTATAATGTTTTTTAGAATATTATTTATTATTAACAAACTTTAATAACAAAGCACAGTTATTAAATAACTTTAATAACAAGTAACGGTTAATTTTTTATTGGACATTTCCGTAAAATGGTTCAGTATGGGAGTCAGTTGCAAATGTCTCCAAAGAGTTTACTAACAAAGCAAATTTGAATCAATATTACTTTGTGAATCGTTTTGATGCATTAAAAAGCATAAGTAATTTGAGATATCAAGGCTCATTGCACTGAGATTACGTCTGAAACGACATTTTGATGTAAATACATTTTTCCCAACCAGATTTTAAATTAAAGATTTTGAATTATCTTCATTTGGGAGTTTTTCTTGCCAAATATTGATCCTAAAATGTTTTAAATTTGATTATTTAATCAGCATATCTTGTAATTGAATTAATTAATTTAATTGAAATAGAATCAATTGCCAGCCATTGTCTGAGGGCAGATCATTTATGGTATTTCAGCATGGTCCAAAATTTTATTTTATTACCTTCCCGCCGGCACACAACTCTAAAAACACCAACAATGTTTGTCCTTTGAGCCATCAAGGGAATGAGCCTAAAGTCTGGCGTGTGATTGATAGGTCTGCTCTTTCAGTCAAAGAGCAGGTGATAGAGTTCTCAAAGGCAGTGTAATCCTCCAGATCACCCATTCCCATATCCAGGTCACGACTTTTTTCCCATCCTCATTTTTTCATCAGGAACAGTGTTCAGTGGCTATAGCCGTGTGCCTGACTCACAGATGAGCCTGCAAGGGAGGATACGGAAGCCAAAAGGCTTGTCTTTTTCAGAGGAAAATAAATGTAATCTCTCAGTTGGGGCTGCTTCATACTGGGACTCTCTTCTCAAGGTCATTTAAACAAAATGGATGTGTACCTGTGGCGCCACTGGGCTATCCATCACAACCGCTTCCTCAGATGAAAGCTACCTGAATAGTATGCTTCTCAGTCCCAAGTCTTCCACATTTTTATTCTGTCTTCATTCTGAACATCAGCGCTTACACTCACAGAATGGCTAAAGTGGTTAAGAAAACACAAACACCCCACTTGACCCAAATGACTTTGAGTCATTTGACCTTTTGTGACTGACCAAAACAAACCAACACACAAACATTGGAATGAGGCAGTGGTCTGAATGGTTGTTGCTAAGGCATGTAACGAGTCCTATACTAAATAGCCCTGCCAAAGCTTGAGAGACAAATTGGAGATCTCAGTTAACTTGCGCATTATTTATGTATCTTTGTCTTAGATGTTTCTCACCTTTGCAGCAAAAGAAGTCATATTTTATTCAAATTTGCAGTCTGAATTGAATACAATGAGAAAAAAAGGCCAATGTGACCTTTGCCGCTGCCAGAACTGAGCCATATGTACCATAGTTGACCCAGATGAGGCCCGCATATGTATGCTATTTTCAGTCAAACTTCAGTTTCACTCAAACTATTTTCAGTCAAACTTTCAGGCTTTTTCAGTCAAAGGTTGAGTCATCATCGCCATCATTCCATGCGGCATGTGGGCCAGAAGAATGTGGGAGATGTGGGCCACAACTGAACAACAAAAAAGATGTCATTTGCTATGGGAAACAGTGTAGTACACAAACAAATTGTGCACTTTTTGTGTGGTCCATTTAATGCATCATAAAAATAAAATAAAAAAAACGTAGCATTTGAATCAATTTGATTAATTTTAGGGCTGAGCATTGACACAAATTTCACGATTCAATTCCGATTCACAAGCCTGCGATTTGATTCAATTCTGATTTCGATTCAATTTGATTCGATATTGATTTATTTGGATATAGGGCTATATCAGGTTCAATGAAGGCTGGTAATGGGAAGGGTGGACTCGGGAAAAATTTCTCAAGGAAAACAAAACGTAAAAATCATCTGATTTGACTACAAACATTTATATAGCACATTAGGCAGTTTTTATAATAATATTAATAAGGCAGTTTTTATAATAATACACTGTTTTCATTCATATAACATTTAAACGGTTTAACAATTGATAAAAACTTGTTTTTATGATATATTTATACCAACATATGAAATTTTGAAGAACAGGTTAAGTAAAAATATTACAAATATGTAATAATGCATATATTTAGCAAAATGCTCCCATCTAGTTTTCATTTTTAAAACTAACTATCGAGCTATGGTTACTGAATGGCTTTTCTGAGGTAAATGTAACTTTATGTGACATATTACTGACGTCTTTCCGCACTTGAAACACTGTTTGGGCGATTACATGAGACATGACACATTTCAGTAAGTTGTACTGTTTCTTTCAACATACTTTATGGTGTTAATACATGTTTAATGACTATTTAAAGCAGTTTAAAGTCTAGTTAAAGCAGAAGAGATTATAAATTCATGTTCTGCTGCTTCGCTTAAGCTGAGACGCTACATAAATTTGTCATGCCACATAAAGAGTGCCAAAACAGCATATCATTTTTTTTTTTTTTCGTTATATCATTGATGGAATTTTAAACATTAGATTTTGTTTCATATCAAAAGTAACAAAGCACAAAGCTTAATGCAATTTATTGGATAAGATGCGTGATTAGGGATGTCAATTTTCACAAATTCCCATGATCGATCGTCATTTAAATTAACGATCAATTAATCGATTAATCGTTAGCCGTAATACTGCGATATGCGTCTACTGCAGTGACTATGGCCAACAGCATGCCTGTCTGCTCAAAACGCTATGTTCCTCACCAAATCAATGAGAATGGTTTTAAATATAAATAAAGGGCTAGTAGGATTGTAAAATGTTTCGATGTGATTGATAATTAAATTAATTATTTAATAATCAAATATAATTAACTACTAATACAACGTGTCACCAACGCCGCCTCATATGCGCTAGAATGTGTGACTGTTGTGGACGCGCTCTTCCTGGAACAACTGCACGCGCTGAATGAATCTGCTACCGTTAAACTGCAGCACTTTGCTAGCACATTATTTATCTAAAAGAAACGCATCCTATATGAGATTAATCAGATATATTCAAAATAAACATAATATTACAAATTATATCTGCACAAAATGACACAAATTCATGCACAAACTGTGAACTTGAACTAAGTTACGTGCCATTCATTCAGAACTACTCATGTTGTGGACGCGCTCTTCCTGGAGCAACGCGACACGGCAACTAAACCCAAATAATTCACGTTTTATTACAGTATTGTTCTCTTTATAATGTTATGTAATATTACAGTCCAAATACAATAGTCATTATTAGTCGTGCACTGCCGTTTGAGCTGCGCGCGCTGAAGCTGACGTTTTACTACAGAGTTCATTCTTAACCAAACGCATCCAATGTGAGATAAATCAGATATAGATAGGCATACACAAAATAAACAGTATTACAACTTACATTTGCTCAAAACAAAAGGCTGCGAATACACACGCAAACTTATAGTCATGATGAAGGTGTAAAATGGTCCCAAACATAACTCCGGCGCGCTCGCTTTACATGTTTCGCGGTTGAGCAGCGCGCACGCGCATGAAGACCTGCTTAATCGATGATCGATAAGTTGTATCGATTAAATGTATTGTCGACAATTAATCGATCGTCGATTAATCGTTGACATCCCTATGCGTGATGCAAATGTTTAGTGAAGTTTTGTTCACGCATCACCTGAAAACAGACCAAAAAAATCAAGGATTTAAGAATCGATATCCGCTCAGAAAAATGAGAATTGATTAAAATCGAGAGACTGGACATTGTAACTGAAGTATACCCAAATGAATCAGAATCAAAATAAACCCACCCATTCACTTTACTTATGACTTATGACAGTCACCTAACAACAGCCCTAGCAACCACCCAGGACACCATGGCAACCACATAAAAATGTGCTAATAAAAGTATCTGAGAAAATCATCGAAATCAGAGAAAAATCAATTAAAACACCTTAGTAGCCATAATGCAATGCAGCAATGACACTGGCAAATACCCTAGTAACTTGGGATGGCTTCTGCATAGACAAGCACCAGTCTCCTTCAGAGAATGCAAATGAAATCTAGTTAGGATTGAAAGAAAACACAAACAAACAGAGTAGCAAAGACATTCAAAATGAGAATGGTGAGAGAGATGGATGTTTGATGTCAAGATATTCTGATGAGGTAATCTGGATCACTAACCTGAAGGAGGCATGTGTCCTGAGGCCTTAAGTAGTATTGCATTAACCCTGCTTTTGAAGCGGTTTGTTTGAAGACTTAAGGAGGTTTCAGGTACAGCTAAATCTCTTCTCCTACAGCACTGCATTCAGTCAATCTCCAGTCACCAGAGAGGGATACCTATCCGACAGTGAAGGAAAGTCATATAAGCCTAAATATACTTTACGTCTTCTCACTGATGTATTAACCTTCATATTTTGAGTCAGTTTCTCAAACTGAAACTAGTGTGAATTCTCAATTTGCCTTTGACCTGTAAGCACACAAGCAAAAATCTGCAAATAATCAGGCTTCTGCTTCAGTCAAAGACTTACAACAATATGAGAGAGCATAGTCTTACAATCACAACAGCAATTGAATTGCAATTAGATTCCGTCCCATGTTTTAACACGACAGACTCAGTGCTGTCCATTAGTAATGATACCACTGCATTGTTGTGTCTCATGAAGAGCTGTGTGTCTCCAAACCCTGAACAATGCAATACTAACTTGAGTCTCAAGTGTGCCACGCAGACTCTGGTTTACAATTACAGCAGATCTGATTAATGCAATGGGCTTACGGATACACAAAGAGATGACTATCACTTTTCCGTGGGCAAGAAAACATGCTGAATCGCCTGATGCCATATCCAAATAACATGACACAAAGATAAGAACCAAAATTCACAATGAAAATTTCAATGTAATTAATTCTGTGAACCATTTCAACAACATAGAAACATTGGAAAAACGTGCCTAAACATAATTCACTAAAATGTACACTAGTGGCAGTAAAACTCCAACAACTTTAATTCCTTTTCACATAAATTATGATTATATGGGCAGATTATCGATTAATAAAGCCTTATTTTGCATGGTTACTTGTACAATATTATGTTATCACCTCAGAACACATTTGGGTTTCACTTCGATTTGAAGATCCCTTTAACACATTCTTTTGACTACAAGTAATGTTGGACCTACATGGGTACCACTTTACAATACGGGTGCACTAATAAGCATTAATTCATGCTTAACTAATGCAAAGATAATCATGTGTTAATGTATGACTCATGAAGAACTAAACCATTAATTAATGATTACTTCATCAGCAACTAATAAAGATTCCATATGGTTAATATATTAAGTAATATATGAATTGTTATTAATTAAATGTGTCATAATGTATTAATTTCTTAATAACATATTTTATTCACTAAAAGTGTAAATTAATGCGTTAATTACCACAGTTGGTCAAAGCAATGTACTTCAACTTCCAGTTGCCTGCTTTAATTAATCATTAACTAATGATTTGCAAATGTATCATCATTATGTTATGACTTTACTTGTTGAGGCACATGACTATTAACTAATTGTTAAGTAATATGCCATTTATGGGTTTTGACAGTTTGCACATGCAGTGAATGTAATGTCAAAGAATGTGTCTGAAGGATGGGTAAGTTAGGCTACACACAAATATCAGCACACCAGAATCTGAACTGCTGACCGCTGTTACACTGCATTTAAACTGGACGAGACCAGCTGTCTACACTTAACCATTGCAAGTCCATTTGTCCTTCGTAACAGAACTAGCACAAGAGCTCGGAGTACGTCAGAAATAGAATGTGGCATCAGTTTATTGTCTGGGATTTGTCGTGTAGCGTCGCGCCGCATCCAGTGTAGTATCACTGATTATAATGGACGTTCTATTGTCTTTGTTCAGTCTCAGTGTTATGAAATAGCAGAGCTCGGCTGCATGTTCTCAGTGTTCCACGACCTCAAGCTTAACCTGACATATTCATGTGCCATGAACAACAAGGTTCATCGGACTCAGTGAAATCTTGGTTGTAGATGGTTGGAAATTGAAATCCATGGCTGAGTGTGGATGTCAAAACCAAAATGGCATATTACTTAACAATTAGTTAATAGTCATGTGCCTCAACAAGTAAAGTCATAACATAATGATACATTTGCAAATCATTAGCCAATGATTAATTAAAACAGACAATTCGAAGTTGAAGTACATGACTTTAACCCATTGTGATAATTAATGCACTATTAGTCTACTGTGATTCATACACCAACTAAAGTTATAAGACGTAGCGATGTAATATTTACCAGAATTGTCGCCATGAGCTAGTTTTTCCAATGAGCCTGGGTTGCATAATGATGAGTTTTGCAAAAAAAAAATATATATAATAATAATAATAATAATTTATGGTTTATCGCCAAAATAACTCCTATACAGTATTGATGGTACTATGTACTGTTCTATGGCAGTAAATGTCGGGCTTCACCATGCTGAATGACAGCTACATGTCAAAGCAAAGTTTTGGCGGTCATATTAAAGAGATTTCCTGTTCAGGAGAGAGGAGCTGACCTTTAGAAGCATTGAACCTAATTCACACGCTCCGGCTCTCTCTGCCACATATGGCACATCAGCTGAAAGCACATTAGAGTGCATTAATTTAACTGACAGAGAAACAAACATAGAATTAAAGAGCGAGAGGGGGAGAGTAGAAGGTGGAAATGACCTTTGGAGGCATCTGACTTAGACAGGGAAAACATACCTGTTCAAACACGCCCATCGCAGACCGTAATTACATTTCACTTTTTCTCGATCGAGAGCACTGGCTGCTGGAGTTCGAAATTTAAATCACATGGTTTAAAGCTTAAGTTCCTTTGGGGACAGGAAGTACAGGAAGTACAGTCATTGTTAGTGTTTAAAATAAGAAGGAACAGGTTCTATCTAACACAAAGGCTATGTTCTGACTGCCAGCAAAAAAAAAAAAAAAAAGGAGAAAAAAAGAAAGAAAAAAAAAACAGTTTTTATGCAAATGATTTTGAAAGTCTGGACAGCAAAACAACACATGAATTTATTTTTTATTTTTTCCAAATCTGATTCAAATCACATTTGGAGGTGATTTGAAATGCGATTACAACCAGTTTTTTTACAGATGCTCTGGCTGCTCAAATCGGATTTCAAATGGTCTTTTGCGTTACTCTTAATGCTCTTTGATAATGTTTCAATTGAATTTACATCACAATACAGAAGAAAAGACCTTTCCCACATTTAAGAGTTTGAACAATACAGTAATTCCAGACTTGTTAGTTCATAATTAGTCTCGCACCTTTAGCTTGATTAGCACTCCTGTAAAGCCCATTTTTAATAGCTGTTAATATTGTGATTGCTTGTTTCTTTTCATATTTTCCATTAGTGTAATTTTATTTACTTATATTTTTGACTATAAACACAATGGGCATTATTTCTGAAAGCAATGCAATTTCAAATGCATGTATAATTGATACACTTCTATTTTGCTTAATTATGTTCATTTTCTTTCACTAGTTCTTTTAATTGAAAAAAAAGGAAGATTTATTGGATTAGATGTAAAAAGAGCTGGAGTGAAGATTCATAATAGAGCAAAAAGGAATGGATTGGATTTTCACTCTCTATTGCTCTGTGAGAGTGGCTTAGCATCACATAGTGTGGCAGCAGTTATAACCAGATTAGTTAAGAGATTATACCTGGGTAATGGGAAAGTCACCACACAGAGGTCTGAAACAAAGCAGTAGCCCGCTATTGTAAAAATGAGCTGACTCCCTGAAACACAATGACCTTCAATACTTCTTTCTCCAGCCAGTCTAACTCTAAAGGATTTGTTGCGGCTTTCAACGGAAACCAAACCAATACACCAGAACAACAAACACTTCAGTCACAAACAACACAAGTGCTGAGCTCAATTGTTGGAGGTTCAAGAAGAATTTGACCCTCAACACATCCATTTATTCACAATCAAAATTCTAGAAATTGTGTTTATTTAAAGGGATGGTCCATCCAAAAATGACAATTCTGTCATCGTTTACTCACCCTCATATTGTTCCAGATCTTTTTGTCGGATGAAATACAAGTCATAGGTTTGGAATGACATGAGAGACAGCAAACGATGGCAATTAAAACCTTTGGGCTAAGTATCCTGTCAGTTTGCTGGAGAGTTTTTAATTCACACTCCTTCTGGAATTGGACTGTGGAGAAAGCGCATTTCTAATGGATAGTGTTTAGATAATACTTGAGTTACTGTTGAGAGTGCAGTTCTTGCAGGAGGTTATGGCAGTCTCTTTAGCCCAACATTCAGTTCTCTCTCTCACTCTTTTTCCGCTCTCTTCACATAACAGACACAATTAAGGGGCTGTTCGGCAGCAGAACTCTGCTCTCTCGCATAAAATTTCATTACCTGCATACTAAGTATTGGAAGCCGCAAGATGATTGCTGTTCTCCCCTCTGAATCAGGGCTGCCAGTCTGGAACCAAATAAATAATAGTAGCTTTTCCCAATTGGGCTCTAATTACATGGACAAAGAATACAGGTAAACTCGCCATATCTTTTCCCTTCTACAAAACCAATGCAAGCTGCAACTCTCGGGTCATTGTGACCTGTCAATTTGGCCAAGATCATGTGGAGAGGTCTAAGCACTATAAGCCCTCAAACTTCACAAAAAAGGGTGATGTGGTGCCCAGACCTTTTGGTTTTATTTTCTCACAGATGGAGCAAATCCAGGCCAGCCAGCCAGCCTCTCTTTCACTCTCTCTCTCTCTCTCTCTCTCTCTGTCCGTCTGTCGCCTTCTCCCAATCCATCATGAGAATGAAGAATATTTGTGGCCATTGTCAGCTGGATAATCAGGGGATGTTTATGATCAGTGAAGGGGGGACAGACAAAGAGACGGCCATTTATCAACTGGATCTTTCTCTCTGCAAACCCACCCACACAGCTTCTACATACACTCACTCCCAGAAAGGGCAGATCCTGGCCCTTCTTTTTAATTAGTCCTCTTTACAGAAAAAATCCAGAGACATTTGCATCAGATGTACCAAGCGTTCATTGAAAATCCATACGGCTGCACGCATCGGAGAGCAGCAGGGAGGGTAGATGAGGTAGTCAAAATTATAAAAAGCTAACTAAATTCACCGCTAAACTCCAGGGAATTGAATTATTCACTTGTGATTGATTGGGAAATGTTTTAATTGCTTATGTTTTGCCACATGCATGAGCGCCTTGAGTCTCAGAGTGAACTAGAATGTGAAATATTAAGAATCTTGTTGCTGCTCGCTCAAAATGAAGCAGACAGCTTTAGTGTCAAATGAATGATTAATAAAACCTGATTTTGACACGCTCTTATTTATAGTTATTAGAAAAGAAAAGCTCTTTCGATCCAGCTGTCTCACTCTTACTATTAGCTACGCCCCCCAGAAAAAAAAAGCCTTACCAAATGTCCCAAGTAACAAAAAAAGATTAACATGAGTAAAATGTGCTGTGGTCAAAAATTAATGAATGTTATTCTTACTGGTACGAGAATAAAGTATGACATTGCAAAGCATTTTTATCTCCCATTATTTCTTGGCGAATAAACATCATTAAACTTGACAAATGTGTAGTGTGAGAACTTTGTAGAAATGTTAGGGATAATTCTGTTTGCTTACAATGCATTCATTATGTTATTGTAAACTCTATAATAATGCTTAATAATAAGTGCAATCTAAATAAATAAAAAACATAAAGTACAAAAACCTTAATCTTAAAATTAAATACACTTGAGCAAGATGTGGATGTTTGTTCGTTGGAAAATGAGGATGTGAACATACTGTGTAGTTTGGTAGTACCTCTTTGTTTAGATAAAAGCAAATCTAATAAAGTATGCAGGTCTCAAGATTTATTTAAAGGGAAAATATTTCAAATTAATCATTGTTTAGATAAAATTACTACTTACTAAAATGATTTATTATTAGAAATTATGGTAACACTTCGTGAGCTTAGAATTATAAGGTTCTATCTCCGTTTAGGGTAGTTCTGAGATATTGAGCATCAAAGTTTTTACATCCCAGCTGGCAAAACTGTTATGTAGTATAACCTACTATTATAGCTCAACAAGACCATCACCCTACAGGTACTTTGAGGATAGAATATCAAAATCCTGGCACATTTGGAAATGGGATTTTTTAAGATGGCCCAAATGGAGATAGAACCTTATAATTCTGAGAGCTCTGATTCTGTTTGGAATTATAAGGTTCTATCTCCACTTTTACAAATAAAACCCCACATTTCAAAGAATAAATGTATATAACCATTGATTTTAATCAATTTATATATTTATAATACAAGCACACAGCTTGTAGTATATAATATAATATATAATAGTATAGTATACATCAAAGCCAAGCAAGTTTGTAAGAAAAATTTTTATTTTTATTTTCAAAGAACATGGACATGGATGCATCCTGATGCATCCACCACCCCCACCCCCTCTGTGCTCTGAAACATTTTAAAAAATGAAACAGATTAGTTAGAAAGATAGAAAGATGGATTAGTTAAAAAGAAAGAAAGAAAGAAAGAAAGAAAGATTAGTTAGAAAGAAAGATAGATTAGTTAGAAAGAGAAAGAAAGAAAGAAAGAAAGATGGATGGATGGATTAGTTAGAAAGAAAGATAGATTAGTTAGAAATAAAGAAAGAAAGATGGATTAGTTAGAAAGAAAGAAAGATGGATTAGTTAGAAAGAAAGAGAAAGAAAGAAAGAAAGAAAGAAAGAAAGAAAGAAAGAAAGAAAGAAAGATGGATTAGAAAAAAGAAAGAAAGATGGATTAGTTAGAAAGAAAGAAAGAAAGAAAGAAAGAAAGAAAGAAAGAAAGAGAAAGAAAGAAAGAAAGAAAGAAAGAAAGAAAGAAAGAAAGAAAGAAAGAAAGAAAGATGGATTAGTTAGAAAGAAAGATGGATTAGTTAGGAAGAACGAAAGATGTATTAGTTAGAAAGAAAGAAAGAAAGAAAGAAAGAAAGAAAGAAAGAAAGAAAGAAAGAAAAAAGAAAGAAAGAAAGATGGATTAGTTAGAAAGAAAGAAAGAAAGAAAGAAAGAGAGAGAGAAAGAAAGATTAGTTAGAAAGAAAGATAGATTAGTTAGAAAGAAAGAAAGAAAGAAAGAAAGAAAGAAAGAAAGAAAGAAAGATGGATGGATGGATTAGTTAGAAAGAAAGATAGATTAGTTAGAAATAAAGAAAGAAAGATGGATTAGTTAGAAAGAAAGAAAGAAAGAGAAAGAAAGAAAGAAAGAAAGAAAGATGGATTAGAAAGAAAAGAAAGAAAGATGGATTAGTTAGAAAGAAAGATAGATTAGTTAGAAAGAAAGAAAGAAAGAAAGAAAGAAAGAAAGAAAGAAAAAGAGAGAAAGAAAGAAAGAAAGATGGATTAGTTAGAAAGAAAGATGGATTAGTAAGAAAGAAAGAAAGAAAGAAAGAAATTAGATTAGTTAGGAAGAACGAAAGATGTATTAGAAAGAAAGAAAGAAAGAAAGAAAGAAAGAAAGAAAGAAAGAAAGAAAGATGGATTAGTTAGAAAGAAAGAAAGAAAGAAAGAAAGAAAGATGGATTAGTTAGAAAGAAAGATAGATTAGTTAGAAAGAAAGATGGATTAGTAAGAAAGAAAGAAAGAAAGATGGATTAGTTAGAAAGAAAGATGGATTAGTTAGAAAGAAAGATAGATTAGTTAGAAAGAAAGAAAGATGGATTTGTTAGAAAGAAAGAAAGATGGATTAGTTAGAAAGAGAAAGAAAGAAAGAAAGAAAGAAAGAAAGAAAGAAAGAAAGAAAGAAAGAAAGATTAGTTAGAAAGAAAGAAAGATGGAATAGTTATTAAGTATAGATATATAGGTAGATAAAGTTTGAAGATAGATAGAAACAGTTTGAAGATAGATAGATAGATAGATAGATAGATAGATAGATAGATAGATAGATAGATAGATAGATAGATAGATAGATAGATAGATAGAAAGAAAGAACGATTGATTTGTTATAAAAAAAAGATAGAAAGATGGAAATGCCATCTTTTGCCAACTTCAAATGTCCAGGCTAATGTCCAGCCCTTAGCTCTGTGTCCAGGCTACAGAGCTAAGAGGTGGGTTTTGATTGGTCCGTCCGTGTTCATTCAGGGTTTTGATTGGATATTGAATCTACTGGAGATAGAACCTTATAATCCCAACTCGGTTTATGTTTTGTGAGATGGAACCTTTTTATTTTATTAATAACTAGTAACAAAATATTTTTTTTACAAAAATAACACCACACAGGCATTAATAAACACCTAATGGATCAGATTATGTCAAAAACTCAATTTCGACCAAAAGTGGAGATAGAACCTTATAATTCTAAGCTCACGACTTTACAATAAAGTGTAAAGTTATTCCATTCGTTATCATTACTAAACTACATTAGTTAACATGAACTAACAATGAAAAATACATTTTATTATTTTATTAATCTTAGTTAAATGTTAATTTCAACATTTACTAATACATTATTAATAGCAAAGGTTGTATCTGTTAATATTATTTAAAGCTGCAGTCCGTAACTTTATTGGGTTAAAAATGATCCAAAATTAATTTTTGAGCAAGTACATAACCAGCCAGTGTTCAAAACTATCTGCTTGCCTTAGCTCGATTCAAAACGGTAAGCTTGTAATAATGTTTTTATTTCCAGTGGTACTGGTGGATTTCTGCGGGAAATTCAAGCATGTCTTTGCGTCATTACGTCAGATCTGTACACATAAAGAAGGAGTCTCGGCTAGTAGGCTATATTGCGTGTGAGGATGTTGGAGGTGGAGATTTATAGCCCTTTCTCACAGCACTTGATATAATCTTATCAATTTGATGGCGGATCCAGAAATGTTCAAACGACAATCACCAGTGACAACTGGAGATTCACCCGTTGTAAAATGCAAAAGACTTCGGACTTCGGAGTGGCTACAGTAAAAAAGAGACTGCAACCGGCCCATTTGAAAACAAGGATAAATATCGGAAGGGAATTAAATGTAGTCACGCAATGCTGATGTTGTTAACATTAACAATTTGAAAACAAACTATAATTTGCACGGTTTGATGTGATATGATAAGCAATCGTTAGATTTAATCAGAGATTTATTTTTATTTATTTTTTGGATAATTTCGGTTTTATCTGAATACATAGGACTTCTAAAGACTTTTTTAAAAAGAATAGCAACATTTTGTATGAAAATATGGATAATACCTTCTCGACGTATTATCAATGTTTTTAGCAAAGTGTCAAGACGGTGCATCAAATAAAAAATACATATCTCAATACCAATGTGTTCAACTTCATTGTGCTTTTTATTTCAGGATCATGTGCCGTGTGTACATCCTCGAACACATCACACATCTAATAAAACTTACTGCAGACAGATCTGCGAAACCCTGCTGCTAAATCTTATGAGCAAACACAAACATATGAAAACTGAGATGGGGGGGTTGAAGAGGAATTGTCCTTGTCACCTGGTAACTGAGCAATGAATCTTCTCATTTGAATAAATGAAAACAGGGACAATAGATCGGCTGAAGACTCTCCACATCAATCAACACGCATGCTTTTGTCTCACCTATTGTAAGGACGCTGTCAGCGAGGGCCGCGGCACGCTAAATGTGAGCAGCCGGTCTGCGGTCTGCTATTTGCATACGAGTTATTGCTATTCTGTGACTCCAGAACAGATTATAAATAATTTGGCGCGGTCTGTAAGGGCACGTGGATCAGAAGATGTTTAACCAAAGGGAGTCCTGTGGTCTCATTCATTATGGAAATCAAAGGCTAAATTCAGACGTGGAAAGGCTAATGAAGGAACTCTGACATCCCTTGACATGACTTTTAAAACTAGTGCAGTTCGTGTGACTCACAGCTACAGAAGAGAGGGCGAGAAGCAATGCTAGAGGAATAAAGATTGCACCCTCTTTTCTATATTCTTCCCAGGGTGCTTTTACACTTGGTTGGATTCAGGGATCTGAGAGTTGTTTGCTTAAATTTTGAAAACGTAAATGCTCCAAATTAACGATTTGCATATAAGAGAGTGTTCACACTTGGCATGTTTGATTCAATTAAAACGAATCCTGGTGCGATTGCTCTGTTGTTGCGGTTAATTTGTGAACGCTGCCATCCGAACCCTGGTGCGCACCAAACAAGCGGACTGAGACTGCTGAGGGTGTGTTCTAACGTGTAGTTCAGTTGCTTGGTTCGGCCGACCAATCAGGTTGTGAACATATTCCTATGACTTTAGGTTCGGTGTTAAAATGCCAGTGTGAACGTTTTTTTTTTTTTTTAGTCCAGACCAAACGAACCAAGCAAACCAAACTACAAGTGTGAACACACCCTAAAATGCAGAGCAAAATGCAGATTCAATTTAATTTACAAATTAGCCTACTATACCAACACATTCTCATCCTAGGGCGTCATATACTGACGCTTTTGACATTTCGTATACATCGAACGCACATGGCACCCTTTAGCGTCAATATGACACGCACAGAGCTTTGTTCGGTTATGGGTAGGTTTAGGTCTGGGGTAGGGTTAGGGTTACACCGTTAGGAGGCGCCTTCTGGCCCATATCTATCTGCGTCTCATATTGACGCTAAAGGGTGCCATGTGCGTTCGATGTAGACGAAATGTCAAAAGCGTCAGTATATGACGCCTTGGGATGAGAACAGGCTGACTATACCTAAGCTACAGCAAAGCAAAGTAAAGAAAGAATGATTATTCTGAAGAAAAAGGCTGTCAAAAGTATTAAACAACCAAATACCTCACCAGTATTATGAACCCATTTTAAAGGACACTAGGTTAAATGTGTAGGAGGGTGATTGCGGGAGTTGGCTTGGGTGACAGACACCAGCTAAGCTACTTGCTCTCCTGGTGTCGGTGCAACTCTATCATCCTGGGCCAAAGAGAGTGGAAGCAGCAGGCAGCTTATTGCTGAGTAAAATTCAATAGGGGCATAATGATGTCTCACAGCCACAGCCAGAGGTGGGCTGATAATAACTGCTGCTGGAAACGTGCATCATCATTCTCTTCACGACAGAGAAGAGATCTTTCTCTCCCCGCTTCACTCGTTTTCTTTTCAGCGAAGAGAGTGATATGCCAATCACGGTCCTAGTAGGAGCCCAGTCATCACACAGTGCAGCTCCGCAATTAAACATGACTCACTTTCGAAAAACGACTGCCCGCACCGATATGTAGAAATAAACACACTCATTATTCCGTTCATTAATCAGTGAATTAGTGATTGTGGATCAGAGATAAAGTACACGCAGAACAGGTTGGGTTAACTTTGAAAGTAAGTGTTATCACAACCTCTCTACTCTAATGAAATCGAGTCCATTGCGACAGACTCCATGGAGATTCTTAAAGTGCATGCACACTGACAGCAATGTGTAGAAAAAGCAACCAAAAGTAGCCAATTTCTAGTGTGATATAACGACAGCAGTTGTTCACAGTTGGACAAAGTTGAGCAACTACTGCACTCACATTTATCATCAGTATTACAGTATTACAATTTAAGTATTACACTATCAGTATTACAATTTAACCACATATGTACATAATAAAAGATTATTTATTTCTGAATGATACCAATCTACAATTTATCTTGTTTTGCAGCTGAATCATAACCACACCATGTTGGTTTGTTTGGCCAGAGGAGGACTGGTCCCCTGATTGAGCCTGGTTTCTCCCAAGGTTTCCTTTCTCCATTTCTGTCACCAATGTAGTTTGGGTTCCTTGCCACTGTTGCTTTTTGACTTGCTTAGTTGGGGACACTTCATTTTCAGCAATATTATTGATTTGACTGTACTGGACAATGACATTTTCTACAGAGCTGTTTAATAATTGAATTTAACACTTTAACACATATTTGATAACCTATCATATTAAATTTCATATATGATAACCTTTGCAAAGTTATTGAATGAAACTGAATCAACACTGAACTGACCTCAGCTGAACAATGGCACGATTTTCTTTTTAGAGCTGCTTAACAGCAGAATTAAACTGTTTGAATCACTGAATAATTTTTTCCTGATTATCCCTGTAAAACTGCTTTGAAAAAATCTCTATTGAATAAAGCGCTATATAAATAAAGGTGACTAGATTAGAATTAGATTAACTAAAAGCATAATAAAACTATATCATATATACGGTTTGTATATATATATATGTATGTATATTACATATAAATGTATATTCAGTTTTTTTCTCTAGTTTACAAAAACAAATGCAAAAGTGGATGATAATAATAAATAAAAAAAATGATGAAAATAAGCACTATACATGTGCTGATACGGCTACCAAGACTCAAGTATCATCAAATATCATTAAGTCATCAGTATGAACGTACCTTTAGAGTGTCAAAACTACCATAACCATCCTAGCCATCTACAACAGATATGATACGGAATTGGATGCGGTTTCATAAAGAAATGCTAAAAGACAGTGATTTGAGCTCTCTTCTGGAATCACGTTGGACTGTTTCTGTGGGGTGACTAGATTTGGCATAAAAACCAGCCTTCCACTCGGAGTGTGTGGTCCATTCATCTCTGACAGACTAGATGTGTCCCCATGTCTGCCGGTAAAGAGACATCTTTCTACCACCATCTATCAGTCTAATGGAAATTACTGACACCAAGACAAGGTGGACAGGAAGAGAGACACTTCATCTTCAGAAATTGAGAGAGAAAAAAGACAGCTTTGCAGGATACCACCTAATCTGATTCATGGCGAGCCCCGGCGGTGTGACAAATCCCGCATCAGATCATTTTCATGATTTCCTTTTCTCTTCAAAAGAAGTCGATGGCTGTGAAGAGCTGCAAATGTTTACATAATCAATGAAGGTGAACTCAGACTGAGACATAGACAGGTAGAACCACAAGAGAACCTCATTTGCAGTAAGATGTCTCAGAGATCACACGGAATAAGACATATTTCCCTCTCTACCTACCAACCTCCCCCTCTCTCACGTCCTCTTTTTCCTACTCAGGCCGTGATGACTGAGGACAGAGCTTTAATGATGCTGCATCTGCCACTACATTAATGAAAGCCCCTGGGGTTTGTGCCCCAGCCAATCAGCATTCTTTACCGGCGTGCCATTTATCCCAGTTCCATTCTAGACAATGGGAGAGTCAATGAAGGGCAAGGGGCATCGGACGAACTTGACGCTGACCAGCGTGCTGTTTGGAGGGGAGTGAGGTATCACCGGTCTCAGGTCTAAAGGTCACTGTGCTGTTAGACAGTACAATACTGGCGCTAGTTATCTTTCTGGAAGACGGACAGAGAAGGACTGTGGGTGGACGGGGACTCGGGGTCAGACACTGAGGGGGTGGAAGACAGAAGAGCTCCATGGCACTCAGATGTGATTAAATATAGTAAAACAGGAACATCTGATAGTATGGACACAGTCAGACAGCTGTCAGGACTGTCTCTCCCTTTAATATTTGCATTAAATCAGCCATGTTTGAAGAAAAGAAGCAATAACACTTGAAATCAACAAAGCAGTGTTGGCTAGTCCACCTTTGTGAAGTCTCATACTCCCTATTGCATACAAATGGATTGAGTCTTTATCTCAGGCGATTCACTTTTAAGAAGACACAACACAACACAGCTACTGATGCCATATAATTTGCATACTTGCATTCTCCTTGTCACATTTATCATTGGATAATGCATTTCTCATAGTTGTTTTTTCTCCAAATTAATTGCGTTTGTTGTAACACATATGTGGCATGTGCATGTAAAGTTTCAGTTTTAAATCCCAACAACTCAGGGCAACAGCATAAAAAAAATACATAGAAATAGGGAGTCACTCTTTTAGGAGCAAAAATTATTTTTACGCTAAAAAACAACAACAACAAAAACACATTGCTCATGGTTGTTTACAAGATTTAAATTGTGCAAGCTGTTTTTTTTTTTTTGCTTGTTTCTGCCACGGAATAAAACAATTTAAAAGATAATTGCGACTTTTTATCTCACAATTCTGACTTTTTTTTCACATTTGCGAGTTCTAAAGTAATAATTGCGACATAAACTTGCAATTGCAAGTTATAAAGTCAGAATTGTGAGATATAAAACTCGCAATTCTGACTTTATAACACACATTTGCGAGTTTTACGCAATTCTGACTTTATAACACGTAATTGCGAGTTTGTATCACAAATTGTGAGATAAAAAGTCGCAATTACCTTTTTATTTTTATTCTGTGGCGGAAACAAGTTAGTTGTATTGTGAATAAATTGGTTCCATATCAGATGAAATATTATAAAACATATAATCTATTAGTCAATTTTAACAAAACTGTGAATATGTACTGAATCTTTGAATATTTTGTCACTTGAACAACCAGTCAGTAAACAGACTCACAAACTAATATACATCATATTTAGGGTTCCCGCTTAATTTAGCATCAAACTCATGAAAAATGACTTACAGTTCAGTGAAGGAGTCAATCGTGACTCTGAACGATTCACTGACTAAATCTGATTAAAACAGCTAACTATAGAGTGAGTTTAGACCATTTTGTCATTTTGTTGACGGATTAAAAAGAATCTGCTCAAAAGAGTAAATTGTTTGCAAATTTGACATCACAGCTGGTGTTCATTTGTTGCGCTGGTGTACACTGTGTGCACTTTAAATATGTGATTAACGCCACCCCACAATGATATGTGATGAAAATTCATATATACAAACACAAAGTTTTTTGTCAAAAAAAAACTTTTGTCAAAGTTTTCAAGTCACACAGTCAAAAACAGTGAAAAATTAACCATATTGAATCAATTGAAAAAACAGCCTAAATATGATAAAACAGAACCAGCATGACATAATTTTTTGCCTAGCAGTCATGAGCTTGTCTCTTTTCTCTCTTCACTAGTTTCATTAAATCACCCATATTTAAAAAAAAATGAAAATAACACTTGGAATGAACAAAGCAGTGATTGTTGGTCCACCCTTGTCAAGACAAATGCATACAAATATACTTCATAATTGTTGCCAGGGAGGATACTTTTAAGAAGACAAGACACTTAATGGACAGATGAGAGTTATTCAAGAGGAAATGCTTTTATACTTTATAAACACACTCTCTCTCTCACACACACACACACACACACACACACACACACACACACACACACACACACACACACACACACACACACACACACACACACTAGAGTATCTTATAGGGCTCATGTTCCCTTACAGATTGCTTTGAAAATGTAAGGCAGTAGTGGACAATTGTTTTTTTTAAAAGCTTCAAGGTTTTTTCCTCCTTTATCTTAATAAAAAAAACAGTGCCAAGCAACACTGAACCAACTAAATCATGAACCACTTTGATCAGCACCAAAACCAATTCAAACTACTTAACCCGTCAAGTGGCTGGGATGATATATTTTTCCAGAGCTTTCAGTGTCTTTTTGTGGTATAGTGAGAACGTTTCTTCATACTAACCCCCGTCCATGCATAAACCAACATTAGTACTGCTAACTAAAGTTGTTCTAGTCCTAAAGTGCATCATTTTCTTTCTATAATTTTGCTCAATTTTATGGTGATACACTTAATCAGAATGTACAGAACAGAGGTGGACTAAAACGAAAGGGGGGAAAAAGATAAAAGTTCTGTTGTGTGCTTAGGTCAAGTGCAGATTACAGCATGAAGTCAAAGAATAAGAGAATTAAAGTTCATTTTAAAATATGAGTTGAAAAAAGACAATGTGAAAGGTCCATAATTAGAAATTTCTCACTAAAATTACTTCATAGCATTTCGTTAGGACCTTTATTAACCTTGTTTGATGATTTGCACTATTTGTAATTCCAATATAAAGATAACGTAACGAGTTAATATTTGCTTTGCCTAAAGAGAACAGAATAATTGTATTCTTAAAATCGGCATGTACCCCAGCAGCTTCACTTGTTTGTTTACCACCACTCATCATTGGACATCATTGTCTATTTACAGAATTCAGTAGTGTCACCAAAATTCTGCAGTATAGGTAGCATGAACAAAGCAATGAGCGAAAGTTCTGCAGCTCATTATGACTTAATTCAGGGTTCCTCAAACTCGGCCCTGGAGGGCCGCTGTCCTGCAAAGTTTAGCTCCAACCCTGATCAAACACACCTGAGCAAGCTAATCAATGTCTTCAGGATCACTAGAAACTCACAGCTAGGTGTGTTTGATCAGGGTTGGAGCTAAACTGTGAAGGACAGTGGCCCTCCAGGACTGAGTTTGCTGACTTAATTGAACGCAGCTCCTTCAGCCCGTGATAAAGCTTGGAAATTAAAAAGCCGCTCTCATTCATCAATGCTTTTTAAAAGCACAAGGAATCTCACCAGAATTGGATAATGGTTGTCTAATTGCAAGATTTCATAGTTTAGGATTATGTGGTTTTTTAACCAAACACTGACAACTGACTTTTTTTTTTGTCTGGCATGCAACCAGAAATAAAATAAATAACCATATTTTATGTTGGAGTACTAAATTTAATCAACTACATTAAAAAATAATAATTAGATCAATTAAAATGATTTGCATAGTCCCACCACAAACAGCAGACTTCCATTGCACAAATTTATTGAAACAAAGTTAACTTCAAGAATAATTTTAACTGAGCAAACAGACAAAAATAAATAAATAAATGAAATAATAATATCAATTGTTATTGCTGAAAAATGCACCAAAATTCGTCTTACTGAAAAATGCATGAAAAGCAGGCAGCGCAGCCATGGTCAGCAGTGCTTCTGCCAATGTCACTTGGCCACACTATCTATTTTTCTGTAATGACACACTGCTGACCACCTTCCCCGCTTCCCCCTTTGCCTCCTGGCAGAGATCACACCCTTAGTAATGAAAAACTCAGTCTAAAGAGAGAAAGGGGATAAAATCTTTGCATTTACTTGATACAGCCCCAGGCATCCCTCAAGCAGAAAAGCAATAATTCTGGCCTGCCATCAGAAACAAGTAGAAATAAGATCATATTTCCCTCCGGCAGATTCAAATACAGCATTGAAACAAATTAACGAACTTAGCTTCTGCGTGCAACGTGCCAGACATCCTGTTGACTAACTAGGCATGGATTCCCTCACCACAAAAGACCCAGGGTATTATTCTGGAATAATTTTAATATGCACATCTAATTGGGAGGAAGGGCTGGTTTGTTTATTAAAATGAAGATGGAGGCCAGAACAACCTATTTTTCTTACATTACAGCACTTAAGTTACTCGCAGCAGATACAAACACATTCTAAATGTAGAAAAATCTGGTATTTCTTAATTGGCCCTATATATTTGGCTCACATGTAATTAACCTTTAAATACACTCATACTATTTGGCTTTCCTGAGTTTTCCATCTGCTCTCAGACATTTAGATACAGTAAGTAAGCAGCACTGAGCACTCTGGTCCTTCATTGAAGCATTCCCCTTATGAAAAAGAAGATCATTCAAGTGTGCTATAGAATACTTCTTTAAAAGAAAAAATAAGAAAGTACACTTTTAGTCTCCTTTTTATGTACTTCTCAGAAATATACTTTATATACTTCTCAGAAATACTTAAAATTGCACTTAAGTACTTGACATTCTTAGTTTTACATATTGTCTTATGAACTTACATTGTTTGAAAATATTGATTTGTAAAGAAATCAGATATGTTCCTAATTCTGAGTATCTGAATTTTTGTGTAGGCTAGTCCACTGGTAGTGTATATGGGAATTTACTTCAAATCTACTTCACTCTTTCCCCGCCACTAACTGAATTTTAGACACGACCACAACGCGCGATGTAGTCAGCTGGATCCGGGCCATATTCAGATCAGATGGTGGACCTGTGCCTAGACACGACCACAACACATGATAGTCAGCTGGATCCGGGCCATATTCAGATCAGATGGTGGACCTGCGCCAAGACACGACCACAACGAATCTCTGAGGTGTCAACAGAGATTGTGTCAACTATAGACTCTCGCTGTGAAGACCGCATCGACACGACAGCCACCGGCACTGATCCTCAACAGACGAATTAGCCAACTTTTACTCATTCGTAAGAATTCATACGAATTGGTAGTGAGATAGTGTTGTATATATATGAACTATATGAACTTTTTTACAACAAAAATTAACCATCACTGAACATAAGCTGGACTGACGCTTTTTTATTCTAGATCTGCTGTACAAGTATACTTAGTACATTGATATTAGAATACTTAAAATCTACTCAAAAATCTACTTGAACTTTACTTAAGTATACTTAATAAAATAACTTGAAGTATACTTATTTTTTGCAAGGGTCATGTGAGAACTCTTGCCTTTTGATGTATTAAAAACAATCTCCCAGCTTAAAGCTATTGTAAAGACCTTAAAGGACTGTAAAAAAAGGGCAAAGTCCTGTTTGAAGGAGTCCACTTGGCTGCCATTTTGTTTACACCCTCGGGCAGCTATGTCCAGTCATGCAGGTACAGTTTGCAAAACTTGAATGTCTATAACACGCCAATTTGCCAAATAACCAACTCAATCTGACAAAATGATATATTTTTGCTCCTTTAGCACAAACCAGACTTAAAAAATATATATTTATATAAAAAGTATTTATTTATTTTTCAGGTTCTCTCTAGTCTAGTGGGTTGGCAATAAGGCAACTGGCTCTTTTAATTAAAAGGTGTGACTTTCTTTTGCACAGCAGCAAAAGCAGGAGAGGAGACATTTTCAACGAGAGGCCCATCTTCTCCTTATACTGCCTTTCTTGTCAAGTATTGGAATATATACACTGCCATTCAAATGTTTGAGGTTGGTAAGTTTTTTTTATGTTTTTGAAAGAAGACTCTTATGCTCACCAAGGCTGCATTTATATACTTAAATACAGTATAAACAGTAATAATGTGAAATACCAATACAATTTAAAATAACCATATTCTTTTTTAATATATTTTAAAATGTCATTTATTTCTGTGATGGCAAAGCTGCATTTTCAGCATGAAGACTCCAGTCTTCAGTCAAAAATTAACATTATGACATAAAATGAGAGAATATTGCACTATAGGTCTAAAAGCTCATTTGTGACAATCATGTTAAATCCTTATTGAATTTGGCAACAAAAAGTAGTTAATGTTACAAACCTCCGTCTGTTTTTTCGCTTGGTCATCAGTGCTTCTCAGTGAGCAGCAAAACTCACCAGCTCTGGCCTTTGCCTGCTGAGGAGCTGGCTATCTGACAGAAATGAATTCTCTCATTTGCTCTTTTCTGCTGACATGAAAGAAGACAGCAGCATGAATCAAATCACAAAAGATCTGAACCTCACTCAATCTCCGTTTCAAGGCTTTAGCTCCGACACTATTTCTTGGAATAAAATAACTATGTGATGAAATGCCATGGTATTTGTGCTCATGGAGCTCACTCAAAGAGATATTCATAGTGTTATAAGTTCAGACCAACAGCTGAAGTGTCCCCGGTGCCATTGAGATGAAACTCACACAGGTATCTGCCCTGTTGGCCAAAGCTTCAGAAGCTGGATCACAGCTGACACTCCAAATGTCAGTCAGTATGAGAGATTTTCTCTGTATCTGGAAGAGGACATAAGGAGTGACACATCCCATCAGAACAAGATGAAGAGAAAAAGGGAAAATCGGAAAGTTTGTTTTTAAGGTTTAGGTAGAAGACAGCAAGAGTATCACGCACATGTATGTAAGGTGTTAAACATCCTACAGGCAACCGCTCTTCCCTGGCCTCTAATTGCTTAACACATTGAACTTGTTTCTGTCAGAGGTAATTACACAGTCTGCTGAAGCCTATTAACAAAGATTCATTCATTCTATTAGGCCTGATTAACTAAGGCTGTTCACCATCATAAATTTTAGATTGGAATCTTCAATCAATACAGCACTGATAAATCAATAAGAGTTCTTGCAGGGCCTGCAGGAAAGAAAAGTCCCAAATGAGAATCTCTTTAATATCTCAATTGTTTCTCCTAAACAACAGGAAGAGCATCATTTTTTTTTTTTTTTTTTTTTTTTTTTGCCCGAGCCTCTCGCTTCTCCGATTTTAAGAAAAAGACCTAAGGTAATTTCACATGTCTCTTCTAGAACGAAAAAATGAGAGGAAAACGAGAAAGAGACCAAGACTATGGCTGGGATTCGATCCAAATTTCCAGATTTTATTTAATTTTATTAAATTGATTTCAATTCCTTTGGGTCAGTTATGCTGATAATTTTGCTTAAATATGACATGAAACCTCTCTCAGATAATGCTGTAAGTTATACAAGAAACATTTTAACTTGGTAAAATAATTTATTTAAAAAATATATATATATATATACAAAAGGGCCAACACTATGCCATTCAATTGAACATATATAACAGATAATAATCAATACAACACAAAAATAAACTCAAGTGAACTTAAATTGCATTTCTTGTGAGTTTTTTTTTTTATAATGAACAGGACCTGTTCAAGAGAGTCATTGATCGTGAATCAGACTACACTTATCGTATCTGATTCAGTAAAAAGATCTGGTTGAAAACAGTTATTCCATCTTGAATCAGACTGTGCTGGATGTTACTGCAATCCTTCTTCAGATTTTAAGAATCAATGTTGAGATATTTCAAATGATGATTGCAATCATAAAATGGTATTTTTACCCTCTGGGGTGGTAATAGATATAGCAGTCTCAGAATCTTCCTCCATTGAAGAGGATATTTCTGCCTGTGCTTGACTTGATATCTGTTTTTTTGTGGAATAAAATAAGCCCAAAGGACCAAAGAGGAACCTTAAAAATTCATGCTTCACTTATTCCTGTGAGCCGTCACTCAAAACAGGAGTTTATGAGTCAGACCTCAGCCCTCCTTTCACTTGTGCGAACTTAAACGGCAGAAAATGCAAGGGTAGAAAACCCAGCGACAACCTATTCATTTTCCAAGGATGAATCACAGTACTTGTAGGACGAAAACAAATCTGAGGTCCCAAGTGCAATGAGTAAAAACAGAACATATGGCATCCTCTTGAATTCTGAGAGGCCTATGGACATGCCTGAGTAAAACTTTGACCCTTAAGGATCTCTGTTGGAGAATTATAATTTCGACATTGTAACAGAGGTTCCCACAGTTGCCGCAGGCCTTCGCTAAAATCTCAGATAGCCTAACGCCGATCCTGAACTGTATTGAGGGCCACAAATCCCTGTGAGCAGCCTTGGGGACATGAAGCACCAGCTGAGGAAAGTGAATCACAGGTTACATTTGCTTCCCTGGGCGCCATCGCCCACGTCCTCCAGGAATAGCACGACCTTAGAACAACCTTATTCTCCTAAATATCAGACATTGAATCATTCATGATTGGCTACATTTCAGCCAAGTGTCAAGAGCTCTCCAAAGCTGGTGTGATATCAGTAATGAAAAAGAACAAGAGGTTTGGAAGGAGAGCAAATCCATCCTTGTGGAAAGAGGGAGGCAAGATGAACTCTGACTGATGGTAACCTGATCTTCACACCACCACAGGGAGTTTAAAGTCATCTGCAACCTCATTTAATGTGCCAAGCAAATTCATCTGTAATATTTAATGGCAACTTCAGAAATAAAAACAGCTGTTACTTTGATAATGTAGGCGTTTGGTGTCTCTCTATAAACATAAGACTTAATGAACACAGACTGAAGTTTACAAATTACATGGTGGCATAAGCAAATGCATTTAAGGGACATTTTGGTAAACATGCTCTTGTTCTACCATCTCGATTAGCCTGCAATATTTAGATGCCAGTGGATTAGATGCAGGAGGTTTCGCATTCAAAGCTCAGAGAGCACATTTCATTCCTCTCTGTATGCAGTTGCTCAAGGTTAGCAGTCTGCTTCAGGTTGTATTTCCAGTCTCCTTGAGGCCATCTTGGTGCGTTGGCATACTGATTTCAGCAGATGCCCAATGGGAGTTCAACTTTGGGCATAAACACTAACTTCCTACTCCTGGCTCTTACATGGCCACCAAAGACTGTTTGGTTAAAGGTGACAACAAACTGCAGAGACCAAGTCATGAAGTGATAATGACGAGTTTGTATGCTTACAAACCAGATCCCTAATGAAGACTAAGAAAAAGAATGTGTTAAATCGCTCTCATTTCTGTATAATTTTACATGAAACAAATGCAATAAACCTGGAAGCTGTAGATAATGAACTGTCTCGCTAAAGATGTGCTGCTAAGTAGTTCTGACATGTTATGAAAAGCATAGTTCAGACTTTATTTATGGCACGCACATATGTGCTCCATCACAGGTTGATTATAAATAGTTAACTTTTCTATGTTGTTGCTTTCATTAAAGTTGTGCTGAGACCAGCTTTTGCTGAATAGAAAAAGATAAAGCACATCTTCTTCAGAGAGCAAATGACATATGCTATCTGATTTCTTATCAACCTGGCTAAAAAAGTATGCAAAGGACAACTACTACAGTATAAATGTGTATTGTGTATATGAATGTGCTCTCTAAAAAAGGAAGCATTTGTAGTCAAATAGATCAGGATTTACAGTATTTTGCAATATAATGAAATGAACAAAAAATATAATATATATAATATATAAAATATAATAATAAATAATAATACATTAGTAAAAAATTAGAAATAAAATTATATTCATATAAATTAATTAATTTTAACACAATTAAAAATATAAGTAAAACCTTAAAATTATCAACATTTATAATTATAATACATTTTAATAAAACCAGCACAATCAGGTAATTTATTAAGTGTGTTTTTATTCATTGTTATGAGATTAATTTTTAATAAATTTAATGTTGCCGCTTTTCCCTCCAAATTACATATATTTTATTTTAAGTCCTTTTTTTATCAGACCACTTAAAATCCTTCACAAACTATTTGGAGAGATTTTTCTTTTTTATTACATAACCTTGTTGAAGACAAACAGAAATACCTGTCAGAAATAATGAATGTTCATGCCCTGAAATGTGAAAAGCATTACAATCATTTGTTTAATTAATGTCCTAATGGGCCAAAGAATAAGACCATGACATGTTCAATTTGGAATCTGTGACTGACTAATGAGCTCAGCATCAAAGATGAAACTCAGGAGAGGGTAATGCACATCCTCAACACAAATGTAAACTCACACGCAAGCTCTCTTGATCCGCACACCTTCAGCAAAGGTGAAGGATGCGACCCGTTGTGTCTCTCACCTGTCAAACACCACAGGAACACAACAACACATGCAAACTAGACTGATACCTGAATCCCTTTGATGCGCCGAAGGCTCAGTCTGACAGCAGATCCATTACCGCCTCATGCAGAGAGATGACAAAATACCCCAGCTGAAGCTCAAGGCTTATTCTTTACGATATATGAATGACCCGCAGCAGGACATCAAAGGATGGACATGCCACTCACTATGAGAGATCTGCTTGTATAGTGGGATATTTGCGACTCTTTTTTGAAAATATAATTCGAATCAGCCCTAGTGAAAGACATATCCACAATCCCCAAGTACTCTCAATGTACTGGTAAAGTAAACAAATAAAAAGCATAAGCAATTTATTTCCTTTCGACTACTACCATAATAGAAATCAAGCATAAGCAAGCCTGTTCACTCTGCTTTAAAGGTCCCATTGCATGAAAATTTCACTTTATGAGGTTTTTTAACCTTAATATGAGTTTCCCTAGCCTGCCTATGGTCCCCCAGTGGCTAGACATTTTGATGGGTGTAAACCAAGCCCTGGGTGTTTTTGAGAAAATGAAAGCTCAGACGGGCAAATCTAGAAATCTTCCCCTTATGTCGTCATAAGGGGAAAGGTTACCTCCCCTTTCTCTGCTTTGCCCGCAAAAAGTATTATATTGGTTTTTCCTCGAGAGACATCATGGTTTGCAAACGAGCGAAGCATGGCAGTTGCTCAGTGTTTGGATGTACAAATGAACACAAAAGTATTTTTTTAGTTCCTTCATCCGAGCCTCTGAAGAACCAGTGGGTTATGTGAATTTCTGATGTGTAATTGTTCAAGTTCAGACAGATAATCTTTCTCTCAAAGTCGTTCAATACTGTTTATGCATCAGTAAATCAAGCCAGTGACTAAACAATCAACTTCACGTCGTTTCTCTCAGTAGGATGAAAATAATCTTACTTTAACTGTGATTAATATATATACAGAAAGCGATCAAAGAACAATCCCTTTCCAATTGCCCAAGCTGTCAATCACACAGCGCAAGTTTATCTGGACACTTGCCAAAACTCGTTATGAAATCAATGACGCTGTTATACTGCACAGCGAAGCTCTTACTGTACTTACCTCATGTTTGCATTGGTGAAATCATTAGTGAGAGTGCAGAAACTGCGTTGCAATGATAAGATCTTCATTCACGTGATCAACAGGCTGTCATCTGCTCAATGCTCATCACTGCAACCTTTTATGTGATGGGAATAGATCTAAATACTTAAAAAAACACGATTTGTTAATCCCGATAGCTGTAATAGTAAAAACGTATAGCTGTAATAGTAAAAGTTTTCGAGAGAGTTCCACATGTAATGCTAGATATTTCATATGCAAGCATATCAGCCAATCACAGCAGTGGGCGTTTAAACTGAAGTCTCACAGCAGACACGCCCCTTCAAACAGAGCGTTCAAATCAGAGGCTAAAATCAGGCTAGGAAATATGCCTTTTATTTCTAAATTATAACAACTTTTGATCTAAAAAACATACTAACTTTATAAGAGCACCCAGGAAACATTCTAAAATAATAAAATAATCCATGCAATGGGACCTTTAACATCCAGCAGGCAGCTATTGTCTATGAAAGCAATAGACACCCCAAGTATAGCTCATATCTACCTAAAAGCCTATAATGCCTAAAATCTTTAAAGGGCCCCTATTATGGATTTTTGAAAATGACCTTTAATGTAGTGTGTAACATATCTCTAAGTGAATGAAAACATCCTGCAAAATTTTAAATCTGAAAGTGCACCGTATATATAGTTTTTGTCTTTCAAAAGTAAGAGTCGACTCTGAGTCAACTAAATTAATTGTTTTTCAAATGAGTCATAAGCCGTTTCGTTGTGACATCAAGACAAAACATTAGCATATTGCCCGCTCACTTATTGCGCGCGCAGTAGATTCCTGTGGATACTGGATAGCGTCATGTCGAGAAGACACTGTGCTCTACAATGTGAAGGTAAAGCCAGTTTTTTTTTTCACTGCCCAAGGATGAGCTTGTGAAGAATCAGTGGTTAAAATTCATCTTTACCACGTTATCACAGCAGTATAATCCTAAACTTTTGCTGTGTTCCCTTTATTTTACTGAAGACTGCTTCTCAAATCTCGGAGTTCAGTGCAGGATTCGCAAACCGCTTGCTCTTGGAAGATGGTGTTCAAAATAGCTAATCTTAGTTTTGAGTTTTATATTATGTAGGTCTCCTGCTAACTAGCTAACTCACGTTATCACTGTCTTACTGAAATACTTCTGCTCACCAGTTGTGGGCCACCATTACCTATAACTATGTCTATTAATGCAGATTGTCTGTCATTCTCACTACTTTGAGGAAAGATTAAGCATGGAGAAAGATTTGTTTTACCTACATTTATGTTTCATCAGTCATTCACGCTAGAGCTCGGCTAATGTATACATTGCATACATGCATGCACTGTTATTGATACAGTTTCCACATGTTCACCGCAATATATTACAAAAATACTTGGTAAATAAATTAGTACAAGTAAAATAATCGATTGGTTGATAGACATGCACTTGTTAATGCTGATGGTTAGGAATTACAGTTGCAACATCTCATAATGTACCTCAAACTGAGTAGTGTATCACTGAGAAACGTCCTGCTCGAGTGTCCTTGCGATGGAGGTTCTGGAACTAGTTAGTCCAGTGTATCATCATCGGACTCGCGATGGAATGATATAGGAAGCCTAAGGGGCCGGTTTCACAAAGCTATTTTAGACCGGTCTATAGTGTTAGACAAGTCTAAAATTTGCTCATAGACTAGTCTAATGCAAGGTAGACTGTTTCACAAAAATAAAGACTGACTTAATTTAGACCAAAGAAATTAGACACCTTACCCCCAGGCTAACTTAGATCTAAGACTCTGTTACCTTGGCAACCAGCAGTAACAATCAGTTACATTACAAACAGCCAAAAGAAAAGGGAAAATGGCTCATAATTTAAACATTTCTTCTTGTTACTACATTCTCCGCTAAATTTCCCAAGTAAAATGTCCTTGTAACTGTTATACTCCTCCAACAAACACATATTTTCCGCTGGGGTAAACTGCACTGAGCGGTTGAATGCGCTTACTCGATCCGCCATGTTTTTTGTTTTGAAAAGTGTCTTATTTTACCCAGAATGCATTGCAGTGTAGTCCTACTTAAGATAGTCAGAGTCTTAAGTGCTTTGTGCAACGGTCTAATTTTGATGTCTATCTGAAGTCTGACTATCTACTATATAAGCCATAGTCAAAGTCTATCTTTGTGAAACCGACCCCAGGACAGCTGTTGTTATGGCAATGGGCATTTTTGTTTTCGATGCACGTGCTGTACGTAAACTAATCACAACAGACTGAGCTGTCTGGCCAATCAGAGCAGAGTAGCTCGCGGAAAGGTGGGATTTAGAGAGATTGATTCATTTGACGAGTCGTTTGAGAATTATTAAAAATGTGGTGATGTGCAAATGTATATTATGAGGAAATTAAACAGTTTTTTTTACCTTTGATGCATGTAAACCTTGTAGACTCCAAAACAACATTAGGAAACTTTAAAATAGCATAATAGGGGCATTTTAAAAGTGCTTGGCAAGAATTTTTATAAAAAACTTTTCAAATCTCCAATAAAGTCTGACAACAATTGTATCATAAATTTAGCTTCTGTAGTATATCATGCTGAAAACTCTATTTTTCAGATCGCCACATTGAGTGTTTCTAAAATGTCATCTTTTTCAACTTATGCTAATCATTACTGAGGAAAAGTACCATGTGAACGTGTTACTATTTATTAGAATCAGCCTATCACAGATACATCTCAATACACAAACTCTTTACTAAACTTGAATAAATTACCAATATTCTTCAATTTTCTCATTTAAATACCTTTACATTTTCATGGTGATGAAATTCACCAAGAAACCCATTCAATCAGAACAGGAAATAGCTCTGAAAACTTAATTTGTGTGTTATCGGTTTTATTTTCCACAACTCAGAAGACAAAGACGACTACTGAAGTGCACATTTTCACTATCAGGAGCCTGTTAGGGAGACAAACACTCAACAATAGCTTGTTGTTTAAACATGTAATTAAATTTAAGAGTAAGTGCAGAATGAATGGTGCAGATATGCATGGGAAAGCACACAGACCAAGCACGAAACACACACACAGACACACATTTTTGAAGAACAGAAAAGGATTTGAGGTCAGTGGGCATTGATTCAACAAAGATAGCATATCTATTAAGATAAAATGCAAGGATTGTAAGTAACAAGCATTGGTTTACAATAAACCTATTGTCATACTGGAAATTGAGACCACAATCATTGAGGCCACATCATTTTTGTTTTTGTATTCATAATTGACCCACACAAACATACAAAGTCCTTATTTTAGCTATACTAGGGATTATTTTGGAGTACATTTGTGAATTTTTTGAGTGAAATTGAGTTTTGAGTGCAAAACTCTGGTTCCGGAAGTAAAAGCTTCATTCAATTTCCTTTCATTTTTAAAAAAATGGTTGTTAATCGATAGCATTTGCTTCTTTTAAAGCCGTTAGCCTGCATTATTTCAACTTAGTTTTAGAAATATTGTTTAACAGCAGATTGGGGTGGAAAAACATTACGCATGATGCTGTACAGAAAATTCCACCAATCAGAGAGGTGAAACAAGCAAAACGTGCCAAAAGATCTCGTTAGCTCCGCTCACTCCTATGAAGCTCTTTAAACGACGTTATCGATTCGATCTCCCTACACTCTCAAAATACTTAAATATATATGCATATTTTGCAGTAAACTAAAATATATATATATATATATATATATATATATATATATATATATATATATATATATATATATATATATATATATATATATATATATGTATCAAAGTTTTTTATATTTCTCCATCGTTTTAATTTGATTATGCTGATTAGCTTGGTCTATGGCTTATTACAGTATATAACGCTTTAAAATAAATATAAAAAGAAAATGTAAAAATAAAAGCTATTCATAAAAGAATATTCTTCAAAATATTAATAGGAGTATATATACTAAAATAGCTCTGTTCTGTGGAACAGAAGAAAATATTTTGAAAAATGTATTTAATTTTCTTTCTTTTTTTTCTTTTCCCCCCTCAAATAATGAAAACCAGTGGGGTCCAGTATTATATTGACTTTCATTTTAAGGGCCAAAACATTCTATAACAGTTTAAATGATCTTCTCTGAATTAACATAATTTATTTTTGTAACGACATTAGAGTGACTAAAAAATATGACCACATTTTTTTTTTCTTTTTGAGTGAAATATCCCTTTAAGGCATGTCCAAACCCAACATTTCCATTACATTCAATTCTAAGATGCCTCCATTCGGTTGATTTTAAAGGCAGTTTACTGTAGACGTATCCTTCCCTGCCAGAATTCTCTGTGAGCAATCTGGTGGTTGAAAGAACAAAAAAGGCACTTTGACATTTGTTAAAAGAACATATGATTCTACTTCTTACAAAGATTAGCAGTGTCAACATTACATTTTCTTGTCACTGTCGTACTCAAAATTGTTTAAGATCATCAATTGAGTTACGGTGCCTTCATTTTCTTGAGAAGGAACATTCATGCATAAACACTGAGTTACGTCACTATCTGACAGGGCGGCGAGGCAGCTGCCTTTTCTTTAGGATGGACTCATAGAAAAGTGACCCCACTAAGAAGGAACTAAATACAGCCATGGACGAGTGGATAAGAAGGATTTACAGATGGTCCTTGCACACAAACATCCACATACAAACAAACACCACCAACCATATTCAGGAGAACCAGCTGCAATCGCTGCTGCCAATCCGCCATCAGTGGAAGAGAAGGCCGTAGACAGCTGTGAGATAAAGGCAGGATAACATCGGTACATCAGCACACAGCGCTCTCTCAGCCTTGACAACAGCTAGTGACAGACAGACGGGATGCATAGAGGGAGACATACGCGCGCTGGTGTATAACGCTGCTCTGACACCCTCTTAAATCTGCTCTGTGTTAGCGTCTGATTAGCAAAAACATGTCTACAACAGCATGTCAGGATGAGAATAATTCCCTCTGATGAGACTCAGCTACCAGGCTCAAACGCGCGCAGACTTTGTCATAAGCAGCTCTCAAGTGATGGCCTTTCTGGCAGGCACGGGTTGAAAGGGGTATCTAGACTAATCCCAGACAAGGTTCTGTGTTTGGAATCATCAGCCATTTGCTATACATGCATTCAATAGAGTCTAGATTCCTTTCACCCAGGGGCATAACTTCCTGACGAGACCGTTTTCTCCGAGGTCTGTACCTATTTTGAAAGCAGCTTTTGATGCAGCTTTTTTCCACTCCGGCTTGTTCCTCTTTCGCAAATTAGCGTTTTATTGTTGAATCCACACAAGATACTTGCCTGGAGCTATGGCTTCTTTTTTCCCCCAAGTTGAACTTCAGTATGTTTAAAAATATTCTTCAGTCAATTAGTTATTCGCTAATGGAAGTTTTGCTGAGCCGTGACACTAGGAGCAAAAACGCTACCGAGCTCAAAGTCTCGCAACATGTTATTTGTTAAAAATGGGCAAAAGTGCACAGAAATCTTGTTCCAATTAACAAGTTTGGCTCTTTCCGCTGCCTAGCAGGTGCATACAACCACAATCTTCTTACGCAAACATTTTCTGTAGAATACCGTCTTTTTCTTTTCCAGCATGAACAGCCTCTGCAAGAAACGTAAAGAAACAAAGTTTGCTGCACCAAAATAATTGAATTAGTAATTAAAAATAATTGCATTCAGCAAGGACTCATTGATTAAGAGTGACAGTAAAGGCATTTATAATGTTTCAAATTAATGCTGTTCTTTTGATTTTTCTATTTATGATTTTCACACACACACACACAAAAACATTTAAGCAGCATAACTGTTTTCAATATTGATGATAATAATAAATGTTTCTTGAGCAGCAAATTAGCAGAATGATCATGTGACACTGAAGACTGGAGTAATGATGCTGAAATAGGCCTATATTAAAATAGAAAACAGTTATTTTAAATTGTTATAATATTTTACAATATTACTGTTTTAGTGTATATTTGATTGAATAAATGCAGCCTAAGAGACTTATTTCAAAAACATTTTAAAAAATCTTATCAACCCCAAACTTTTCAACGGTACTGTACTGTATCCAAAATTTGACATGTCACAGGGGCTATTTACACCTGGCCACTTTATGCGTTTTCTCAGATCGTGAAAAGACCAGGTGTAAATGCCCTCCGAAACGCATTCGGGGCGGATTTGAATTCGATCGCTCAAACCACTTCAGGAGGTGGTCTGGGCCACATTCCTGACGAAACTGGACAAGTGTAAATGCATCTGGTTGTTGAAACCACATATGTAAATTGTACTCCTCCCAAAAATGCTAAAAAAATAAACGTGTGAGAGCGTGTTATATGCTATATGTAATGTTATAGCCAGATATGACGACGCTACTGGAACACGCATCACCGCAGATGAGAAGCTGAGCATCTATTCATTAAGCCAACGGGCAAACTATCGCAAATCAAAGTGAAAGTAAATCGCAGACGCTTAACACACAATCATCATCATTAAAAGTAAAGAAACGAAATGATCTTACCAGGGCTATTGCCGCTCTCTCTTATTGCAGTCTTTGATTTTCAAATTTTAGGTGATGATCAATAAAATGCAGCTCATATCTGTTGCTTTCGGTGACGTGTGCACTCCATTAAATCTGCATATAGCGCGGGAATTGAAGATCGGAATTAAATCCATTTCGCAAAAACATATTTATGTGACCAGGTGTAAATGGAATCGTTTTGATAAATCAGATAGCTATCCAATCGAGAAAACGCATGAAGTGGCCAGGTGTAAACATCCCCTGTACAATCTAAGTTTTAATGCTTGAATGTTGAAACGAATGCAACAAGGTTGCAGCTGTTCCATGGCAAATTACAAACCAAATAATAAATCAATGATTAAAAGAGAGAATTTTTGTTCATTTTCACATTAAGTTCAGACGCTTAGGTAAAGTGATGGAATCCTTTGAAACAAGTTGAACATAGCATCAGTAATCAAACCATTATAATATATCCAAAATAAATTAGATGCCTTTTAAAATATATAATTCATCTAATTGATGAATTGTTGGATACATTGGATGAATTGAATGATGACTGTGTGAATCCCCCCAACATCACTGCCTGAGCTCATTGATGCTGATATCTGAAAGGAAGCTTATCCCTACATCCATGTTCCAACATCTAGAAAGCTTTCAAAGAAGAGTGGAAGCTGTTAAAAAAGACCAAATCCATATAAAGGCCAAACATATACACTAGAAAAAATCACACTAAAGATAACTGATGAAGCAGAGGAAGTGCATGACTGAATTCATTTGTCAAAGGGAACATTGAAATCCCACAAATACTTTATAAGAGGCAGGAGCTTTAATGGAGTCCATAACTTCACAGATGACACTGTAATGAAGTACGGGGTATGACACAATATAGTGTGTGTTTTCTGCTATAATTGTTTGTTGAGGGGCACAAAAACTAGATAGATGTTCTCTTTCCTTTACACATAATAATTTGGAAATTGTGCTGAGGAATTGCTGCACAAGAGCACTGTAAAATAACGCCGTTAGAGCTGAAAGCTTTGTCAACATTTTGATGGCAAAACAATTATTACCGTCCAGCTGTAGGAATGCTTTTTTTCCCATAGTGTGACTGCCAAAGTGGAAATGCTGGCTGCGTTTTTTCAGGACTAAGGGACTGAACAGATTTTTCCATAAAATGAGCAGTTTGGCAACCAATTATCCCTTTCATCACAGTATGAGCACAGCGAGAGACAGTTGCTGTATATACAGCCTCTTAAATGAGAGAAGAAAAAAAAAAAGGTTGAATGGAAAACCAAACCATGCAACCATCACTAGATCTTTACTGGGCTGCACTGGCTGTCGTGCTTGAAGATTTCGATGCAGCGCTATGCATAAGTTTAGACACCCATGCTAAAGTTGACTAAAAAGAGGAATAAAAAATCATCTTTTGGAAATTGAACTTAATGCCTTAATTTAAAATTTTTTGAAAAATCCAACCTTTAAGGACACCAATTTTCTTTGTGAATGAATAATGTATCGTAAATAAATAAATGTTCTTCCTTAAAATACAGGGTGCATAAGTCTGGACACCCCTATGTTAAATTCCCATAGAGGCTGGCAGATTTTTATGTTTAAAGGCCAGTTACTTCATGGATCCAGGATACTATGCATCCTGATAAAGTTCCCTTGGCCTTTGGAATTAAAATAGCCCCACATCATCACATAGCCTTCACCATACCTAGAGATTGGCATGGTTTTATTTCAGTTAGCCTAATAGCTGGTTTGATTTGCATTGAGAGATGATCTTATGGAAAGTACTCCATGCCAATCTCTAGGTATGAAGGCTATGTGATGATGTGGGGCTCTTTTAATTCCAAAGAAAATTGGAATTAAATTTTCTCTTTTAATTTACAAAGAAAATTGGTGTCCTTAAAGGTTGGATTTTTCTTAATTTTTTTAATTAAGGCATTAAGTTCAATTTGCAAAAGACGATTTTTTATTCCTCTTTTTAGTCAACTTTAGCATGGGTGTCTAAACTTATGCATAGCACTGTATTTAAAACAGTAATATCCTATACTAAACCTAAACTAATCTTGACAAACTATATATCACTTGAAAGCTTACAATCTCTAGTTTTCATATTTGGTGACTGATTTTCAAAATAAATTACAGAGGAGCCGTAATTTATCAATTTGCAACAAGAATATTTTCATATTCCTAAGGCGTGTTCAGACCTTTATTTTGAAATAGCAATGAACATTTGTATGTGTTTATTAGAGGTTGAATTCATATCAAAATCTGCCAAACTTCCCATATTACTTCTGAATAGAATGTCTACTTCATAAATTGTATGAAAATTGTGGAAATAATGGTTCAGATCACTCAAACCACATATGGAAATGGAGGCGCCCTTATATGGCCTATAATGGAGTCTGGTTGTCACCTAGTGAAAAAGTTTGGTACTGCGCCCAAACAAAATCTCACTGAAAGCTAATTTTTTGAGATATCAACCTAAATTTTGAAACACAACTTGTTCAGATTTTTGACAGATTTTTTTTTTGTTGCAGTTTTAGAGTCGCCCAGGTTTTAAAAATATATATTTTATATAAAATATGAATAATTAATTTTTTTACATTGTACATTTCCATAAACTCAAACTTCTATAACTCTTTTCCTGTTTCTTATTACTTTTTTCCTGTTACTTTCTTAATTTATTTCACTTCTACAAAAATCTGCCAAATGTCTTCTTTAAAGGAGACATATCATGCTTTTAAATCGTTCCTTTTTACATATAAATCATACATTTGTAGTCTATATAAAGCGGAACTGCAATGCTTGGGTCTGAATTCCTCATTATTATAGCTCCACAGGCCCCTTTTCTACCCCTTTTCTGATGTGCGTCTGAGAGCAACTCGTTTTGGTGCGGTCTCTTTAAATACAATTGAGACACTTCATATCCCGCCCCCTCTCCAGGATGCAGAGGTGATACTCGGTTCAACTCCATCCCGTTCGGCCATTTTTGTAGTTTGATAGCAGAGATACGATTATCTAGCGGCACAGAAACTTTTTATTCACACGTTATTAACAAAATGTCAACAACAGAAGACTTGTCCAGCCAGCCTTACATGTTCGAGCCAGAGTCGGAGCCGGAGCGAGATGAAAATGAAGACGACGAACCTGCAGAACAACGTCTTCATATGGATGTATCGCAATGGTGTGTTACTGTATTTACACATGAAACTTTGGTTTTCCAACCTTTTACCACCATGTCGATTTATTTTGATTAATATGTGCGAGGGAGAGAGAGCAAGACAGCGTCTAGTTTGGAGACGGTGTCTTGTTTACACTTTCGCTTGGCTCCGAAGAGAGAGAGAGTGCGTGCGCGCGACCGGGTCTCTCTCTCTCTGCTCGTTCTTTCAGTTAAACATGCGCACTGTCATAAGCGCGGCAGTTCATCTACATTAGACGGTGTAATGAAGCGTGTGGGTTACTACATCCAACAACCGAACATTTTAACTTACCCTCTCGTAACTTCTGCATCCTTTAGCTTGGACTACAAAATTGCAGCGAGAAATAAAAATGGCGGATTGCTCGAAGTGTTGGGCTGGAAGTCAATGTCCTTATTTGGCAGTTCCGCTGCAAATACTGTGACGTAATAGTTCACAAAACGTCATAGATAACAGAAAAATCGGAACAGGTTGAAAAATAAGGCCAAAACGGAATATAAAGATATCAACGAAGCACCTGAAGAGACTAATTTAAACTTTTCTGTACTTCTAAACACTCCAAATATACAACAAAATGCATTTAAGGGCTAAAAAAGTGGATTTAGCATGATATGTCCCCTTTAAAACAAGACCAATTGTATGTCTATACTCCAAAGCATTCTTTAATTACAACCATTTAAGTTCGAAATGTGCATTTTCATGTCTACTCAAAAAAAGGGGGGTGACAGTTAACAGGTTAAAGCAGAACTTGGCAACTCTAGCGAACTCTAGTCATTTCTTCGCTGATTTTCCCTTTTGTTGTCGCATGTTTTCCCCACGAGCTCCCACTACAGCTGTGGGGCGTATATTTCACAACACTCACTGTCGTAATAAAACTCACTTGCGGCAGCCTCCTCCCCCTCTCTATCGCTGCTCATGTGCGTTTGTTATGATCGGAGCAAGCCAACTGTATTGTGTGGAGCTATGTCTACCGAGGTGGGTAATACATCATACATGCGTGTGGTGTGTGTTTATGTCGAATTGCCGTAAAGCAATTTGTGTTTCACGCTCGCTCTCTTTCTCGTTCTCGCTTCTCACGAGACTTCCAATTTCTATCTTGCCGGGACGGTAGCCTGTTTTATACTTCTGCGTCGAACTGCCGCCGTAGCTACGTCGTAGGCTGTGTGTAGCGCGCGTACCCTACGGCGTACCCTGACGTGCACCTCTCCAAAAATGTAACAACGCGTCAATTCTACGCGGACACAAGCGCGGTGATTGGTCTGCCAGAACCCCTCCCTCGGGGTTTCACATGCTCCCTAGGTGCGTCAACGCGGACAACGACACAGAAGTATAAATTAAAACCAACACGTTGCCTACAGCGTATAGGCTCCGGCGTAGGTCCGACGCAGAAGTATAATGAGGCCTTAAGTTGCAAGGTTGGTTTTCCACCTGGGAACGCTGGGGGTAGCGGGGAAAGTCACCAATATCACCAGAACAGGTTGTTTAACCATCCAAATGATTTCTAGACAGTTTTATTAAGTTAAAAAAGTTACCAAGTTCTGCTTTAACGTATCAAATAATGAGACTAAGTTTGATACTTGCATGTCTCGCCCATTTGAATTAAACTGTCCTGATGCAATTTGTTGAGGCTCCAGTTGATCTTTGCTGATGTTATCTTGATGAGAGAGAACCAGTGGGAGTCAGAGGATCTTTGGTGAATGGAAAGACAAGGCTGCAGCCTGGCACAAGCTTGGGGGTCCTTAGAAAACTTCCAGTTCAGCATCATCTTCACACCAGGATTTCAGAATAGAACTAAGAGACGTGATCCTGTGATCAGTGATTTTTACAGTGTGAAGATGTCACACCCTCTGCACTGAAAAATTTATGTTGAATTTAATCCATTTTTTTATTGTAAGTGGTTGCACACAATTGATTTTAGAACTTGTTTAAGTTAGAACTTGTTTAACTTTAGATTTTTTAACTTGTTTAAGTTGTTCCCTTTGGAGGGGATTTCTTTACGACCTTTTGTTCAAGCAGGCCTTTGAACATTTAATTTGATTGGGTGTTTAACAAAAGAATCTTCAAGATTCTTATAACACTAATGCGTCACAAAGTTAGCAAAATGTGATTAACAAATGGGGGAAGATTGGAGATTATAGAGACTAAACATGCTACACATATGATTTTGGTTAACCAATATGCAAGTCTGAAACATTAATCCAAAAGAGTTTAAAAGAGAGAATGAATACATAGGCCAAACCACTTAAAAGGAAAGTCATGAGATGGGAAAATTAGATACATGTTTTACATTTCTCAAGTGGTTATATAGAATATTGAAGACTAAAATTTCATCATCTAATATTGTTTTTAGTATTATTATTAGTTTATATATATTTGTCACCGCTAGGGCCGAGGACAACCACCACTCCGGAGGAGCTACACCAAGACACACCAAAAGCCAGACAACGACGTGATGTAAAAACTTGATTCTTTTTATTGAATATAAAAACACTTTAAAGGAATGTCACTGCCCCAGAACTCTTCATAAGGGCCACTCATCGGAACGGGGCTTCAGTGGAGGAAGGCTCAGGTCAGCCGCCGGTTGATCACCTCCTTGCACAGATTGGTACAGGGGGGAGGGGAAGGGACAAGGGACGGATGCCTTCGGTTAAGCAACAGCAGGGACTGGGAAACTCTGCTCACAGGACCACAATAGAAGGGGGGGAGGGGAAAAAGGGACGAGGGACGGATTGGTCCAAAGGCCAGGCCCTTCAGATGGCAGACAGCAGGCCAACGCAAGTAATGAGTAGGACACAGGAGGCTACAGGTAAGGATCGACAGACGGTGGGTTCTCTCTTCTCACAGGACAGCATCAGATAACTGAGTGTCACCTCTCTTTCACAGGACGACAGGGATTGGACGGAGGACCAGGACCTTTTTGGTGGGGAGCAACGAGCAGTATATGGTAGGCAGAAGGCAATAACCGTCAGATCAAATGCAGTAGTCAGCAGTAGGTGACGAGCAGGGTACAAGGGACTACAGGTGGGTGGCAACAGACAGTGGGCTTTCTCTTTTCACAGGACAGCGTCAGCTAACTGGGTGTCACCTTCCTTTCACAGGCCAGCGGCAGTTGGAGTGCAGCGACGGATAATAGGATCTCTCACAGGGCAGCGATGGCAGAATGCGGTGGCGGATAGCAGTTTCTCTATGTTCACAGAACAACAGTGGTGAGTACAGAATCCAGCAGTTAACAACCGAGTCTTCTTACCACAAGACAGCGATGGCAGCATGCAGTGGCGGATAGCAGTTTCTCTATGTTCACAGAACAGCAGTGGTGAGTACAGAATCCAGCAGTTAACAACCGAGTCTTCTTACCACAAGACAGCGATGGCAGCATGCAGTGACGGATAACAGGTTCTCTATGTTCACAGAACAACAGTGGTGAGTACAGAATCCAGCAGTTAACAACCGAGTATTCTTACCACAAGACAGCGATGGCAGCATGCAGTGGCGGATAGCAGTTTCTCTATGTTCACAGAACAGCAGTGGTGAGTACAGAATCCAGCAGTTAACAACTGAGTCTTCTTACCACAGGACAGCGATGGCAGCATGCGGTGGCGGATATCAGGTCCTCTATGTTCACATTAATTCTTGGTACTCCACCAGACTAGATGGTCTCCGACTAAGTTTTCAAAGTGCTGGTAACATCAAACGCTCAAACACTCGTGCATGTATCAAAACACTTTAAATATTCAACGTGCTCACTTCAATCGTCAGACACTGCAATGACACACCGCTTAACAGTGAAAAGTGTACCTTCACTTCAGCTCGTCGGGGCCGGCCGATCCACTATGAGGATACTTTCAAAAGGGAGACACCGAGTTCGACCAACAATCTGCAATTCAGACCCCACTCATTTCCCTCGCCACGCCAACCGTCTTTACTTCCGCTCCCGTCCTGCCGCCTCTGCCTCTCGTCTTCTCGTAACCTCGACTTTGATCACAACCGCTCTGCTTGCCTGCGCACTCCTCCCTTCAACCTGCCGCTTCTCTCTCTTCAAACCGCCACGCACCCTCACTCGTTCCCAACACACGCTCAAATAGCCACTTGATTATCCACCGCAGCTGTTGCTCATCAATATGGGCGGCCATGACAGGCCGCCGGAACTGGCCTGGTGTTACACCGGAACTGTTTCCCCAAGGGAACTCGTTCCGTTCATCGTAGTTCCTATTCGTCACCCGGTGACATATTCATAATCATTTGTAATCATTGTATTTTGTAAATCACACTGTTCTTGAATACATAATGTGTGAGAGAGACTTTGGGACAAGCTAGACTGAAATGTGTGTGCAGTGTATGAAGTTTCCATCGAGGCATAGCATAATGGGAACCATATGTTCCATAAGCATGATTTTTAAATCTACAAATATATAGGATTAAAAGGGTTTATTTCTCCTTCTCAGCAAGAATTAAGTGAGAGTCACAACTCTCTGTAAATTCCTTTTGGGGTTGTAAAAAGTCTTATCAGTCTTAACGTGTCCTGTAACAGGACACCGGGTTCTGCCAGTGTGTTAGCTTCGTTTTGGGGGAAGTTTGATAGACCTTTGTTGGGAGAGTGAGTTTGCTGGATTATTCATTAAATATAATGAATAATTTGTGAGTGTCTGATTGGTCCAGATGCTACAAGGCTTGAGGGTGAGTAAATCATGGGCTAATTTTCTTTGTTGGGTGAACTATCCCCCCCCCCCTTTTTTTTTTTTTTTTTTTGGCTCACCAAATTTTCAGTTTAATCAAAATGCATGTAAACTGTAGAACAGTCATAGTTCACAATTACAACTTATTATGATCAATGCCACAGCTTCCCACCATATGATTTTTTTAAATATTTTTCTCCAACTTGCAAAGTCTGGGTTGAAACTAAGTTTCACTACAGAGGAGTACATATGCATTCATATCAATCATCTCATTCTGTAATAGTCAAATTCAACATGACTTAAACACAACATCATACTCTTGTTGTGTTTGCTCTGACAGACCAAACGCTTTCTAACCATGTTCCTGTTTTTTTGTAGCACACATTGCCTCCAATGATAACACCACATGAAAAACTTTCAACAAAATCAAGCTAAATTAAAGCTGCTAACTGGGGTGTGTTTCAAAGGCAGGAAATACTGAAAGAATTCAAAACCCCAGAAAACGAGCTAACTGCTTTAATGACTGTCAGAAGAGCTTGCCAGCTCAGAGAGGCTTCTAATAACCAGAGCTGATAGTCATTCAGCTTGAGCTCTGAGGGAAGCAGTGTTAAGAAATAACTCTGCCCCATCTGTGCTCCAGCTCTTCCTCTCTGAGACCCATTAACGCTGAGAGTTAAGTAGGTATCCGAGTAGCTCATCGGCACCACGGATCGCTGCACTCCCCTGCTCAGTGGGGCAGATAGCGTTACGGCTGACCGAACGCCAGTACCCGCCAAAGGGGTCGATGATAGGATGTGTTTACAGACCTGTGTGAGGTCACCGAGTTGCAGTCGGTCACCTACTTTCTGATGCTTGTGTATCTTCTCAAAGCCTGTGCTCCACAATCAGGCTGAGTGCCTTGAGACTCAACCCAGATATAGAAAAATACTGGGAAAGGTTTAATTCCAACCAACTGGTGGCAAATGTTAATTTAGAATTTAAGGTTAACAGTTTGAGTGAACTCATCTTTCAAAGTACAATACATGTGCTAAACACGGGAGGTTTTTTTTAACCATAAACAAAGTGCAAGACTAAAACATTACTTTAATAAAGAATTTACACACACACACACACACACACACACACACACACACACAAAAATAGACTATACAGTTTTTTTGTTGTTGTTTTTTGTACCTTCACCTTCTTAGTCTGCCATGAATCACCAAGGGAGGACCAAAACAAAAGCTAAAGTCAAATTATAAATGTGGAGTCACACAAAGAAATCGAAAAAGATGAGTAAAGTATTGACAATATTTTCAAGGTTATAATAAGACGAACCTTAACAACGATTAAATGCCTTTTCAAACATCTTTTCAGAAAACCGATGTCAGTCAAAACCAAACACTTCTAAAGAGTTTTGACAAATTTATTGAGTGAGAAACAACTCTCTTCAGGGATCAGATTCTCTCTCACACACACACTATCCAACCTTTAAAAGGTTTATGATTAAGACATTTTTTCAAGAATGTAATTCTTGAGAACAGTCTTAAGAAAAAAAAAAAAAATGTCAGTAACTCAAATGTAACTTCTTTTTTTTCTAGAAGACTTTGAAAAGTTATGAAATCTGAAGATTAGTAGTTAAGAAGAATCTTGTTCCTATGGACGTTCAATGAATCTGCCCCAGGAGAGTATAAAATCTTCATGTAAGAGGAAATGAGCAAATTCTCCAATCTCTTCTATTTTTCTAACAGTACTGCTTAGCCTTGGAGAGCATGAGCAAAACTCCTCAAACTAAACCCAAGTGCAGTTCAACCTGTTTTGCTTAGCCATACTGTGTGTTACTATTCAGTCCTTGAATTTGAGTGCTTGAATTTGAGTGCTTGGCTACAAAACGTCTCGGTTACTAATGTAACCCTCGTTCCCTGAAGGAGGGAACGGGAGACGTAACGTCGACGTGACAACGTAATTGGGATCACTTCAGGGAGCCCTATCAACTTCGAGTGTCTACAGAACGAGCCAATGAACGTTGGCGTGCGTGAATCGCGTCACGCGCCCCCGCCCCGCAGCGCGGGTATAAACAGGAAGCGGAGGCACGCACACATTGTTTTTTGCTGAGGAGCCGAGATTTGTGACGGCCATGCAGCGATGGTCAGCAACGGTGGCGACGGGATGTTACATCTCCCGTTCCCTCCTTCAGGGAACGAGGGTTACATTAGTAACCGAGATGTTCCCTTTCAGTCGCTCACGTTCGACGTAACGTCGACGTGACGACGTAATTGGGATCCCATGGAAAACGCCACAGTTGCTGCCACATCCAGCGCCCTACGCAAGACTCTCAGACCCCCAACTGCTGGGGCGGAAGACCTGCGTAGAGGGAGTTCAACTGCTGTTCCATTATACCCCACACAGTGGAACTCTTGGATAACACTGGGAAAGCGTACCTTTCCAGGGGAAAGGACGCTGCGGAGCCACATCCTACCCGAAGGGAGGTAACATGTGGAGAATACACATATGGACTGGCCGAAGGGGCAGTGCAACATATGGAATGTTACTGGGGTGGCTCCACCCGAAGGGGGAGACACACCGACAGTGACGGCAGAGCAGACTCTGCCGAGGGAAAGACACGGGCTCACCGCAGGGAGCTGGTCGTGGAAGAATACACATATGGGATCGCCGCAGGGATCACCACATATGGAACCCAGCCTAGCACAAGTTACACAAGCATACGAGCACTAGGCCTGGCGTCGGACGCTCCGCAACGTCCGACTGCCGAAGAGGTGCGGAGGAACTCACAGGGTTCGCCAATTGGGGAACTCGACTGGAGCAAAAAGCGCACGTATCCATTCCTAGGAAGGGAGTGGCGCAGCAAGCCGACACTAGAGCGGGAACTTCGGTGTTACCGGCTAGTTGAAGCGAGCACACAGGAAGAAACCGGCTCAACAAGTAGGCTATAAAACCTAGCGAACGTGTTAGGTGTCGCCCAGCCCGCAGCTCTACAGATGTCTGTCAGTGAGGCACCGTGTGCCAGCGCCCAGGGAGAAGCGACACCCCTAGTGGAGTGGGCTTTCAACCCGGGCGGGCAGGGCACGCCTTGGGCTTCGTAAGCCAAGGCGATGGCATCCACTATCCACTGGGCCATCCTCTGCTTGGAGACAGCTTTTCCCTTCTGCTGGCCTCCGTAACAGACGAAGAGCTGATCTGAGGTCCTGAGGCTTTGCGTTCTGTCCACGTACAGACGCAGAGCGCGAACGGGAAAAGCCAGGGCTGGGTCTGCCTCCTCCGAAGGCAGCGCTTGCAGGTTCACTACCTGGTCCCGGAAGGGAGTGGTAGGTACCTTGGGCACGTATCCGGGCCGGGGTCTCAGGATCACGTGAGAGTTATCCGGGCCGAATTCTAAGCATGATTCGTCGACCGAAAATGCATGCAGGTCCCCTACCCTCTTGATAGAGGCCAATGCAACCAGGAGTACTGTCTTACAGGACAGGATTTTTAACTCAGCTGATTGCAGAGGCTCAAAGGGTGGTCTCTGAAGTGCCGAAAGGACCAGAGACAAATCCCAAGAGGGTATAGAGAGTGGGCGAGGAGGATTCAGTCTCCTCGCTCCTCTCAGGACCTGACGATCAGGTCGTGCCTTCCCAAAGACTTACCATCAACAGCATTGTGATGTGCGGCAATAGCGGCAGCATACACTTTAAGGGTGGAGGGAGACAGCCTTCGCTCCAGCCCTTCTTGCAGGAAGGAAAGCACGGCTCTGATCGAGCAAGATCGGGGGTTCTCCTCGTGAGAGGAGCACCAGTCAACGAACAGGTTCCACTTCAACGCATAGAGGTGCCTCGTAGAGGGGGCTCTAGCGGAAGTGATGGTGTCAACTACCGCAGGGGGTAGGTCACCTAGAACCTCCGCATCCCGTCCAGGGACCAGACATGGAGTTTTCAGAGGTCTAGACGCGGGTGCCATAGGGTGCCCCGTCTCTGAGAGAGCAGGTCCTCTCTCAGAGGGATGGGCCAGGGAGGGGCTGTCGCGAGGAGCACTAGTTCCGGGAACCAGGTCCGGTTGGGCCAATACGGCGCAACTAGCAAGACCTGCTCCTCGTCCTCCCTGACTTTGCACAAGGTCTGTGCAAGAAGGCTCACTGGGGGAAACGCATACTTGCGTAGGCCCCGGGGCCAGCTGTGTGCCAGAGCATCCGTGCCGAGGGTCCCCTCGGTCAGGGAATAGAATAACTGGCAGTGAGACGTGTACGGGGCGGCAAACAGATCTACCTGTGCGGTCCCGAAGCGCCTGAAAATCAGCTGGACCACCTGGGGATGGAGTCGCCATTCTCCCGGTAGCACCTGCTGCCGTGAAAGCTCGTCGGCTGCACGGTTGAGCAGGCCCGGAATGTAAACGGCACGAAGCGACCTCAGATGCTTCTGACTCCAGAGGAGGAGATGGCGGGCGAGTTGTGACATGCGGCGGGAGCGTAGACCACCTTGGCGGTTGATGTGCGCAACGGTCGCAGTGCTGTCCGTACGGACCAGTACATGCTTGCCTAGTAGCAGCGTTTTGAAGCGGCTCAGCGCAAGACGTACTGCTAACAACTCGAGGCAGTTGATGTGCTAATGCAGTTGAGGCCCCGTCCACTGACCTGAAGCTGCATGCCCGTTGTACGTGGCCCCCCAGCCGGTGGCAGAGGCATCCGTGGAGACCACAGAGTGACTGGACACTTGTTCCAGGGGAACACCTGCCCGCAGGAACGAAGGGTCCGACCACAAGCTGAGAGTTTGGCGACAGTGCGGAGTCACTTGGACCCAGCAGGAGCCGCTCTGCCACGCCTATCTCGGGACTCGATCGTGGAGCCAGTGTTGGAGCGGCCTCATATGAAGCAATCCGAGCGGCATAACCACGGCTGCAGATGCCATATGCCCCAGGAGCCTCTGAAAAAGTTTCAGTGGTGCCGCTGTTCTGCATCTGAGCGTGCTCACGAAGTTCAACACTGACTGGACACGGGCCTCGGTGAGGCACGCTGTCATGTTGATCGAGTCCAACTCCATACCGAGAAAAGAGATCCTCTGCCCGGGGGTGAGTTTGCTCTTTTCCCAGTTGACCCGAAGCCCTAGGTGGCTGAGGTGACTGAGCACCATGTCCCTGTGTTCGCACAACTGCTCTCTCGACTGGGCCAGAATAAGCCAGTCGTCGAGGTAGTTGAGAATGCGAACACCACGCTCGACAGGGCCAGTCCGAAGGGTAAGACCTTGTACTGATATGCCCGCCCCTCGAACGCAAAGCGAAGAAACGGTCTGTGTCGAGGGAGAATTGAGACATGAAAGTACGCGTCCTTCAGGTTGATCGCTGCAAACTAATCTTGGGGACGGATGCATTTGAAAATGCGTTTCTGCATAAGCATCTTGAACGGTAGCCTGTGAAGGGACCGGTTCAGGACGCGCAGGTCCAAGATTGGTCGTAACCCACCACCTTTCTTGGGTACAATGAAGTACGTGCTGTAGAAGCCGGTCTTCATATCGGCTGGAGGGACCGGCTCGATCGCGTCCTTCGCCAGTAGGACTGCGATCTCTGCCCTGAGCACAGGGGCATTGTCCGCCAGAACACGGGTGAACAGAATGCCCTTGAAAGCAGGGGGACGCCAGGCGAACTGAATCGCATAGCCGAGTCTGATGGTACGGATGAGCCAGCGAGACGGGCTGGGAAGCATTAACCAGGCTCCCAGAGACCGAGCAAGCGGGACCAACGGCACCACAGACGTACCCGGGGTGGGGCAGCGCGGTGGAATGCAGGGACCCGACTCGGACGGCACAGTGGCCCGAAGTGGGGTCTGAGTGTGTGGTGCAGCACATACCTGCTTCCGTCGAAGGGCAGAGTGAGTGTGCGGAGGCGTCAGTGCGTCCGGGACACAGCCACTGCTGCCTGCTGGCGATGAAAGAGGGGCTCTGGAGTGACAAGGCATGGCGCCGTCGTCAACTGCCAAGCGCACCCTCTTGGGGCCCAGAGGTTTCAGTTTTTTTGAAAATGTGGGTACCACTGACTGTAGAGTTCGGAAGTGAAAGCAAAAGCTCGGCTCCGAAGTGAAAGACAATGTGTGCGTGCGCCCGCTTCCTGTTTGTACCCGCTCTGCGGGGCGGGGGCGCGTGACGCGATTCACGCACGCCAACGTTCATTGGCTCGTTCTGTAGACACTCGAAGTTGATAGGGTTCCCTGAAGTGATCCCAATTACGTCGTCACATCGACGTTACGTCGAACGTGAGCGACTGAAAGGGAACTCAATTTTCTAACCCCTTAAAGCCTGCTTCACCTAAGCACAGTTGTTTTTGAGGTTTTAACAAAAAGAGGTTTTAAAAATATTGCACAAGAAAAATTCAGTGTATGTTTTTCCTCTCCAAAAGGCTTTAACTTTTAGATGTTAAATGAACAAAATTCGATAGTGGCACAGCCATTCACACAAACACAGTCATTTGAACTGTACACTGCATTATCTCTGCTAGCCTTTGATTTAAAAGACAGCACGTGGAGCAGCACTGATGGATCTGTGAGCGGTCTAATATTAGAGCCGGAGTCAGACATGTGAAGATAAACTGAGAAAGGAAATGTCTGTGCTGCTCTCGGGTAAGACTTCCTGTGGGATAGGGAGTCTGGCCCTCCAATCAGGTACAGCGATCGGGAATTTGTGATATATGTGTTGCTATCAAGTAATGCTGGGGCGGCCATCCCTCTATTCATCTGTTCCAGGGGTTCAGTTTTCCTGCACACAGAGCAAACAAACAAAAACACATCCAGCCACCCTGCCAGATCTGCAGGCGCTGGGGGAGGTAATCCCTTTGTGTGGCTTTCAAAAAGAGCTGTAGATTCAGGCTCTCATCCATTCTCGGTGATTGGTAATTTAACGTGCTTTCAGGCCCATAGACGGAAGAGTTTACCGAGTGTCATAGGGGTGTCTTATCCGCATTGAGTTTCCTGGTTGGGATTAGTGTAATTGGGAAGCTTACAGCAAGCATCCACAGCCTTTTCTGGGATCAAACTTGATTTAATTGCCTTGCCTTCTGTTTCTTCATCTGAAAGCCAAGACCATCAGCTTGTGTGGCATGAGCTGTTTCATCTTTCTAGGTGTTCACCACTACTTCTCAATCTTAAAACTCCACTCATTTGACAAGCACATTTCACCACTACTCACCACATTCAATTAAAAACTCCCAAAATGCTAGAGAGCATTAAAGTCAGTCCAATAAATAGATAAATAATATATTTTTAAACAATATAAGCAATATCAAATGAGCAAGGTTGCTGTTGTTCCGATGGGACATTCATAAACGATTCATTTGTTTCGTCTGTCATGTGACAAATGAACAAAATAGCTAAATAACTTGAATAAAGAGTAGTTGAGACTCAATGATCAAATCAGTAAAATGATCCAAACTTCCAAACATAGCAATGATCAGACCACCAACATGCAAATTTAATATAGCTTTTATACAACAAATTAATAAACAAGAAGTTAATACAAAGTAGTGTAATATAAAATTATACAAAATGTCACTGGTTTTGTTCCTAAACAAATCAGTATTATCTAACAAATCAATGGAGTGACTGATTCAATGATTCACTCATTAAAAACAGCCCTTGTTTCATTCCTAAATGAATCAGTGTTTTTGAATGAATTGGTTTAGTGAATGATTGAGTGACTCATGAAGACTAGTCACTTACCAGCAAGCAATTTTGTGTTTAAAAGACATTATGGAAGTAAGAAATTATGAAAAAGTAAAATGAAAAAGAAATTATGGAAGTAAAATGGCTTGACAGCAATGATTTTAAAGAATAAGAAGTGGTCTATCAGTCAAAATATGATTTAAACAGGGTTAAAGTGATTTCAGGGCTATAAAGCCATGTGGTTGGAAATATGGGAGATTAAAAATGCATTGAATAGAATGTAAGTACATTCATTGGATTGCAAAATTATGCTAATATGGAAATAACAGCTGCTGATTTAATAATTCATGGCCTATGCCCCCTCAGAGAAGACAGAGACACAAGATCAAGTAAAGGCACATAGGACAAGTAAAAGATGGAACTCTCTGTGGAGCTCAAATTAAAGAAACAGCCAAGGCATTTACCTGAGTGCAGAATGTTGTATGTGGATTAAGGTTAAACATTGAAAGAGATCAAAGAACAGATTCTGTCAGAGAGTTCTGAAAATATATGAATTTCATTTAATCCCTGAATAGTTCCCTGTAAGGATGTGACGCCAGTTGAAATATGTATCTTTACACTTTACTCCACTTATCTCCACTTTACACAACTAACTGCATGTATGTGTGTCAATTACAAGATCACTCTCATTGTTAACTGTACTTAGAGCTCTGAAATTTGTTCCAGGGTTATTATCGCTAAAGGGTTAGTTCACCCAAAAATAAAAAAAATAAAAAAATGTTGCTAATCAGTTGCTCACCCTCATGTCGTTCCAAACCCTTACGATCCTTAAGTTCATCTTCGAAACACAAATTAAGATATTTTAAATGAAATCTGGAAGATTTCTGTCACTTTATATGATGAACAGATTGAATTTAGGCTTTTATTCACATATAAATATTGATCAGCGAACATAAACAGAGGCTCGATCGAGCCTATTGACATGCGAGAACTAGGGTGACCACCATCAAACAAACCCAATGTGGGACGATTATAAGTTTGTGTGGGACATGTTACCAACACTAAAACATAACCTGAAACTGTTATATAATGTTTATCTAACTTAATAAAAAACATTTGTATTCTGCCTTTCAGCTGATAAAAATTATTTGTTCTTTAGTCCTTTCCAGAAAACACCATCACATCACAATATAACATAACATGTCTTTATTTTACATGTCATTTAAATTCAACATCACTGAGCCCAATGGGAGCAGGCATCATGCAGATAACTATTTCTGAAACAGTTCTGACCAAGTCCAACTAAAATCCAACAAAATAAATAATGCAATAATGAACAAATAAAATATATTTTAGACAGTCTTACAGCCACTATTAAGAATATATTAAACCAAACACTTTCATATTTTTAGAAAGAATGTGAATTAAAACAACCACAGCAGGCAACAAGTTGATAAATTCTGTTAAATTTAAATTGACCGAATTATCCATTTGTTTTCTGACAGGGAACACATGGAACGAATCACACACATTTTTCATCCATATAGCTTAAGCAAGGATTGACAGGAACCTTGCCTGCTTGCTCAATGGCACACATCAGAGAAAGAGAAAAAGGGTAGACAGAAAAGGAAAAGAATTAGCACCGGTATCGCAGAGCATACGCACATTTTTGTGTCCTTAGCTGAGCTAAACATTTTATGACACTCAATGACTGATGAAATGTCAGCGTGCTGAGACCAGCAGAAATGTCAAGCTGGAAGAAATCTGCCCCAAACGCTCGGAACAGTTACCACCCATGTTGAGTTCTCTACATCAAGTTCATTCTCAGATGATTTACACTCCCTGGTTTCTGGAAAAACATTGTGCTACATATTGACAGTATTATGGCTTTGTGTTTCATGGCTTCAAGGCTATTGTTTGTTTTTGTCCTATCTACCTTTCCTTATTTTACCTCTAAAGTTTCCCCTACAATACTAATGTCTCTCAAACGAACCCTACTGAGCGCTCTCCATGTGTTTTTATAAAGTATCTCATGCTAGTTGCGATGTTCTAGGATCAGGTATCAGCCTGTCATTACTAATCTCAGACGCTATTTAACAAAAATCTAAAGTGAGCCAAGAACAGCTGGTGTTTTAAGAGGTTTTGTGAATATGGGCCGTTGTGATAACAGGAAAACAAGAAATCAGCGAGAGTCGAGATTCAGCTGCCTGCTGGCTGGCGACAGGCCAGCGATGAGAGTAATAATAAGAAACTGTGAGGTGGTGCAAGACAGCCCAGGTGGGAGGGAGCTAGACAGACAGTAGGGGGTTAGACAGTTTAGTGTGACGCTGTGGGGGGGTTCGAATGTTTGGAGTAAAACTGCAACAAGTGAAATTTGACGTGCCGAGTCAGTAAGATGTTTTTTATGGATTTGACTTTTGTGTTAGCTTTGAGGTCAACTGTATGCTAGTGTAGTCCTAAAAGATGACTTCTTGCAGATTTAGCATTTTTTAAATCCTTTTGGGAAAACGAAGCACAAAAATTAATGACTCCTTCTGCACTACAGAGATTATTGTTCAATTAAATGTTCTCTAGAATGGGAAAGTTCTGTGACTGACTTACAATAGAGAGGTGCAGGTATGACGTCAGAATAAAACGTTAAATAAAGCCTATGTGTACTTTGACGATTTGTCCTACAACGTAAATTACACACACCCAACATGAAGTTACCAGCAACTGTAATTAACTAAGACAGCTTGGAATGTGAGTGTGTGCAGTGTACGTTGTAGAACAAAACATAAAAGTATCGTCAAGTTATGTTTACCACAGGCTTTATATATTTATATGCTCATATATTGATAACCCCCCATTATAAAACCCCATAGGAAAATCTTGAAGGAACCAGCAGCAAATTAGACTTCCGGGTTCTGATGTCATTCCTGTGCCACTCTATGGCTGTCACAAGTGGTTACAAAAATGTAAGTGACTGTAACTTTTGAACTCTTATAGCTTCTAAATGCAAACGTTGTCATTGTTTTGGAACACACTAGCTTATAGATAATATTTTCATACTTTCATACTATTTCATGGGGACTTTAAATACATAGGGACTAACGAGTTAATTGATTGAACAACAGGTGAAAGGAATACAACAATCAGAAACACTGGGAAACTGGGTCAATGAACAAATGAACGGCACACAGCCAAACATGAACTGAACACAATGAAAACTAATTCAAAACAAAATACAAACAGAGTACAAAACCGTGACAATGGCAAGTTGCAAATCACACATCATGGGTATGGAATAAACTAAAGCAGGCATTTTCTAATTTTTTAGAATCCATCACTCTCTCTCTCTCTCTCTCTCGCTCTCTCTCTCTCTCTCTCTCTCTCTCTCTCTCTCTCTCTCTCTCTCTCTCTCTCTCTCTCTCTCTCTCTCTCTCTCTCTCCCTATTCGAGAATAATGTTGATCCAGTTCTCAGAAGAAAATACAGTATTCATAGAAAAATAACAATGGTCTATTAAAAACATCAAGTCCTCTCAAAAAGACTTGAAGTCTCAGATAAAAGACTGCAGCGCTGACCAGAGCAAAACAACATCTAGCAATTATGAGTCTACTCAATAGTTCACTTAGTGATAGAAGAAGCCAGCCGTATTGAACAGAGGCCTGAAATATCTTGCCAGCAGCATCCTGTTCGGCCAACAGACTCTCAGTCTTCCGTTCAGTCTGTTGGACTTTAATTAACTATTGATTGGCACAGCGTTGTGAGAAACCTCCACTAATAAAACTATAGCCACTGCAGGTCAGAGTGGTATTTAAACTTTTATGACAGAATGAAGTTGGCAAACAAGAGGACGCCGACCTTGCAATTAAAAGCTTTCATCCATCCACAGATATGTGAGACTAGCATATTTTCACGTATTGAGACATTTTGGAAGGGGAAATCTGGTGCGAGAGGTCCTGAGCTGTATACTACAAAGTGTTTTTATTTTTTCTCTAGGCTGCAAAGGAAGTGTAGGTCTAGTGTACATCAAAATGGTGTGGCACCTCGATTGACATCAAACGAACAGCCCACTGGTTCCTGTTTTGGAGCCAATATTTACCCAAGAATTAATCCTCTTTAAAAAATTCAGCGTTGGCATAAAGATGGCAGCTTTGAACACTGCTAGGCCCTTCAGAGGGATTACCTGCCTTACTGACAGGATTTTTCACAGACGTGGCAGTTGCCCTTACCACAGTAAAACTGCAGTATTACTTCGATCTAGGAAGTAAAACATGCATATTTGTGTAGAACAAAGATGCTGCACTGTACAGTGTAAAACTCTACTGCAATTAAATGCTTCTGTAGTTCTTAAAGGGATAGTTCACCTAAAAATGTCAATTCTGTCATTTTACTGAATTCACTTTACTCACCCTTGGTAATATTTCAGTATCTTTCTCAAGCTACTAGATTCAAAAGACTTATTGTTTTCCATAAGTTATATGGACTATTTTCATAATTCTATGTTTAAGATTGGCATTTCATTTACATACTGTAGTATAGGAAAGGCAGCTTAAGCTCTATTAAAGTATAAATACAGTTGTACTGCATAATATTTTATACTGATAAGCCACAAAATTACGACCAGTCACAGGTCAAATGAATATAGTTGATCATTTCCTAACAATATTAGATTAGATGGTAAGCAAACTATCAGTTCTCATGATCAATGTGTTGGATGCAAGAGAAATGGGCAAGATTAAAGATCAGGGGTGTGTTTCTAAAAAGTGGGAAACCCATCACATATTTGTGTGGTGGGAACTACAGCTCTCATGTGGTTAAAAGCATAAATAATGAAGTGGACTTAGCTTAAAAATAATCAAGCAACATGCGGTACATTCTATATATTTCATTGCAAATATATACAAATTCTATAATGCGAGTGTCAGATAGACATTGGAGCAGTGGAAGAAGTTCTCCTTATCTGAGTCCCGTTTTTTTTTACATCACATGGACAGCTGACAGGCACTGTGGGACGACAACAAGCCGGTGGAGGGAGTGGATGTTCTGGGCAATGTTCTGCTGGGAAACCCTGGGTCTGGACATTCATGTGGATGTAAATTTGACATGTAAACATTGTTGCAGACTAGGTTACACCCCTTCATTACAATGGTGTTCCCTGGTGGAATTGGCCTCTTTCAGCAGGATAATGAACCCTGCCACACTGCACACATTGTTCAGGGATGGTTTGAGGAACATGAAGAAGAGTTCCAGCCTCCAAATTCCCCATATCTCAATCCATTTGTTTGGTCCACGACGGCTCCACCTCGCAACCTAGGACTTGAAGGATCTGCTGCTAACGTCTTGGTGCAGGTATAACTGTAGTCCGCTGTAGTATAACAGCAGTGCAGGTGCAGTTCAATGCAGTCTAATATATTACAGTTCTTCCAAAAAGACTCGGGAGGATTCTCGTATGAATGCATTTTATTTTGTAAAATGTTTTTACAGACAAAATAAGTGAGTAAACCCTCGACAAGCTCCGTCTCAAAGTTATTTGGCGTAGGGGGCCTACGTCCAGGTCTTGAAGTTAACTGGTAGGTCCTGCCTGATGATAGAGGCAGGGGTGGAGCCTACCCCCAGACGAGTGGATGGGAGCCATCCTGGTGGTGGTGGGGAGGATGGAGGGGAACTTCGCTACAAAACCTACAGGCAGCAAAATAGGAGGGTAAGATCAGTCTTTTTATATTTGATGTCAAGCTGTGATTGGCTGCGCAAGATTATAAATTAATGACGTGGCAGTGGAGTCTTTCTGGTAGAACTTATGCTTACGCTTTCATTTCTCAACAGTACAAATATAGTACAACTGCAGGATAGAGTATTACAGCTACAGTTCAGTACAAGTTAAAACTGCAATTCAGCCCAGAAGAGCATGTATTTGTATGATATCTACTGCAAAATGTCTGCAGTTATTGTGTGGCTGCAGCTGTTGGCATGGTAACGGTGGCAGTTTTCATATTGCACTGAACTGCAGTTATGGTACAAAACTAGACGGTGTTTGTGTGTGTGACTGTTTCATATTGTGCATGAATTCTTTATATGCAAGCTCTCTTATATGTCAGTTGCTGGTACAGTTTTTGAGAACAGCATTGTGTGGATGCAGGGAACAGGAGATACGGACACAGTAAACACTTCAGTACAACTGTGAATTTGGTCCATTTGTATACCATTCAATAACTGCCATTGTTTTTGCATGGGTCGTGATGGATAAGGGATTCAAGGGCTGATGGGATATTTACTGCTTGAAATGAAGAATTAGACTTCAGGTTTTTCGACCAGATCAGAAGGGATACACCCAAATCAGAATGAAATACATCTAATGTCTAGGTCTCAAAATAAAGTTCCATTGAGGTTACCAAAGTAAATAAACACCTCTGATGCTCAAGTAAACACTACAGCTATTATCACCGGTCTAGCGGGGATATTAAAAACATCCACCAGTGCAGCCTAATAAGACTTAAATGGGGCTATTAAACTCTACACATTATGTTTATAAATTATGCTTTATTTAAAACTGCATATTTGGTGAATTAATTAATTAGAAATCATTAGTAACCATGCCATCTATTCAGTGCAGAAGTAAACATCTGTGTGTCTCAGATATTCACACACATTGATTTTACTTCATTTAGATTGCCTAACTTTTCAAATATTCACACTTCTAGGTCCTTTGGAAGCTTGCGATTCAATATCTTTACTTTAATGAAACCCAGATTGGACTGCTAGCACTAATAAATTACTTTATTTTTAAATGTAGTAAATGCTATTCAGGGAGCAAAACAAAATAAGAGAGAAAAATGCAATCAATATCCAGCATGTAGCAAAACAACAACCGTGCAGTTACATCCAAATAGCTTTTGGAGTTGGCATGGGAAATCTGGGACAGATCCATATGAATATATTCATTGAATATGGACACAATCATTTCATTATGCAGATGTCATTGGGGGAACTTTCATTCTGTGATGTGTACTTGAAAATATTAATTTCTCTTCACTTACACAAGAGCCAAACTTTCTCCCCTTTCCCTCCAATTAGCCTTATGTTTTGTGCCAGTGGTTAACAAGTGCATTTCTGCAATGTCATTGAATCTAGGGGTATTGGCTCAATTAAGCTCTTTAAAGTCTGCCAGAATATAATATTAGCTACTTTTGGAGGGTTTATTAGAAAGCCCGAAAATGAAAGAAAATGACATAAATCCCAAATTAAGTCCAGCAGTCAGATAGTGGGACAACTAAGCACTGGAAATTAACTAGTCAAAACCCTTTTATAATGACAAATAGAAGTGACCTTTTCAGCAGCAGATTAAACTCTAATTGCCCCTTGGGTAAAACACAGCACTGTAGGCCTACTCTTAAAACTAAAAAACTGATAAAGTAAGTGGAACTAAATTTCTTTGGTAATCTATGAATTAAGAGTGCACTTTGTTGACATCATGAAGTAGCCTATTTTCCTGTAGATTCAGATTGACTGGTCACATGGAATTGAAGCTCTGGGGTCTCATTTATAAAACTGTGCGTAGGATCCTTACTAAAGTGTACATGCGCCCAAAAGCCAAAAATGGCATGTGCCAAAAATATTCAGACTTATAAAACCGTTCGTACGCCAGAACCTGCGCAGAATTCACTTTATATATCCCAGTCAGCGGAAGATTGTGCGCACATGCGTCTCCACCACGAAATAACCATATATGGAGCTTACAACGCCTAGTTTTACTATGCAGATCCTCAACTGCATATCATTTGCATATGATTATTCATCCACGTGATAACGTTTAACGGTACAAGACACATTACATTAATAAAAATCATGTAGCCTATCCTTGCCTTGTTTTTGAATACATAAATCAAATAGTGTAAAATACGTTTCAGAGAAGGTGTTTCTCAATCTTTTCCACTGGCCAAATTGTATTTATAATTGATTTATATTTTTAATGGAAACAGATAGGCCTTGGGCATTATTTGCACGAAACTATTTTCTTAGACAATCTGGTATATCATGATAAGCAATTATCTCTGTGGTTAAAACATTAAAACACATCACGCCACAGGAAACGTGTTCAAAAACGTCGCATCCACAACAAATATTTCTATTGATTGAATATAAAAAATGTTGTAACTTCTCAGTAATGATTTCATGTTTAAGTGTTTAGCTCCATTAATTTGAATGGCATATATAAACGTTTAGATTAAATATTCCATTCAAATTAATGGAGTTAAACACTTAAACATGAAATCATTACTGAGAAGTTTTTTATATTCAATCAATAGAAATATTGACTGAATATAAATTTGACGAAATATGAATATGAATATGACGCAAATAACAGTTTAAATCATTTTTTTATTTATTTAAACTGTTATTTGCTTTAGTTTCACTAAACGGCCCAACGCGCTCGCTGGCGCGGACATTTAAGAAGGGATGGATGTTTGCTTCAAGGGATAGGCAGAGGAAGACAGGCAGGCTTGGTGAGTGAAATTATATTTGTATTATCTTTCTGTATATGTTTAATTTTCTTTAGATTTTCTGTCTAAAAGTGACCAAAAAGACATTTAACTCCAGCACACACATCATAACAACTTATGCGTCGGAAGTGGCGTAAGCCTCTTTCAGGGCCTGTTTTGTGCGTACGCCCCAGGGGCCTCATTTATAAAACTTTGCGTAGGATTTGCGTCAGAAGTGGCGTACGGATGAAACATAGGACGTGCGTACGCACAGAAATATTCGGATTTATAAAACCGTGCGAACGCACATCCTACGCAGTTTTCCCTTAATAAATCACAATCAATTCTAAATGTAGCGCAGCTTTTGCGGCTTCACGCCCATAGTTGCCCATAAATAGACCGTGAAACGCTCACAAGTTAATATTCATTGATTGCGAAATCATGGCAAACACAGAGAGGAAAAGCAAGAAACGTAACTTCACTGACGCGCAAGCGTGAAGCGCATGATCAGCCATTGTGCGTCATTACACATTGTGATGGCATCATGGCATTTTATTACCATCCATTTGATTGCATCTGACAAGTTACAGATGTGTTATGAGGATGAATTGCATAACATGCTAATATTATTGCAGAACATATTTATATCTGTTTGCAAATATGTGTTAATTTGCATTTCTGTTGTAATCTTCATTTGATTTTGTTTGTTTTACACTGCAGATCGATCAAACAGGTGTTTGTGTAGGCTGTTAATTGTAAGACTTGCTTTGTGAAGTCTTCATGTTATTTATGAGAGGCAGTATTGCCATTTCTTTTACACAACGGTCTACAGTTTCACACACTTTCACATGTTTCTTCCATCTGCCGACGGTGTCGCCATTTCTCATTTCACCCGTTTTTGTGCGTACGCCTGGGTCAGAGCTTGCGTGAAGGACCGCACATTTTCCCGTCAAGTTTGCTTTTTATAAATACCAATTATTGCGTAGAGAGCGGCATACGCCTTCTTTTGTGCGTACGCAACGTTTATAAATGAGGCCCCAGGTGATTGGCTCAAAAACATTGTTTCAAACGTCATTGAGATGAATGGGAATGATAACAGATAGCTTTTTCCAGGTAAAAAAGACAGTAAACTAGCAAGACAGGAAGACATTTTAGTTAGCAGATCACCTTACACATTCTGTGAACAGTTTTAGTATACAATGAAATCTGATTTTTTACACATAAAAATGGTTCTATTTAGAACCATATCATCATCATGAAGAACCATTTCATTTTGAATGATTCTAGAGTTTAGGGTTCTAAACTCCCGCCTTTTTTGTTTTTAAATCTGTAATTGTCAACAGACTCTTAACAGGTACTTGATATTCTTAAAATATCTCCACCTTCTTCTCCACTTAAGTGACAGAGATATTGAATTTATAGTTAGTTTTTCATTTCTATGAGTTTTGAAAAATTAAACCTTTTTGATTTTGGCACCAAAAAGGGTTACAAGATGAAGGACCATAATCTGGTACTGTTTAGAACCATTTTTCTTAAGAGAGTATCAGTGCCATTTTTACCAAGAAGTCTCTAGTAATAATGAACTTTCTTAGCAGAGTTTGTAACCTCAGCTGTCAGATTTTAACTCCACTGAAATGAGTCGCTAATTTCACAATCCACATCGCATCTGCCGTGTGCTTTTTCTGAAGGTTTTTATTTTTATGGAAGTAGACATTAGTGTAGAAGATTTTCTTGGAGTATGTTCTTTTATTGTGTCAAGACGCACTTAAAAGCACTTCAGTCAAAGCGACACCACAGAGCATGCAGCGAGTGCCTTAATGCAGGGAGGCCAACACACAGCTGTGAGCAGCTGTCTTACTCTCTCTCGCATCACAGCTCGCCTCGCTTCTAAACTCGGATGCTTTAAATAGTGACAGCGGAGAGACAGAAAAGAGCCTGATCCTTGATAAGGACTTCACAAGAAACCGTCAGTCATTTGAAAGATCTAAACGCAAATTAGCACATTACAGCCTTGCTAACATCGATGCACTTTTATATTAGCTGTTAATTGTTATTTAATTGTTCATTGCAGCAATAATTAACCTTCTGAAAAACAGCTTAAACCAGTCTAAACTGGTCTTCCAGCCTGGTCAAGCTGGGTGCTACATCAGCTGAACATATTATTTTGTACTAAACCAAATACCCAAATAGCACTCTTTTATGTTGTTAGCAAGTACACCGGCTCAATTTTAGGTGCTTTATTCTAGTCGGTTACCAGAGCTAGTTTACTGTTTGCTAAATGGTACAAATGCTACAAGCACATTATTCTGAGACTTTTTGGGCTCACATTACAGTCAAAGGGCCCTATTTTACACCCGGCGCAATGTAGAGCCAAGCGCGACGCAAGTGTTTTTTGCTAGTTTTAGTCCGACGCAGTTATCATTTTCACATCCTGCGCCACGTTGTTTAAATAGCAAATGTATTTGCGCCCATTTGTGCGCCCATGGGCGTGCTGGTCTGAAAACGAGGTGTGTTCAGGCGTATTGTTGGCGCGTTGCTATTTTGAGGCAACAGAAATAGACTGCGCCATTGACCAACTGAAACCCGGTCTAAAGTCAATGGCGCAATTTTTTTTTTTTTTTATGTGGCAGGTCCACAACGCGCGTACACTCTGCTTATTAAACACACAGGGATGCACAGCAGCACACAAACATGCCAAATAAAAATAAATGGATTACAATGTAAAAGATTATTATTGTGTACATAAAGATATGGTGGAATCTGGCTTGTCCCATAGATGGTCTGCTTGCGCACTTTTACCTCGCACACGAGCAGTTCCGTTTGCGCTCTGGAGAAGCGTTCGGTCTTTCCACTATCAAAGTCAAAGTTAGGGGTAAAGTTTTGAACGGTTGTTCAATAAAATCAAACAAGACACCTATATTACATGTTGGCCACCATATTTGAGTCAGTAAGTGTCAGTGAATAAAAGTTTTTCAGTTTTGGGTGAACTAATCCTTTAGCACTTTATTCTTGAGTAGCATTTACTGTATTCCGTCAATACAGTGTTCCTTGGAAAATGGTTCAATATTGGAAATTTGGTGTTTTTTGAAAGTTTAAGGAATTGTGTGTGTGTATATATACTGTATATATATCAGCACTGAGCAGGGATCATTCACATGGACTTCAACATGAGTGATTTGCAGAGCAGCAACAATGGCACAGAGTTTATTACAATATATGACAAAAGGAAAGGTGTTAGAGTGCTGTAACTTAAAGCAACAGGGGATCATAACTGATTCAAACACATTCTCCGTATGATTTTCCACTCGCCAAACAAACGATTCGTGAACGCCTGCAGACATAACAATATCCTTTCCTTTAAATGTAGCGTTCACAAGCTGAGATTTGCAAGGAAAATTCAAAACACAGTCCATAAGTCACCGAGTTTGTTTCTCTTGCTAAAGGCAATTCCCTCTATATGCACAAAAACTTTTCTTTTTTTTTTGTCTTTCTTTTTTTTCCAGTTTGTAAATTATAAATGTGACATGGGTGCTTGGAACATTTCGCTTGAAACTAAAATGGCAAAATGGAGTCATCACAAACACCTTTTGGAAGAGGATGCAGAAACAAAGAGAGATCTTTTTGCTAAGTTTCAAGATCTGTTGGCTCTCTTTTCATAAAAAGCTTCAGTGTGTTGCTGGGGAGAATGCAGAGTCCCCAGAGGTGACAAACAGCCCTTATTACTGCCAATCTACGCCTACCTGCGCCTCAAAGGATGCCAGGATCCAACCTGCCAGCCCTGTGCTCACGATACAGAGAAGATCAAACATGAAGTGTTTAAAAGGAGGGGAAAAACAGGAAGTTGGGCTGCAGTGTGTGAAGGAGTCTGGAGATTTTCACACACATGGAAATGCAGTCTTGATACAAAGGCCTCTGTTGTCTGGGAGACAGATCTTACGTTTAAACCAGAATGTGGCATTGCCGCCTGTCACTGATAGTGCATGGCATGTCAAATCATTCTGCTTTAGGGACAATTCTAATTTACATTTATTGACATGAAAGATGGCATCTTCTGATAAGTATGTTTTTAATAGATCGGCCATTCTATGAAACAGGTGTATTTTCCATTTAATCAAATGCTGATTGGTTTAAGTACTTTTTAAAACAATCTTTTAATACAAATAATGAGCTTAGTGTCAATTAATTGCCATGTTTGATAAATATTATACATTAATGATGGAATAATGCCTCCAGAATAGTATCAGATTTGATCATGTTAGCATTTTATTTTACACTGCAACTCTGTGAAACTGCAAGGTATTACATAGCCTTCACCATACCTAGAGATTGGCATGGAGTACTTTCCATAAGATCATCTCTCAATGCAAATCAAACTAGCTATTAGGCTAACTGAAATAAAACCATGCCAATCTCCAGGTATGGTGAAGGCTATGTGATGATGTGGGGCTATTTTAATTCCAAAGGCCAAGGGAACTTTATCAGGATGCATAGTATCCTGGATCCATGAAGTAACTGGCCTTTAAAAATAAAAATCTGCCTGCCTCTATGGGAATTTAACATAGGGGTGTCCAAACTTATGCACCCTGTATTTTAAGGAAGAACATTTATTTATTTACCATACATTATTCATTCACAAAGAAAATTGGTGTCCTTAAAGGTTGGATTTTTCCTAATTTTTTAAATTAAGGCATTAAGTTCAATTTCCAAAAGATGATTTTTTATTCCTCTTTTTAGTCAACTTTAGCATGGGTGTCTAAACTTATGCATAGCACTGTACCTATGATCACGCGCGTGAACTCGACAATCGACTACTGTGGACTTCGACCGAAAACAGGAAATAAATACAGGTATGAGCGCTGGCTGAAATAACATCATTTTTATTCATATCTTTCACATCTACTGCAGTCAGATTCACCCGCGTTCACTCTGAAGGAATCACTCACATTGGCTGTGCACTTGTAATGACACATCAAGGATGTTAAGAGGCTAAAAGCAGGTTTAAAACTTGCCCCATTTAAGTTAACAGGGTGCAAATTTTAAAAAGAGGATAACACGGTGTAGGCAACATCGATTTTTGTCGTTGTTCTCTGTACTGACAGCACTCCAAATTGACAAAAAAATGAGCTCAATGTTAAAATTGACCGGAGTTCTCCTTTAAGCGGGACAACGGTTTTCGACACTTATAATAACAACTTTCTTGAGCAGAAAATCAGCATATTAGAATGATTTCTGAAGGATCATGTGACACTGAAAATTAAGCTTTCCCATCACAAGAATATTACATTTTTAATTAAAAAATGTAAAAAAAAAAAAAGAAAATTCTTTTTTTAACAGGTAATATTATTTTTAATGTTTTACAATATTACCGTTTTTACAGTATTTTTGATTTAAAAAAATGGTAAGCATAAGAGACTTCTTTTTCAAAACTTTACCAACTGAAATCTTTCCAACCTCAAACTGTTGAAAAATAGCATGTGTGTGTGTGTATCATATAAAAACAATTAACAAAATGTTGTTGTTGTTGTTGTTGTTGTTGTTGTTGTGAGTTTGAAACATCTATGCTAACACATAGTAAGAGTTTGCATGAACTATTTAAAGTAATTTGAACATACATGCATTTGACAAAAATTGTGTATGACCCAGATGGGCGCTAGTTTGCCTGTCTCTATCTTTCGTCTCTCTTGAACTCCTCCGTTTTTCTCTCTGTCCTTTTTTCTCTCAGAGCAAAGTGAACCTCTGAAAAATTAATTTGCACCGTGCCGCAGTTTGGTGCAGGTATGCTAATTCTGTATAGGTGCATTAAACTGTCTCATGCCTGGAGGGTGCTCCTGCAGCTGTGCCGACTGCAGGTGTTAGATAAAGCGTCAGACAATCTCAGAATCCCCTTGTTTGTAAAGCCCACGTGGAAAAATGTAAGTAAGTAGCTCGTGACATTTAGGTAATTATCCTCTTGACATGATTCAAAAGGAAAATGTTATCTGCTAATATGCTTATGACAAGATGAAAGCCTCGAAAAAGCATTTGAGTGGGTTCACACGCATTAGTGATGGAGTTAAATATATTAATGACATCACTCAGAGTCAATTAATAAGGCCTCTGAGGTTCATTCAAACATGTCATTCTTTGCTTTAGAAAAATTCAAATGCTGTCACTATTGTTATACAGATATTGTGATTCTCTCTGTCTCTCAAAGTCAATAATGGTGAGGATACCCTGCAAAATTCACAGAAGAGACAGCCTAGGATCTGTTTCAGGCGAACACATTATGACTATCGTTCCATCCGAATGCATTATAATCACTGAACAGATTTGATCAGTCTAATTACGTTTAAAATCCAGCTATTTCCAAGAGACATTTGCACTAATGTAAGAAAAGTATGCAAGTAGATCTGTAGGTCCATTTGCATAATGCTCACAGTCAATGTCTAAAACTTGCTTACATCTGTCCAGCTAAAATGTTCAATTGGGGGGTTTGGCTTTTAAGACCATCACAAGCAATTTCAACAGTTAGAAACCTTGTCTATATTAGCCAGCAAGATAGAGACATACAGTACGTAAATCAGCAAAAGTCACAACAGCAATGCCCAATATATCACCAAAAACCAAATACTTAAATTTACAAAACATACACTAACACTAATTAGTGCTTATAGTTGAAATGCAATGTAAGTCGTTTAGAATAAATGTGTCTGCCAACTGCATAAATGTAAATGTAGTTATATAAACCCTGTGGTGCAAATAAAGCAATTTTTACATTTTGTTTTAAACATTAATTACATGCCATCATACTTCAAATGTACATTTTGAAGCCACTGTGTGCTTTGTAAAAAAAAGAAAAAAAAAGAAAATTGTGAACAGTTTGCTAACAACATTTGTTGTAATCCTTACGTATCAATTTAGGATTTTAAAGAACATAACAGTTTTAAAATTCACTTTTACTTGGGTATCTTTATCCCCTCATCCTTAGACCAAGCATACAATACAGTTTATGAGAAACTAATTTAAAATATTGTTGAAGATCTGGATCTCTGGCCAGCTCTCCCTCTCTCTCTGATTGGCCGAGTTGAATATCCGTATGAATGTTCTGCCAAGATTACTCTAATTGTTCCAGATGTTACCAAGTTCCAAAATATACATTTGATTTTCTGAATAAAACAATTGCAAACTTTATATGGCAAGGAAAACGACCAAGAATACTGCATTTAAAAAATACAGTCAACCATAAAAAATGGTGGTCTAGGACTTCCAAAGTTCAGGTTTTACTTTTGGGCTGCTCAACTGAGGCCACTTGATTTCATGGATGAGAGATCTCACACACACTCAGTGGGTCAATATTGAAAAGAGCATCTATTTGATGCCCCTTAAAATAGTAAATTTTTCCAAATGTATCATTACAGGATACCTGTCGCCAAAATGCAACCTAGGGTCTTTTTGTTAATCTACCTGAGGCAAACATTTGTTTAAAAGCATAATTAGAATGGAAATGCCATTTTTAAGTTTGACCGTATTTTAATTTTCGGTCAAATTGCCTTTTGAATGGGAGTGCTTGGGGCATGATATGGTGCTATGATAGCATCAAAAATCGCTATTTTTAAAACACTAAGAAGGCTCGACACAACATGAAACTTTGCTTGAAGTATCACCAGGGGCTCTACACATGAACTCGAGTATTGAGGACATTGTTTGTGTGCACAGAGTTTACCTAAAAAGAAAGATTTTGAACAACTCACTGTAGCTGTCCACCGGCATTTTGACAGTCAAAAATAATCGATCTCTATTGGAGTTAGACAAGTTTCAGGAGCTTCTCATTGTCGTAATCATACTCTAGATCTAATATTATCACATGGAATCAGTGTTGATGCCGTTGAAATTCTGCAGCAGAGCGATAACATCTCAGATCATTATCTTGTCTCTTGTAAACTTCATTTAGCCAAGGCTGCAAAGCCGACTCCGTGTTACAAATATGTTAGACCGTCTAACAGACCTATCACTTCTGCCACTAAAGATTGCTTTATTAGTAATCTTCCTGATCAGTTTCATCATCTCAGCATTCCAGATAGCTTAGAAGAACTCGATATTGCGACAGAAACTTTTAACTCTCTTTTCCAGCACTTTAGACACAGATGCTCCTTTGCGCTTAAAGATTAAAGAAAATAGTCCAACGCCGTGGTACTACGAGCACACTCAGGTCCTTAAGAGAGCAGCCAGAAAAATGGAGCGCAACTGAAAGAAAACAAATCTAGAGGTATTTCGCATTTCATGGAGAGCACGATTGCATACGGAGAGGCCTTAAAGGTGCTTGATCTGCTTATTTTTCAACCCTATTAGAAGAAAATAGACAAAACCCTAGGTATTTATTTGAAAAAGTGGCTAAACTAACGAAAAATAAAGCTTCAAGCCCAGACATTTCGAAGCAGCACAGCAGTAATGATGTTACGAACTGCTCCGAGACACGAAGGTTGAGATCCAAATGCAGCTTTAATTAAGGGGCAATCCAGACACGTAATCCAATATACAGGCAATAGGTCAAAACACAGGTAGGCCGTCCAAACAAACAAACAAACCAGGCAGGGGTCAGAGGCAAAAGAGTAATCCACAGAACAGGCAAAAAAAATCCAAAAACCAAGAGACATGAAACCAGGGAAACCGCTCGGAAATGCAGTGCAACAACATACAAAACTTCATAGTGAGTGAATGAGTGAACATGGTATAAATAGGCTGAGACTAACAGGGTAATGAGACACAGGTGAATGCAATCAGTGATGATGAGTCCGGGAAGTGAGTTATGGGAAATGTAGTTTGTGAGGGAGTGATAATAGTCTGGTGTGGAATGCCCTCTGGTGGCTCTCAAGGGCACTCCAGCTGGTGAACTTCTTCACTTATAAGATTGATAATATCAGGGAGAAAATTATAAATAGGCAACCGTCTACTACAGTATCGCATAAGGCAGTGCATTGTAGTCTCCCTAAGGAAAAATTTGATGCATTCATTGCTATAGGAGATGAAGAATTTTATAAACTTGTTAAATCATCTAAATTGACAACATGTATGTTAGACCCTATACCAGCTACTGAAAGAGATGCTTCCAGAGGTCAGAGATCCTCTTCTTAATATCATTAATTCAACTTTGTCATTAGGATATACCAAAAACTTTTAAGTTGGCTATGATTAAACTGCTTGTTAAAAAAAAGCAACTTGATCCTACAGAATTAGTCAATTACAGACCGATCTCGAATCTACCTTTTCTGTCAAAGATACTAGAAAAGGCAGTATCTTCACAACTATGTTCCTTTTTAGAAAGAAATGATATATATGCGTGGATTTTCAATCAGGATTTAGACTGTACCATAGTACTGAGGCAGCTCTCATTAGAGTCACAAATGATTTGCTCTTTTCATCCGATCGTGGTTGTATCTCTCTATTAGTGTTTCTCGATCTTAGTGCTGCATTTGACACTATCGACCATAACATTCTTTTAAATAGAAACAAAAATTATGTTGGCATTATTGGAATTGCATTAGCATGGTTTAAATCATACTTATCTCACCGTAATCAGTTTGTAGCAGTAAATGAAGAGTTGTCTTATCTATCAAAAGTTCAGTATGGCGTACCACAAGGCTCAGTACTAGGACCGTTGCTGTTCACTCTGTACATGCTACCCTTGGGAGATATCATTAGGAAGCATGGCATTAGTTTTCACTGTTATGCTGATGATACACAGCTCTATATTTCTTCACACTCTGACGAAACTTACCAATTCACAAAATTAACTATTAACTATTAGCATAGTTGATATAAAAAATTGGATGACTAGCAATTTCCTACTACTTAATTCTGAAAAAACAGAGATTCTAATTTTTGGACAAAAAACTTCCTCACGTAATAACCTAGAACACTGTCTAACACTTGATGGCTGCTTTGTCAAGTCCTCGTCATTGGTTAGGAACCTGGGTGTGCTCTTTGATACCAATCTTTCATTTGAAAGTCATGTGTCTAGTATCTGTAAAACCATATTTTTTCATCTTAAAAATATATCTAAATTACGTCATATGCTCTCAATGAAAAATGCAGAACAATTAGTTCATGCGTTCATGACATCAAGGCTAGATTATTGTAATGCTCTACTGGGTGGTTGCCCTGCACGCTTAATAAACAAACTATAGATGGTCCAAAATGCAGCAGCTAGAGTTCTTACCAGAACCAGGAAGTATAACCATATTAGCCCGGTTCTGTCAACACTTCATTGGCTCCCTATTGAACACCGTATACATTTTTTTAAATGTCAACCAGTCCCTCCCCTGTGAAGGCCTCCTTCCCTTCCCTTTACCTCAGTACAGATAAAATGTTGTCGGGATAATTCCAAATTCGACCCAAAAACCCACCCCACCATCTCAGACTTATCAGTTCTAGATAGCGAAACAATCTCATATTTAATTAAACAAAGCAAGACAGATCAAACCAAAAAAGGCCATTTCATTTACATTTTCAACCTCTTATCACCAATCCAACCATACCAGTCCGTTTTGCCATATCTTCAATGGAGAACGTCTCAGGTTAAATCCCATCTTGAACCCCTATTCATAGATGACTCCAACAAACCTGTGACACGCTTCTGGTTCCAGAGACACCTCAAATTCGTTCTCCAAAAGTCAGGCATCCCAGCCAAAAACTTCTCAAGCCACTCTTTCCTTATCGGGGCAGCAACCTCAGCAGCTCAAAAAGGTCTCTCCCAGCAGCAGATCCAAGCTCTCGGAAGATGGTCCTCAGATGCTTTTCAAAACTACATAAGGACCAACCGGTTCCACATCAAAAAAGCCTACCAAACCCTCATTGATTAAACCCTGATTGATTAAAATTTCCATCCAGTGAGCCTTAGTCTCCCAGCGAACCCAGCACATGTCTACCTTTTCCTCTTTTCCGTCCAGCGAGCATTGGTCTCTCAGCGGACGCACTGTTTTGTGCGGATGGGAGGCCGGAAAGCGTTAAGGGTTTTTCTGTTAGAACGGTGTTGTGTTAGCGGCCCCTAAGTTAATAACTAATGATCTTCGCAACGGAATGAATCAATCAATCAAAACTAACTTTAGCTGGACAATAACCTTATCCTAGAGCTGTTGTAAAGCCTAAACAATCTGTTACTGTAATTTCCAATTATCACTGTAAAGCTGCTTTGAAACAATTCATATTGTTAAAAGCACTATATAAATGAAGGTGACTTGACTTGACTAGAGTAAAAAACGAGATGCTGGTACAAGTGGCAATTAGAATGATGTTTCATGTTTTCATGGCTCTGATAATGTGTTTTCACACGTGGGCTGTGTTTGAAAACGAAATGATAGGAAATAATAATCCACATTGAAGTTACTGAGGGAGATAATGCGGTTTATCTCTAGCACATGCAATTGCACAGGTCATTCGATAGTGTATTCTGTGTTGTCCACAGTAAATAATAGCTCTTGTATGCACCACTTGCTGGCCCCTCAGAGCCACTTTGCACACATAATTATGTAATCATGCTCATCTTGCGTACTGAAAGCCTGTGATAGATCTGACAATTGGAGGCATTCAGGCTTTTGACAACCGCACCATAATCACCCATCTGATTCTTTCCCAGCTCCTCCGATTCGATAAACATCAATCCCAACCATACAGCCATGACAAACAATCAGGGACTTCCATCAGATCAAAATGCAGCACAAAGCCACAAAACAGTTTTGTGGTTTTTTGAGTCTAAACAAAACGTGACCATTTAGGATTAATGGTTGCAAACTAGACCTAATTCATTAATAAAAAGATATTTATTGTAATTTCTTTGAGGCATGAAATTCATGGTACACTGAATTTAATAGATGTCAATGATGGATTATAATTTGCAGTAATCCATTACTAAGTGATTACCTTTTTTCTTCAACAATTCGCAGGGAGCCGTATTGTTTCATAGTAAGTTTTCTGTGTGCTCGAGTGAAATCATAACCAATTATGGTCAGAGCATATAATCAAAGGATTTCAAACCAAAATAACACCTTGACTTTTGTTCCAAGAGCTGCAATGTTTCTGGTGGAGGCAACAGTAATGAACACACAGATGAGATTTTGCCTCTATAGCTTTACGTTCCGACACAAAAGGGGTCAGTTTCTTTGACACAGATTAAGTGCCCAAGCAGCAAGGTTAAATTGCATTTGTCATTTTTCATTGAAAATCCTTTATGGCCTTGGATTGGGTTTATATTGTGCCATTGAAATAAATCCAATAGATAATACAGAGCAGCAGTCATCAGTAACTAAAAGATTATCAAATATACTTATGTAAAGGGCATCCTTTTAAAAAACCAAGGCAGATGCTTAAAGATGCCACAAACAGGGCTTGACAATAAGGATTTTTTCGACTGTACATTTTAAAAAAAAATTTACTTGCCAACATTGTCTTTTCTAAAATTGTATTTTTTAAAGAGATTTTTTTTAGCAGAATGTCTATACATACTGTTAAAAAGTTTGGGATCGATTAGATTTATCAATATTTTTTAAAGTAGTCTCTTATGCTCTCCAAGGCTGCATTTATTTGATCAGAAGTACAGTAAAATGGTAATATTGTAAAATATTACTATTTAAAATAACTTTTCTATTTCAATATATTTAAAATGTAATTTTATTCCTGTCAGCAGCCATTTCTCCAGTCTTCAGTGTCACATGATCCTTTAGAAATCATTTGATACTCAAGAAACATTTGATTACTATTTATGTGGAAAATAATTGTGCTGCTTAATTTTTAAACTACAATAAAAAAACATGTTAGATCTTTTGCAATAATAGCTGGAAATTTGAAAAGATATAATGTAACTCCATGACCGCTATAAATACCTACAGACTTCTGATGAAAAATGATGGCATATGACACATTACTGATTTGTTTATCATTCTCAACTCATTCTAACTGAGGCATCCAAGACAACTAATTCTTGCAGTTTAACAAAACCTCCTCTGTGTCAACCAGCCAGATAACTTTGCCTGGTATATTTAAATCAGCAAAATTTACCTCGTCGGCTTTTTTCCGGCCGATTCGACATGTTGAATCGGCATGTTGAATCGGCGTCGGGCCGTCAGTGAAAGAGGGAACTCTGATTGGCTGTTCAGCTTAGTGAACGAGTCAGTGCACGAGAATAATAGCAAAACAGCGAGCAAAGAAGTCAAAACGGTACAGATAGAAGGCTGTTCTTAATGTTACATCATCTTACCTGAGTGTTCCTTGGCGAATATTTCAATATTAACATGAGCAGAGTGGAATAGAGAAAGTGTTTAACAGGACTGATATTCAAAACAGTAAGCACGCACTGCTGTTTATGGTTTGTGTATCTGCAGCCTGCAGCGTCGGTTTCCCTTTTTGAATGATGAATATAGATGAATATATCTGCCGAAATAGACAGTTACTCATTTACACGCAGGCGCAGAACACGAATTCTAGCTGACAGTCGGGAGTAGTTCTCTCAGTGTGTTCAAGTGCAGCTTTTCTCCCCGACGCAGGCGACGTGAGGCGACAACATAGTCGGCTTTCATCAGTGCTGTTGGGATTGTTGTTGTTGCAGCACAGACTGTACTCAGTGTAACACCTGTTGACTTCCGTTGTTTACACCTGATAGTACAGGCTGGGTTTGTTGTGTTCAATAAAGTAAGTATGCGCAACTATATTGGCATTAACCGTCCATAGTAAAGAATAGAATGAAACATGCTGGCAGTGGTGCTTTGTAAAGAGTAAAAGCACAGAGATTTAACGAACATAACGAGAGACGCCGGCTGAAAAAGTATGGTCGAGAGAGCAGAGAGCTCAGGTGCAGCACGGATGGAGAATTCACTGGGGCTGAGACCACCACCATCCCTTTGCCTGGACTCAGCTAATCGGGCGATTGTGTAAAGAAGAGTTCATGCTGTATATGGATTTCACTTTGGCGGACACTGGCGAAGCCGTGAAACTGAAAGCGTTCAGCTATCTCAATGGGGAGACGGGAAGAGAACGGTGCGAGACCCTGGTTCCCGCCTCGTCTCCGGATCGGACAATAAGCAGATTAATACGTGCCTTGGATGATCATTGCTGTCCAAAAGTGAACGAGACAGTTGAAAGGTACTGTTTTTTTGTCAGGAATCAGGCCTCTGATGACAACATTGACAGATATGTAACGGTCTTAAGAATGCTTGCTAGCACGTATAATTTCGGCATGATCAAAGACTCTCTAATCCGCGATAGAATTGTTTGTGGCATATCCAGATCTGTTTTGAGAGATAGACTTCTGAGGGAGCAAGATTTGACTTTGGAAAAATGTTTGCAAATCTGCAGAGCAACAGAGTTGTCGCGGGAAAACAACAGAACGATTGAAGGACGAGTGACAAAGTGCACGCTGTAAAACAGGCTGTGAGAAAAGAGAAAAGTAAGAGCACTGCAAGTTTTGAGAGAAAATGCACAAGAGAAATAAACAAAAATGTCTTGCATTTGGAAAAAAGTGCAGAATCTGTGGAAATGATAATCATTTTGCCACCATGTGCAGAACAAAATACATACAGGATAGACAGTGCATACCATTACAGAGTCAGATGACGGAAGTTATGAGGACATCTTGTGTGTAACAGTAGAGACAGTGAACGCAGTGATGAAGGAGAAACAGCGGCCGCCCTCAAAACTGTTTGCTGCCATGCTCCTGGGAAAAGAACAGGCGAAGTTTCAGTTAGATTGTGGAGCCAGCTGTAATATAATACCTGTCAACCTGTTAAACCCAGCCACACAAATTGAAAAGACTGAGCAAGTGCTAGTGATGTACAATAAAAGCACACTGCAGCCACTGGGAAAATGTAGAGCTAAACTGAGGAATCCAAGAAACAAGAAATTGTACTGATTAGAATTCATGGTTGTAGATGAGGGGTCCACAGTGCCATTACTGGGCAGCAGGGCAGTACAAGCCATGAATCTAGTGAAAGTCCAGTATGAAAACATCATGGCTGTGGATAGCATCGTCACTGAGGAGACAAAAGATGAAATGTGGAGCATGGATAGTGTCAAAAAAGACTATGCTGATGTGTTCCAGGGAGATGGATGTCTGGAGGGCATACAAGATAGAAGCAGACCCTACAGTAATGCCATTGAAACTGCCAAAGAGAAGGGTCCCTGTTGCGATGATGGCACCACTCAAAGCAGAGCTGAGTTATCTTCAACAAAGAGGGATCATCACACCAGTGGACTGCAGCACAGAGTGGATTAGCAGTTTTGTCATTGTCAAGAAGCCATCAGGAAATCTCAGGATATGCATAGATCCAAGACCACTCAACAGAGCTCTGAAAAGATGTCACTCTCCATTGCCGACAATAGACAACATACTTCCAGACTTGTCAAGGGCAAAAGTCTTCACTGTGTGTGATGTCAAGAATGGATTTTGGCATGTGAACTTGGATGAGAAATCAAGTTACATTACCACATTTGCCACACCGTATGGCAGATACAGATGACTGAGGATGCCAATGGGCATCAGCCCAGCACCAGAGGTGTTTCAGAGGAAGCTCAGCCAAGCTCTGGAAGGATTGCAAGGTATCTATGTCATCGCTGATGACATCCTCATCACAGGAGAGGGTGAGACATTAGAATGAGGAAACCAGGACCACGACAATAAAACTGAGAACACTGCTGAACAGATGTTGAGAAAAAAAACATCAAACTGAACGCAGAAAAGCTTCAACTGAGAAAGAGCGAGGTTCCCTACATTTACTTACCGCTGACGGGCTCAGAGTTGACTCCGAAAAGGCACGAGCGGTCAGAGACATGCCACGTCCAACAGATGTTAAGGGTGGCCAAAGGTTCCTGGGCATGGTAAACTATCTCTGGAAATTCTGTGATCACCTGTCAGATGGCTGTGAGATACTGAGGCAGTTAACCCATAAAGACAGTATCTGGGAATGGTCAGATGTGCACGAGCAAGCATTCACAGGGCTCAAGGACGCCATCACCAAAGCCCCTATTCTCAAATATTTCAACCCAGATGAACCACAGACACTTCAGTGCGACGCATCAGAGACTGGGTTTGGGGCCGCTTTACTTCAGGAGGGGGCGCCAGTTGCTTATGGTAGCAGGGCATTGACTCAGACAGAAAGGGGTTATGCCCAAATAGAGAAGTAATGTTTGGCCATTGTCTTCGGTATGGAAAAATTCCATCAGTATACATACGGGCGAAAATTTACTATACATTCCGATCATAAGCCACTGGAAAATATAGTAAGAAAACCCCTGCTGAACACCGCATGCAAAGAATGTTACTCAGACTGCAGAGATATGACATTGAAGTCAAGTACATCCCAGGGAAGAGCATGTTGCTAGCTGACACTCTGAGCCGCTCATACTTACCTGAACATGCATCAGAGGGTTCAGTAGAAATGGAGATTGAGAGCATAAACATAGTCAAGCACATACATATTGCGGAAGAAAGACTCCAGGCCATCAGAGAGGAAACAAGCAAAGACCGGAAATTGCAGTCGCTGATTAAATTAATCCAAGAAGGTTGGCCAATGAGCAAGAAAGACCTGCCGAGCGAAATTGCGCACTACCACTCCTTTCAAGAAGAACTGAGTGCCCAGAGTGGAACTGTCTTCAGTGGGGAGAGAGTTGCAATCCCCAACGCACTCAGAGGTGACATTGTTCAGCGCATTCAGCGCATCCTCACATTTGGGCATAGAAGGATGTCTAAGAAGGGCTAGAGAATGTGTTTATTGGCCGGGAATGAATGAACAGATAAGGACATTCATAGAAAAATGTGACATCTGCAGGTCTATGGATGTGAAACAGCTGAAGAAGACTCTGCGGTCTCACAAATTACCTAGTAGCCCATGGTCTAAGGTGGGGACGGATATATTCACTTTAGACAAAAGAAACTACCTGATCACTGTTGACTACCTCTCTAATTTCTGGGAGCTTGACTACTTACCTGACACACAATCAGTGTTGGGGAAGCTACTCTGAAACTGTAGTTTGACAAGCTACAAGCTAGTCGTAAGTTAAAGTAGTTAAACTACAGTCAAGCTACCCTTTTGGAAAAGTAGTTAGCTACACTACAAGTTACTATCAAAAAGTAGCTAGCTACATTGAAACTACTTTTGATTTTTTTGAACAACGTATATTATAAATAACTGAATAAGTGTCTGAGGAATGCGATAAACAAACTAAGATTACATTTTTTGTTCAACTGACAAACACGATGGCACAAACGTTAGTGGTCTTTTATGTTCATTACCAAACTGGCGGACAGATCATGGCGGGTCATTGTAATTAAATCAGAAATAGAAATTTGATGTAACATAGAGAGGAATAAAGCAGGATAATTAATACATTTAAAATGGCCATTACTCACCTGTATGTGCGTCCTTAAATTTGTGCTTGAGGTCTTCGACGTAGACAGCGTTTTAAACTTTGGATTGCAAAGATTGCATACAAAAGTGTAACCTTTACTTTTACACGTCTTGCTCCATCATGGATAATATGGGTGTGTCAACCCACTTCTGTACGTCAGTGAACCGTTAGCCGCAAGATGCGTGATTAAACAACAGGTCACGGTAATGGCAAAAAATTAGTTTGTAATCTAACAAGAAGAAGAATATCCTTGCATCGCGCTGATTCGCGCAGGCTCGACAAAACGCAATGTAGCTTTTGCTCGCGCTACACCGCTACTTGCTGCAAAAAGTAGTTAGCTACTGGAAAAGCTACACTGTTTAAAAAGCATCTGAGCTGCCAAGCTACTGAAAAATGTAGTTAAGTTAGTAGTGTTGCTACTTGTAGTTAACTACTCCCCAACACTGCACACAATCCACCACTGTCATCCATAAGCTGAAAGCCCATTTAGCAAGACACGGTATACCGGATGTTGTTACCTCTGATAATGGCCCACAATACACATCAGAAGATTTCAAAAGGTTCAGTAGACAGTGGGAATTCAAACACAAAACATCTTCACCTGCCTACCCACAGAGCAATGGGATGGCAGAATCAGCTGTAAAGTCTGCAAAACGACTGTTGAAAAAGGCAAAAGCTAATGGGAAGGATCCATACCTCGCCATGCTTGATCAGAGAAACACACCATCACAATGGATCACAGCAAGTCCAGTGCAGCGGTTGTTCAGTAGGAGAACCAGAACTCTGATGCCCATGCATGACAACCTGCTACAACCAAAGGTAATTCACTCACGACAAGAGCAGATTGAAAACAGAAACTGTCAGGCTGTATACTATAACAGACATGCGAAGGACCTACAGTGGTGTGAAAAAGTGTTTGCCCCCTTGGTAAATATGATCAAATATAGCTGTAAAAAATAAATGTGCATTTTTAATCCTTTTGATATTTTATTTAAAAAATGAATGAATGAAGCTTGACGATTCAGGGAGCAGGCTACACAGTGAACTCTGAGAAAACACTACTTAAGCTCCGCTGCCTTCTTCGACTGTCTCTGGTCCTACGCTGTGCTCACTCAGTGTCAGTGTGAGAGGGGGAGTGGCCAGCGGCGAGAGCGACAAAAGCCGATGTGTGCTTCTTTTACCGATATATTTAACAATATCTTTTGCATTTCTAAACCAAACAACGCCAAACTTGGCACTGCACTTACTCGTGCCCGTAGCGAGACACCTGTCAAGTTTGAAATCCATCGGACTAACGGTTCGAGAGATATGCGAATAACAGACACACAGACAGACATACAGACAGACAGACGTTTCTGTAATTTATAGATAGATATTCATTTATATATTACAGTGCCACTTTAAAAGGCTAAAAACGAAATGGGAAAAATGCAATGGGAAAATTTTGTTTTCACCAAAAAATTTAAAACTTAAATTAAAAAAGGTGAAATGAACCATTTAAACCAATTGCTCTAAACGGTCACCTTTGTCACAAAATACTTCTAATTTATTATAAAACCTAATCAAACAGTCTAGTGTGTGAATCGTTCCATTTCATGACCATTACTAATAACTGTTTGAATCATGTACACTGGCAGGTATAATTACAGAGCAACGGAACACACTGTGAATAGCTTGATTCATTTGACTAAAAAAATAAAATATACCATTTCATTTTCAATAGGTCTCCATGGCTCTCCCACTGATGGAAATTGCTGTGGGCTTTCAATTCAAACACACAGGCCCGACGCTGACATATACACAATAGATTAAACTCAGAAAATCTACATAAACATATCTTTTCTTGTCTATTCCACAAACATCTGAATAAAATCAATTGTTCCACCTCAACAATATCAAGGTTTCCCCACCATGCCAAATGAGTCAATATAACAGTCAATATTGTGTTTAACTGACATTTACTTCACAGAAAAATACAAAGTCATAACATAGAGCCCTGTCTGTCTGACAGCACACTGTCCCACACACTGTTTTGTCCTTGCCAAACGGGAAGTAAACAAGTCCTAGCATCAGAAAAATGAGAAAACACCTCAGCATAAGTGCTGCAGATTACTATTCCACGTGTGAACACAGAGGAGTGAGATTCACATAAAAAAATAAATCAGAAGTACAGCTTCACAAACAAATAAATAATAAAAAACATTATATGAAAAATACAGGCAGTCTGGACAGTTTTAGATCACAATTTCTTATCTCAAACAGAATGCCTAAGCAAATAGATGATTCTATGGCAAATCGAAGCAAAAACTGAATGTCTAAATCATTCATTCAAGCACTCCATTGCTGATATCACAAACATAAAATCGAGTGTGCTTTCATATTAATCTGGGAAAGTTTGTGACAGTCACTCCAGCAGTCTGACACAAGGCATGCTGAGATGAGCCAAACTCCATCTTGTATTGAAAATGCAGGATATAAATTATAAATGCTGCAAGTCTTGGTTTGAATATGGTGCTGGACTGCAAAGGCCAGAAAGATAATTAGTCTTACATTCATTATGCCTGGAGGACAGATAAGAAGTCCTTTTGTATTGTCCCATATTACTATTTAGTTGTTAAAACTAACTCCAAGGAGAAAAAATCCAACTAAATCATATCCCAGTGGGTTCAGCTGTCACTCAGTGATAAAGCTGCTACAGTTTTTGCACAAAACAAATGCTGGATAAATGTTTTCCTTCTTTGATAATGAAAATATCTCAGGTCTCAGAGACAGGTGAGCCCCAAGTAAACATACTAAACATATTGAGCACAGGGACACGATTTCCAACCGATCTAATCAGTCATATTTCCGCAGTTGTATTCATTGGCTTATGACTTTGTCATTTTGTGAATGTGCCGCAGATGATAGATGAGTATTGCTAAACGCATTTTCAGCCTTGTGGTCTACTCTCCTCATCGAAAATTAAGTCTATTTTAAATGTGCGCACGTTTGCAGCTGTGGTTGGACATGAAACAGCCAAAACCGATTGAGGGCTGAATTGGACTGACAGTTGAAAGAGAAAATTCCAACTCTTGTGAAGATTCCAGATCACAAAATCTGACGCGTGTCTTAGGCACACATCACGCCTTCCCCAGTTCAAAGTGGACCCCTGGTGATCGAATCTTTTTCAAAGATCATGAAATAACTTCTTACTGTCTGTCTTTACTGAATATGTCCACGCCTGTTCATACAGTATAAAGCTTTTTTTTTTCAAACATGTAGTAATCAAAAGAATGTGGTTCAGATACTAAGTAAACTTGTCATTAACCAAGGAAGGCGCTGTTTCTTTGGTTTTAGCTCAAATGTAACGCTGTTGTGGTACGCGGGGAAGGAGACGTGAGGCAGTCTGTTTTAATGGATGTCAATGGAGAAGATTGATGCTTCACTAAGCTGAATAAACTACTTTTGTGGGAAAACGGCTTATCATTTCATGAATCGACAGCCCATCGGCTTATCTTTAACATGTTTGCTCTTAAACATTCATTTTGGGTTGATCTATTTTTAGATTTCAGAGTTAAAAAAAATGCTGTTTTATATGAGAAGTCATGGACAATTGCGCAACAGGTAGGATTCAGTTCACTGCACTTCTCATTCATTTCTGTGGTATCTCAAACAGTGATTGACTGACGCAAAACTATGAACAAAATTCAATGACGTCAAGGCTGTAATGTGATTGGTTATCAAGGCACACGTGATCCAAGTTGGCCGTTGCACTTTCTCCAATAAAGCCACTGACCCCTTGGAACCGGGAACACTTCCCATAAAACCTGATGTACTCGTTACATCATAAGAAGAACGGCATCTACGCTAATTTTAGTGTCTTTGTTTATCCCGAGGTTTTCCCGCAGCCTGCCGGATCCAGGCCATATCCAGATCTGTCGAAGGACCTTCGCCTGGACCCGATGACAACGCAGTGCTGAAGTGCCAACTAGTCTCTCCCTATGGAGGATCCCTTTACCACTCCAGATAAAGCGTTGTCGGGAAAATTCGTTTCGCGTACCTACCCCGAAGTGACAAAATAAAATTCTGTATCAAAATTTATAAGGAAAGACCAGTACTTTGTTTAGGCTTGGTTTGTAGGGAATTACAAACCTGCGCACATATATTCAAACGCACATAACTAACCAATTCTTAATGCGCATGTGAACGCCATCAGCGTTTCTCACAGATTTGCGTTTAAAGTCTGTGTAGAGAGAATGGTGTCGTCTTAGCGGCCCCTAATTTAATAACAAATGATCGTTGCGACGGAAGCGAATCAATCAAAACTAACTTTAGCTGGAAAATAACTTTATTAAAGAACCGCTATATAGCCAAAACAATCTCTGTTACCTTAAATTATACGCTTATCTCTGTAAAGCTGCTTTGAAACAATCTACATTGTTAAAAGCGCTATATAAATGAAGATGACTTGACTTGACTTGACCCTCAAATCTCCCAATAATAATACCATCTCTGTATATATTATATACACATCTGTATACATAAACATCTGACCTGAGTATGTATCAATCTCTGCTCTCTTCCTTTTCTGTGGATGTTCATGCTGCAAAATCTTCATATTTCCACAACAAGATCAACAGCGCCTCCAACACACGATCACTTTTCAAGACATTCAACTCTTCTCCACTTGTAGAGAATTACAGACCTGTCTCTCTCCTACCATTCATTGCGAAAACAATTGAACAAGTTGCTTTCAACCAAGTAACATCCTTCCTGTCTCTGAACAACCAGCTGGATGTCAACCACTCTGGCTTCTAGAAAGGGCATTCAATCGAGACTGCATTACTGTCGGTCACAGAAGTCCTACGGACCGCAAAAGCTGCTTCCAAATCTTCCGTTCTCATTCTCCTGGATCTGTCTGCTGCCTTCAACACTGTGAATCATCAGATCCTTCTGTCCACCCTCTCATCTCGGGGCATCACAGGTACTCCTCTCCACTGGTTTGTGTCCTATCTCACAGGTAGATCCTTCAAGGTTGCATGGAGAGCCGAGGTATCCAAAGCACATCAACTGACCACAGGGGTTCTTCAGGGTTCAGATCTTGGACCCCTCCTCTTCTCCATTTACACCACATCACTGGGACACATCATACAGGCACATGGTTTCTCTTACCATTGCTATGCTGATGACGCACAGCTCTTCCTCTCATTTCAACCAGATGATCCCACAGTAGCTGCACAGATCTCAAGCTGTCTGGAGGACATCTCGGCATGGATGAAGGAACATCACCTGCAGCTCAACCTGGCAAAGACTGAGCTTCTCGTCCTCCCTGCCAATCTGTCTCTACAACACGACTTCACCATCCAGCTAGATTCATCATCAATCACCCAGTCAAGGTCAGTCAGAAATCTTGGAGTAATATTTGATGACCGATGACCTTCACAGACCAAATTACAAAGACAACTCGATCATGCCGGTTTGCACTGCACAACATCAGGAAGATCAGGCCTTTCCTAACTGAGCATGCAACACAACTTCTCGTCCAGGCCCTGGTCATATCTAGGCTTGACTACTGCAAAGCTCTTCTGGCTGGACTTCCATCATGTGCAACTAAACCTCTACAAATGATTCAGAACGCTGCAGCTCATCTTCAACGAGCCCAAAAGGGCCCACGTCACTCCTCTGTTCATCTCTCTGCACTGGCTACCACTCGCTGCTCGCATAAAGTTCAAGGCATTGACGCTTGCTTACAGATCTATCACAGGCTCAGCTCCCTCCTATTTTCACTCGCTCCAACAAGTCTACATCCCTACCAGAAGCCTACGATCAGTCAATGAGCGACGTCTCGTGGTACCATCACAGAGAGCCAAAAAATGAACGTTCTCCAGAATGTTCTCCAGAACATTCTCATTCACGGTTCCATGCTGGTGGAATGATCTCCCTACCCTCATCCAGAATGCAGAATCCCTGACAACATTCAAAAGACAACTTAAAACTCATCTCTTCCGTGAGCATAACCTCTTAAAAAAAAAAAATTCCTTTCCTTTTCCCTTTCCCTTAAACCTCCCTTGTCTGGCTTATGCTACTCTGAGCAATGCCTGCACTTTGTATTTTGAGCACTTCTTGCATTGTTTGCCTCTTCATGATGACTCACTTATATTAGAACTCGTTTACACTGCAGGTCTTGATGCCCAATTCTGATTTGTTACCTTTATCCGATTTCTTTGACCGTTTGTTTACACGTTCTTTCAACTGTGACCCATATCCGATTCATGTGTTTACACTTGCCATACTATCTGAAACATCACGCATGCTTAAAGGGTTAAATTCTCTTGCACAGATGGGTGGAAGCGATATATGCGAAGTTCGCCAAACATCACCATGATTTTGAGGCGAAGGAGGACGAAAAGTGCCATCATTGCACATATGCTTCAGTTATTGTGTGTGAGAGAGATCTCAAGACTGGTGGGAGCATATTGGCTTTAAATATTGGCTTTAACGAGGAGCAGTGGGTCCGAAATTTTGTTGTGTACGACAATATGTTGTGTCAACGTTTTTTCACATTCCTCTCCTACGACAACACAACGTTTCGTCGGGCCATCCGTCCCTTTGCAGATGCACGTCGGGGTTTCTCTCGTCATTAAACCGCGGAGATGTTGCCTAATGCCTCCGAAAATCCGTTCTGCCTGTTTACATGATAGTCGCATTGGCACATATATGATTTATTTCCACATATGAATGAGGCCTGAAACCAATCTTGAAATATCCGAATGCATGCGTTTTTTTCCTGTTTACACTGTCATAGAACACATCCGATCTGTGTCACATATGAGCAAAAAATCGGAATTGGGTCACATTTCACTGACAGTGTAAACGAGGCCTTAGTCCTAATTTGTAAGTCGCTTTGGATAAAAGCATCTGCTAAATGACTAAATGTAAATGTAAAATATATTGCCTAGAGAAAGGTGATCAGCTTCGCATACATGTTGGCTCAAAACCCGCTGGAACTATTCGTCTTCTTCTACCAGGTGAACTGACTGATGTGACTGATGCTTTAAAGAGACCTAGCTCATAAAAACAATCATAAAAACAAAACACTAATTGGGATAATGTAGCTAGCCGGATAACGGATAGGCCCGCAAAATTAACCCCAAAAGGGTGTTCAGGAGGAAGTGGAGCACTTACCACACAACTACTCATTCAATAAATAATAAATCAAATAGGATATACCTACATGGTATTAATTTTTTGTGGATGTTGTTGAAATTATGCTTGGCTATAATCTCACCCTTTTATTTATTTATTTATAAAATAGTTAATTTATTGTAAAGTAGGCTTACAGCACAATCGTCCAAGCAACAAAACGTAGGCTACACCTCAACAAAATTACAGAAATATTGACAGCCTTCTAAAGTACACTGATTGATTTTTAATGTAATCGATAACTGGTCGATAGCAGGTTTGGCCGACAATCGAAGTAAGCAAGTGAGAAACTGAGAAACGGGTAGTTGTAGAAGGAATGGCTGTGGATGACAGTCTTATCTGTTGCATTTTCTCAAGTGAGTGGCCGGGTAAGTGGTTCAGGATTGAACAATGAGAACAGACAATGCCTTAATCCGAAATCACTCCTAAACCCTCATTCACCATTCCCCACATTAGTCCACTAATACTGTTCACTTAAAGGAGTGAATGAAAACGAGTGAGCAAATTACGACAGCCGTTGAGCGTACATCGATTGTACACTCGTTATTGCAGTGCAATGTGGGATTGAATAAGTGTACATTTAATAATGTCAACTATGGTTTCAGACACCACTACAAAAAGCTGTCCCCTGAAATAACGCCCTATTTGAGAGTATAGGGGTGATTTTGGATTCAGCCAGTGTGTGGTGTCCTAATATCTGGTACAGAGTTGATGAGGTGGAATGCATACAGGTGGTGGACCAGGAAGGATTCTGGGAGATGTAGTGCTGAAGGTGACAGGGCTGGTGACTTAAGATTGTGACAATTATCCATGGACGACAATGAATATTAACCATTCAGAAGCGAGTGTATACAAACAGAACTTAAAGTCACCATGAAATCAAAATTGGCAATTCTTATTTTGTATGGAATATTGCGGTATTTATTATAAACTATTAAGAATAAATAATACATCATTATTACTTTTTTAATTCATGTGCCCTTGTAATCTTGCATCAAAATAACTTCCCCTCACTCTTGCAGCGACATCTCTTCGATGACATGCTTACTGGCACGAGGGCGGGACAACCTGTCACTCACATAAGATCACATAGCAAACCACAACGATCCAATCAATTCCTGATAGACTTAACTGGATATACTTTACTGTCGGATGGTGTAGTTACATCATCTACCAGCAGGGTGCCATGTTAACCAGCTAAACCTTGACCCCTTGAATGCACATAAAATTCTAAGCCAAATATGTGGCTTCAGCTGTCAAACTAGCCAATAAATAATAACACACTAATAAACAAAAAATTTGTTGGAGTTCTCAGCTTTAGGATCATATAGTTTGTTAATTGGTTTCAGAGGTCTTTTAAAGTCTAATTAAATTAAAATTGACATGTTCTTACCTGGAGGGTGAAGTAAATGAATATTAAGAATAAATAAATAAATAAATAATAATAATAAAAAGCCAGAGCTTATGACCACTAAACACAGCTAATTAATGCTAATGCCCTAGACATAAGGAGAAATTGTCTACCCCCTCAGGCCATTCATTTATGAGGGTCAGGAATTTATTCATAATGAAACAGTTGCATTAAATGAAATTGTTATTGATTAAAGATGACAAGAAAAGCACATGTAATGCTTATAGAGTGGATATTATTTTTTGCAATTTTCTGAAAATAAGTGAAAGACATATTATATTACAGATAATGATTAAAATATAACTTGATATTGGTGTGGTTTGTCCCTCCGTGTCATTCATTTTTAAATTCAGTGTGACTCAGTTGGTGTCAGTTTCTTCCTCGGAGCCTCTCTGTCTAATGACAAGGTGGGAAACAAACTTGGGTGACACTGCTGAACACAGACTTTTATTCGTTGTGAGGTGTTTGTGATTAGATGCATTTATAAAACAATTGAGCTCACCATTTTCCTGAAACAGCTTAGATGTGGAGAAGATCTGATTTGGACTGTGTGACTCATATTAAAAGATTTTCTTTATGTATAGTAAAACAATCAAACTCATGAGTTATCTGCCAATATACAATGAGGAAAGTAAGTATTTGAACACCCTGCTATTTTGCAAGTTCTCCCACTTAGAAATCATGGAGGGGTCTGAAATTGTCATCATAGGTGCATGTCCACTGTGAGAGACATAATCTAAAAAAAAAAAATCCAGAAATCACAATGTATGATTTTTTAACTATTTATTTGTATGATACAGCTGCAAATAAGTATTTGAACACCTGAGAAAATCAATGTTAATATTTGGTACAGTAGCCTTTGTTTGCGATTACAGAGGTCAAACGTTTCCTGTAGTTTTTCACCAGGTTTGCACACACTGCAGGAGGGATTTTGGCCCACTCCTCCACACAGATCTTCTCTAGATCAGTCAGGTTTCTGGGCTGTCGCTGAGAAACACGGAGTTTGAGCTCCCTCCAAAGATTCTCTATTGGGTTTAGGTCTGGAGACTGGCTAGGCCACGCCAGAACCTTGATATGCTTCTTACAGAGCCACTCCTTGGTTATCCTGGCTGTGTGCTTCGGGTCATTGTCATGTTGGAAGACCCAGCCTCGACCCATCTTCAATGCTCTAACTGAGGGAAGGAGGTTGTTCCCCAAAATCTCGCAATACATGGCCCCGGTCATCCTCTCCTTAATACAGTGCAGTCGCCCTGTCCCATGTGCAGAAAAACACCCCCAAAGCATGATGCTACCACCCCCATGCTTCACAGTAGGGATGGTGTTCTTGGGATGGTACTCATCATTCTTCTTCCTCCAAACACATTTAGTGGAATTATGACCAAAAAGTTATATTTTGGTCTCATCTGACCACATGACTTTCTCCCATGACTCCTCTGGATCATCCAAATGGTCATTGGCAAACTTAAGACGGGCCTTGACATGTGCTGGTTTAAGCAGGGGAACCTTCCGTGCCATGCATGATTTCAAACCATGACGTCTTAGTGTATTACCAACAGTAATCTTGAAACGGTGGTCCCAGCTCTTTTCAGGTCATTGACCAGCTCCTCCCGTGTAGTTCTGGGCTGATTTCTCACCTTTCTTAGGATCATTGAGACCCCACGAGGTGAGATCTTGCATGGAGCCCCAGTCCGAGGGAGATTGACAGTCATGTTTAGCTTCTTCCATTTTCTAATGATTGCTCCAATAGTGGACCTTTTTTCACCAAGCTGCTTGGCAATTTCCCCGTAGCCCTTTCCAGCCTTGTGGAGGTGTACAATTTTGTCTCTAGTGTCTTTGGACAGCTCTTTGGTCTTGGCCATGTTAGTAGTTGGATTCTTACTGATTGTATGGGGTGGACAGGTGTCTTTATGCAGCTAACGACCTCAAACAGGTGCATCTAATTTAGGATAATAAATGGTGTGGAGGTGGACATTTTAAAGGCAGACTAACAGGTCTTTGAGGGTCAGAATTCTAGCTGAATTTCAGACCCCTCCATGATTTCCAAGTGGGAGAACTTGCAAAATAGCAGGGTGTTCAAATACTTATTTTCCTCACTGTATATGCTATATGATATGAAAAAGGTTCCATGCATATTTGTCCAATAGGCATATAGGATACGGCTACCTACACTTTAGTACCTTTTGATCTTTGAAACTTCAGACAAAGAAAATTAGTCTCTCTTCTTTAAAGTGTCTTTGTTTCATAAAATATTTTAAAGGGGACCCATTATAGCCATTTTCACAAGGTGTAATATAAGTCTCTGGTGTTCCCAGAATGTGTCTGTGAAATTTCAGCTTAAAATACCCCACAGATCATTGATTTATTATAGCTATGATATCCCCTTATTTGGGTGTGAGCAAAAATATGCCATATCTGTGTGTCGCTTTAAAGGGGTGGTATAATACCCTTTTCACAAGATGTAAAATAAGTCTTTGATGTCCCCAGGGTGTGTATGTGAAGTTTTAGCTCAAAATACCCCACAGATATTTTTTATATAGCATGTTAAAGTTGTCACTTTTTGAGGGTGAGCAAAAACGCACCATTTTGTCTGTTCCTTTAAATGCAAATGAGCTTCACAGAGGGCGGAGCTTCAACAGCTTGTGTCCTTTTTACCTCACACAGACATGCACTGAAAATTTCAAAACCTTATAGCCTTTTTTGTTCAAACCGAAGTCAGAAAGATGGAGAGACTCAAGAAGAAGTGACAACATGTAGACAACATTTCTGAATGGTTAGTTGGTGAATTTATGTAGCTTATGTGTAGTTATCTTCTAGTCATTGATTAGTATATTCTGTCTTGATAATCTATAAATCACGTTCCCGGGGGCAGGGTTTATGATGTCTATGATGTTTATGATGTTTAGGGTTAGTGATGTCACTAACCGGGAGGAATGTTGTGTAGTCCCTACCAGCTGTTTGTTGTAGTCCTTAAAAAGCAATTTCTTTAAAAGAAAATATCTCCCTTTGCTTTGAACTTTGAGCATTGTAACTTTGCAGATGTTGTTTATGCTCAAACAGCAACATTACACACTAACTAAAGTTAGAAAAGTGAAATCATATTCCACCACCCCTTTAAATGCAAATGAGCTACTGCCCGCCCCCTTTCCAGAAGAGGGCGTGACTCACTCATTACTTGAGTTGAGTTGTTACTTTGAGAATATTAGTTGTGTACCAACACTATGCAGCTCTGGTGGTGAGTCTGACTGGCAACCAACATCCCTCGTGCTACTGATACTGTATGTGTCGCTGTGCTCGTCTGTGCAAAAAACATTCCACTTTTAATCTCTTATCTATACAGAAAACGTACACAGTATTTAAAAGACAATCGCCTTACTGCATAGTTCATACTAAACGTGCGGCTATGAATTATATAGACAATAAGCGTTTTTTGGTTTAAAATGTCTGAATTAAAACTGAATATAATCACAGACATTAATGGTAACTTTAGCTGGGGAAATTGCTAAAAAGCACATTTGTAAAGGCGATTTTCAAACATTTACAAAATATTAACTATAATACTTGCATCTTCAGGGTGTGAAGTTGGATAGTGTTCCATCCTTAAAGCTACACTGGGTAGGATTTTCTCCCATCTAGTGGTGAAATTGTTTATTCGTCATTTATTCGCATTCGTCACGGTGCCACTGAGTGTAAAAACGTGAAAGGCGAAGCTTGAATTTCCAGGTATGTCCCTCTTTGGCTAATGTACTTTCAAGATGGAGGCGCAACATGGCTGCCGCCATTCGAGCGACTCGCTCGTATGTATTCTAAATGGCAGATTCTACGCTTATGAGAATATTTGATTAGTTGGTAGAAGTAATTACACATTAATGAGCACATATCATTTTGAAAGAACAAAGTGTTTTTTCTAAGAATCAACTTAAAAAATGACACAGTTGTTAAAAAATTAACAACTTTTCAGTCTGGTGTAAAATTATTAGTGAGCTGCAGACATGAAAGATTTTAGGTAACTTGAGGGCCACATTGACAGAGTCCGTCAGCAGTCGTGGTCGGGGCCTAGGTATTTTGTGACGTTGCAAAAGGTCAAATCTGCAAACGGCTTGTTCTGAGACATGCGCTGTGTGCATCAACATGCATTGAATACTTCCATACTATATAGTATGCGAAAAACAGTACACCAACGGAGTAGTATGTCTGAATACATAGGCTGCGTCCGAAATCGCATACTCTCTTGAGTAGGTACTTATTTGAGTAATTACTTCAGGGCTGCTAAATGCACACCAGAATCTCGCCGGAAGTAGAAGGTCATCCATACTTTTTTTGCCTACTCTTTTATCAGTAGCCTACTGTGAATTTGGACATGCTGCTTTTGTCACATACAGTTTTTCGTCTAGGCTACTATATAGTAGGGAAGTATGCGATTTTTTTTTAAACAACCCAAACACACCTACATACATTTGGATGTTGCATTAAAATTCTTAAAGGGAAAAAAAATGTAATAATAAATCAACTCCATAGCTGATTCCAAGTGATCAAGGGCTTAGGTCGGACGTCCCAATTCAGCCCATTCCAGTTTCCGCCAGTAGTGGGCACTCGTGCAACGTAAGCAATGACGTACACCCGAGTGAACAAGATGGAGGGAAGTTAGCGAGTGAAGGGCAAAGGGGGCCAATATTTCATAAAACATTGAAGCTTCCCTGGGCGCCGCCATTGATTAGCTGACCCCCACCTGCTGTTAGCATTCCATTGACTCCCATTCATTTTGGCGTCACTTTGACAGCGAATAACTTTACATCTGAGGCGTTTAAAGGGGGGGTGAAATGCTCATTTTCACTCAATCTCCTGTTAATCTTGAGTACCTATAGAGTAATATTGCATCCTTCATATCTCCAAAAAGTCTTTTGTTTTATTAAATTTTTAACAGAAAGATAGGCTGTACCGAGTCTTTCCGGAAAAAACCGAGCGGCTGGGGGCGGGCCGTGTGGGAAGCTTAGCTGTGCTAACGCGCCAAGCTAGTGACAACACACAGAGACATTTGTTCAACAAACAGTTTTACTCACCGTCCGGTTCCAACGCACGACCGCAAACCTTTATCATTGTGACTGCTCGATCCTTAAGCATTAGACGATCTGCAAATCCGTGGATCTGGGCTTTGTTTATAAAACAATCATCGTCGAAATGCAGGGAACAACAGTCTTACACAACTCCGTTTATGCTCAGGAAAACAAACTCCATCCACGGGTTCCTTAACGCTGGGTTCTTTGGGAATCTGTGCAGGGTTGTCTTGCCCTGGCAACCAAAAACACACTTCTTTGGTGACATTGACTTCCCAAAAGCCGGGCAGGGCGCTTTGATGGCGAACTGCTTTCACTCTCTTGCTCTGGTCTACGAGTGCGCGCGCGGCCGCGATCTTACCGGAGAAGTGCCCTTAGGACCCATATAAGGAAATTCCGTTACATCTTACGTTATGGCCCCGTAGAAGCATTTTTTGTATAAATAGGCTAACGATTGCGTCATAACCACGCGACTCTCTGTCGCACAGTAGAGAGATTACCGTATGGACAGGAGGAAAAGCTTGCGGGCAGTCGGGGGGACATGGAGGTAAAATGAAAAAATAATTAATCAGAATACTTAGCAAAAGTTGCTCCTGCTCCTAGCTCATGAACACCTCCTACTCACACTCTCCGTCTCTGCAAGTTTCGGAAGGGAATGATTCAGATTTCTCTTGGCACAGCTACTAGAAGACAGACGGGTTGCTCACGTCACATCTACGTCGTCAAGCTCAGTTTGAGTCTGCGCAGTACGTTCAGTCATCAGGAAGTGAGTGCTTCTAATTGACTTCACTTTTCTCCGTTGAATCCAATGGGGTCGCTGTGTCCATTTCTTATACTGTCTATGGAAGGGGATGACAATTTTGGACTGGAATGCAGCCTATGAATGGAGGTGAAGGGACGCAACTGAGGCTGGTAGGTCACATGATAATGATAACACGGGGGATGTAGTTCGTCCGGATTATTCATACTATATCGAACGCACCTTTTTAATGGTTGTGAAGTAGGCTAAGTTCAAATTCAAATGTAGTACCAACTCAGACAGTACGCTATTTCGGATGCAGCTATGCATACTGTCATGTATTTACTAGCGAAACAACTACGATGACGAATAGTCTTGATTTTGATGATTTTATTTTCTGATTAACCAAAAATATTTTTCCAGTTAGGAACTCGTACAATTCACTTAAAGTGCTCTGGTAGACTGCGCACACACTTGAAGGCGCACTCCTTTTTATCTGGAGCTCTCACAGCCAATCACAAACACTGTTGCTCTCACAGCCAATAACAAACAAGATCAAAAGTCAACTCAAATAAAAATTAATAGTATTCAAATACAAATGTTACTACACAGCACATTCCTTTTAACAGACTGCATTGATGCGTTTTAACGGTCATCAACATTGTAAATCCTGCAAAGTTTTTTATATATAATTTATATAATCCTATTTTTTTTCTTTTTTTTTTCTTTTAAATGTATATACATTTATAACACTAGCCTATACCTTGAATTATATTACATTTGCATCAAATTACAAAATAAATAAATAAATAAATAGTTAATGCTGCCGTGAGGGTGTTGCGGCTTTAGGAGTGACGGTAAAATTGACATCTTTCTTTCTTCTGACTGCCGTTATTAATCTCTCTCTATTTTTTCTTCTTTTTGAAAGTTGTGAAAACACTATTGTGGAGTTTTTCTTTTGCTATTTGAGCAAATGGGAACACAAAAAAATATGTAGTCTCTCATTCACCGCTATAGAAGTTTACCCAAAACTTCTGCTTCTGAGAAACCATGCGGATTAAAAAAAGAGCAGTGGTTGGATTTTTACCATTATAGGGTTGTTACTTTGAACACAGTTATGTTCAAAGTAACACCATGTAAAAGTGAATTTTGTAGGTCCCCTTTAAAACATTGTACAAGGTCTATACAAGGACTTGCATTTGTATTATTTACAGAAATAATAATGTTTTTGAAAGAAGCCTTATCAAGTCTCAACAAGGCTGCATTTATTTGATCAAAAATTCAGTAAAACTGTAATATTGTGAAATATTATTACATTTAAAATTTCTGTTTTCATATAGCCTATTCTAAAATGTAATTTATTCATGTGATGGTAAAGCTGAATTAAATTCAATTCACATTTATTTGTATAGCGCTTTTCACAATACTCATAGTTTCAAAGCAGCTTTACAGAAAATGCCACATTACATTAGAGTCCACATTGCAATTTAGAGTGATCTGTTATCAGAGGTAGCCTATCTGTCTAAGTTATGTATTTCAGAAATGTGCATAGGCTATACAAAAATCACAGTTAGCTAAAAATATATTAATTTAAACAATGTAATAATTTAAGGCAATAACAGAGCTCATTGAAGTAATGAATACTTGTTTGTTAACAAATGATTATGACATTCATAGGCTGTAGGCTGTTATTAAGGTTGAATCATTTTGTGGAAACTGTGATACATCAGTGTGTAGGCTACAGTAGGTCATTATGTCCATTGAAAGTCCCCATAAAACATAAAAACCCAACGTGTGTGTAGCCTACTATGTCTGACGAATTGCAGAATCGTTTTAAATGACTGGAACAGTTCGCGCTAACGGATTTTCTAGAATAATTCGGACTTTCCGACCGCAGCGTCTCAGCCACAGGCTTCGCCCGGAGAGGGCGTGTCGCTGGGGGCGGAACGGGGCGGGGCTTGGCGCCCAACTCTCCAGTGTGAATTCGCACTATCTCCACTGCTCGTCCAGACTCCAGACTTCACCTGCGCTCTCCGCACAGAGCAACCCGCCTGATCCTTTCAACGCACTCAACCAGAGACTTCTCTCGTTACTATCCAACGACTTCAGACGAGCATATTTCTGAGATTCTCTTCGGACTGTATAGAGGAGAGCCGGGGTTTTGTTTAAGGATGCAATCGGTTATCTGCCTTTTCGTAGCCTTCATAGCAGTCGCTGTGTTTCCTCCAGGTATGTCCGTTAATTTATCATGAAAATATTTGTATCTCATTCTTTCCATGAAACATCGCTGCCGTAATCCAAGGATTTTGTTGAGCAGTTTCGTTCCTATAGTGACCATTTGACTTTTTTTACTTCCTTATATCAACATCAACAAGTGTTTATGATAGCCGTTGCCGCAATTCGTTGGCAATCATTGCCAGGACATGTGTTACACTTTTAATTTCTCCCACGTTAAGAACAAGAGGTCAAGTCTCCACCTGTAGAAGATTAAGCCAGCTGTGCCCGCCTCGGACATTCACTTTCATTCATTTTTATTGTAGGAGACTGTGATAAAGCATTCAAAATTCTGTACTTCAGTAGCCTACAGAACAGGGAATATGAAGTGTTTCAACTTTTAGTTTGGACACGCGAGGCAATGTTTTGAGGCTACGTGTTTATGTTTCTATATCATACGCAGAAACATAGCAGTGACATCACACCTGCCGGTGCGTGTGTTTCTGAAATCCCCAGCATATGCGTCAGTCCCAAACAGAAACTAAACACGGACCTTAAAGGGACAGTTTACCTTAAAATGAAAGTCCTTTCGACCATGAATATTTTCCAAAAATATCCTGGTCGGTCATTTCCATGGAATGACAATGAATGGTGGTGCCTGATTCAGCCGAAGCGTCGAAAAGGACTTCAGTCCCCACAAAAGTAGTCACACGACTCGTGTGCAATATTCCAAGTCCTCTGAAGTCATACAATAGGTTTGTGTGAGGAACGAGCCGAAAGGAACTGTTGTCATCGGATCATTAAGTCAAGTGAGAACTGGATCTGTTTGATTGATGAACGAATCATTCAGAATAGGTTTTGTGAATTGGATCACCAGTCTGATTCATTGAAAAGATCTATAATCTCACAAAAAGCTATTGTAGGCTATTTCGCCAGAGGACTAGATAGTAGATATGTCGTCTTTGGACCACTTTTATGGTGATTTTGCGTAATGTTTAAAGCTTGTTCGCCCCATTACCCATTCATTCTAATCGCATAGGGAAAAATCGCAGGACTAGGCCTATTCCTTCAGCCTTTGTTTTTTTGTTTGTTTTCCAAATGAAAAAGTCATACGGATTTTGAATATGATACAGCATTTTAATTTTGGGATGCACTATCCTTTTAATATCCTTTTAATAAGCGAATCCATTATTTTGGGACGCGCGCGAACAACTAATTACATTCAGGGCTTGAATCTTCTTTGAGCGCGTGAGTGCGCTGTGTGTGTGCGCGCGTGAACGGGTGAGAGAGAAAGAAGCGAGCGTGTGCTTGCTCACGAGAGGTTGCGGAGGTGGAGAGCGGTGTTACCAATTCAGTCATTTGACTGTTGTATGGTTTTATCAGTGTCACATGCTTGTTTGCTCATCAGAATTTATCTGACATAGATGTCTTTATTCGTTTTCAGACGAATCTATGTTAATGCGGTAAAGTGATTGATAACTTTGAGTTGGTGGCTGCTGTAGTATAGCTTATTATTCTTCGATAATGGAGATGTGTGAAGATGACTAAAGATGTCACACACTAAAGATGTGTGATCTGTCTTTCTGTCTGTCAAGTTTATTTCTTTTTTCAATTTAAAAACAAGATGGGTTGTTGGCATAAATACAGTCAATGTACTGTGCATGTATAATTGGTCACATTAATGACAAGAACTCACATTAATTGATAGTGATTTATTACACACATCCATACCAAAAACACCAGATTTGAAGCAGTTTTAGGAAAATCTCGAAGGAACCAAGGGGGAATTAGTCTTCTGGGTTTTGACGTCATCCCTGCCTGCACCAATCTATTTGTCAAGAAGTACTCATAAAAACAACATTTTTACCATGTAGGCCTATGTAACTGTGCCATGTACAGTCCATAATGGGAAATTTGTTAAATCAAATTAAACGTGTTGAGCATAAAATTAAGGAAGTTCCGTCACACAACAGGAAAATGCACATCATATGACATTTTCCAAAATAGCACTTGTTTGTCAGCCTTTACAGAACTTAATTTTGTTTTATGTGTGACAAAGAATATGTTGTTGAATACATTGAACTGCACTGGAAATTCATTGGAAAATACAGTTTGAGTGAAGATTCTGTTCAGGCTATTGTTTTGGTATCCTATGCTATATGCAATGGGTGTGGTTCAAGTTCTTGTCTGAGGAACCAGTACCATCCATCCTTCAGTATTTCCTAGTGTAGTTTCTAAGTGACAGAACATGACATCTCATAATTTATCCTGAGATGTTAGGCATGTTAGTATATGTCTGTTTCCCCCACACAGACATTGCTTTAAGCTACATATGCAGTTTTAAAGAGTACACACATACACACACAACCACACAACCCATAGCCTACACTTTACTCAACGTATTTTTGCTGTTATGACCCTCTGGATCTTTTTGGTTGTGTGTTGGAAAGGTCAGTTTCTCTGAAGTGCTGTCAGCAGGAGACTGATCACTTGTATGCAAACAGGTACAGAAAAGCACCTCTGCCGTCTTTGCAAGTGATTGTATCATTTGCTCTTGATGGATTTTATAGCAGAAACCTGTTCTATGCAGCCTACTGAATTATTTAATTTTTCAATCATTAAATGACTTAGCTGATGAAAAATTTCCTTATTCTGATTAAGAAGAATTTTTCCTCATTCTGAAAGCTGCATGATTAAAGGACCGATGTATGTGGACTAGATTTAGTAGCATGCATGGAATATTTCATAAATCATCATCATATTTTAAATAAAAGATTGTAGGGGTTTGTTTAAGGTGAATTTGTCAAATGCACAAGTTTCCTGTTAGGTTACAACAGGATTACGTCTGTATTTACACATCAGTGATGTCACTCTGAATGACGTTTGAACATGAGGAGGAACTGAAACTCCTTATGAATACACAGGCCTTTGTTTAGCATGAGAGATGGAAAAACCTAATTACATTAAGACTGACACTAAACCACATCTACACCAGGAAATCCCACATCTGATCATTTAAGCATTCAAGTGAAAGATTCATGCCACTGTGGCCTATTGGGGGAATATTTTGTCATTGTTTATTGGCAGGCAAGGGCTTGAGCTGATTAATGTCAGTTCCACTTAGATATCAAACAGGAAAACACATGTAGTGAAAAAAGAAATGTCTAATTCATGTTTGCATATTCATTTAGTTAAAGCTTAACTATGGAACTGCTTTCAGGAAGAACCAATGGGAGCATATGGTAAAAGCTAATTTTACAGCTTTAGGGCTTTGTTCGTTTCAAATGGTGGGAAGAGGAAAGAAGAAAAAAACAGCATAGGCTAAGTGAACAGTGTTTTATGTGCTAAAATGATTGTGGGTATTATGCTGAAATGATTGGATTAGGAGACAGGCAGTTAAGGTTTCAGAATGTGCTTTTGACCAACCATTTAAATGGGTTGAAGTGCTGAGGCCATTATGTCATCATTTATTCATATTTAAATTCCCTCCCGACCACTCACGTTCATGTACGCACATACATATGCTTCATCAGAGGCTTTTACAGTAAATTACTCAAGCCATGTGTTGGACCAAGCATCTGTTGTCTCATGAACATATGCATTATCCCTCCTATGGCCTCATCGGGGGTCTTTCTTGTCCATCAAATGCACTCCCCGTTTGCTAATGGATTAATCGGAGCATTGCTAAGAAGGAGGACCTGCTGTCTGCACTCTGCACCGCCCAAAATGGCCTCCTGAGATTTCACCCAGTCTTATCTACTCATCTGGTCCCACACCCCTCTTTTTTGCCACATAATCAAAGAAAATACTTACATTAGATTTGTGTACGCAGTCTGATGGACTGTTGAAACGCCTTTTACCAAGATTGCTGGTTGATAAAAGCCGGTTGGTGGTCTTAAGTGCCGCTTTGAGGGAATATTGTTCTCTTGCTTTAATACTGTTATGCATATAAGCAGTGTAGCGATGCACAGCAGGGAGACACAAGGGCGAAGATTCTGAGATAAGCTATAAATGAGAGCGCTAACTTTCGCATGCTGTATGCAATAACGTATTTTTAACAGAAGCATTCTCATCAGCACCAAATATGCAAGTAGCAACAACATTATTTCAAGTTCTCCTTTTCACCAGAAAAAAAACAAGGCTGTGTGTCTTCAGATCAATATCTTTTCATTGAACTGATTGTGGGCGTCAAACTCACCGGTTGTCTCTCGGATATACATAAGACGTTTTGCTTTCAATCAGAATGCGGAAAGCTGATTAAATGTGTTGACTGGACTAGTTTATGTGCATTTATTTATTAATATTAATGATTCTTGCAGACTTAAGCGTCTGGCATCCTGAGAGGATGCAAGTCAGAATGTTGGCAAACAGATCTTCTAGTCTTTTAGTTTTTTATCCTATCTTGTTTAATCGGATGGTTTAAAGAGCCATAACTGACTCTTTTGGGCCACTCTTACTCATTTATGGGCCGGTGGTATAAGTATATTGACATGGCAGTCAATGAAAGGTTCTGGGCATGGCTATCGATTATACAAGCATCCAATTATTTCTACACAATGTGTTTTTTAACATGCACTCTTTGGCGATAACTCAAGAGTGCGGTTAGTCATTTTACGGCGAGGCCACCCCGAGCTGTTCAATGTAGTTTTAGCATCAATTATGCGGCAGTTGGAATGTTATTTATAAGTTTGCTTATAGCGCAAGAGTCATAAGTCATCCTTTCTACAGGGTTGTCGTATTGATCAGTTCAGAGATCACAGTGTAGAGCCAATTTGAGTGTGTTTAATGCTTGTGCTTATGAAACGTACATGGTGCGTTTTGATCCGAGACACTTTAAGCCGGACGTTTTGAGGTCGATAATACCCCCAAGAAAAGGATTTATATACATCAGGCTGCTCGTTCACATGTAGTGGTTAATGGTGGTCCGGCGGATATTATTTATTCAATGTCAAATGTTTGTCCTGGCATTTAGATCCATCTACAAAAGGTTGCGAGTAGTAGCAGCCCTTAGCCCGTCTCCCTCCCACCAAATCACATTCTGTCAAATATCCATCTGAGGCTTTGAGCGTTTCAATTCAGGCTGACATTCAAAGCCACACAACCTTTCTGGCAGCCATGGAGACGCACGATAACCGGATTCCCATTCTGGGTCCGTCGCTTTGATGCTGTCTGTGATGTGCAGATTGCATTTCTCCATGTGTGAGGAGACGTTCCTGCCTGCCACTCTTGCCTCTTTAAGTGATGCTTTGAACCCAAAAGGGCATGACAGAGGAAGGCAAAGTTTTTTCCCCCTCTCTTAAATCTGTTCCGGATAGAGTGAGAGAGGCGGATGGAAAGAAGGTTAGAGTGCCCATGAGCTCCTTGTGTTAGGGACAGGATCTCCCAGAGCTGTCAGGGTGAATGAGGAAGCACTGACATCGATTAAATCTATTAAACGCAATGTGGGGTGAACCCTGATCTTGACGGGTGGAGGCCCTATTCAGAGAGACGTTTAGAGCAAACAATACGGGAGGAAGAAATGGTCTGAAGTCTCGCCGTTTAAAGCTTTAATTGCTCTTTTAGCAGGTTCACAATGCACCTATTAATTTGCATAAAGTTGCTGCATTTAGGCTGTAATTAAGAATGCCTTAAATTCCATTACACTTTGTATTAGAATTTAAGAAAGAAAGTGGAATTAAAATGAATGGAAATTCACATTACTTTACTTTTTTACTTTGCTTTTCTATTTAAAGGGATAGTTCACCCAAAACGGAAAATTCTTACATTATTTACTTACGCTCATGTTGTAAAAACTTTTCTTCTGTGGGACAAAAAAGACATTATTTTGAAAAAGTCACTGAGGTCTAATGTTGTTTCGGACCCTATTGGCTTTCATTACGTGGACCAAAACGTTCTTCAAAATACTGTCTTTTATGTTCCTCAGAAGAAAGTAAGTCATATAGTTTTAGAATGACATGAGTGTGACATTTGTAATGACATTTAGTAAATTACGTATATATTTTTATATATTGTTTGTGGTTCTGGTCTACCTTACATTATGGGGACAAAATGTCATTGCTTTTTCGAAAATCTTAAAATGCAGAAAGGTTTCTGTGATGGGTAGGTTTAGGGGTAGATTTAGGGTTGGGGTATAGAATATGCAGTTTATACAGCTAAAAATCATGTCTACGGAATGTCCGCATAAAACATGGAAACCCAACAGTGTGTGTGTGTGTGTGTACATTTAAACACTTAAGTTCTTAGCAGAACACTTAAATTCCTAGCATATATTACCTGTGTTGAATTTCTCTGAGTTGCAATTTAGTAAAGTCCTCTCTGTCATTCCAATTTAACATCCTTTGCAGTGAGGCAGGGTGACAAAGTAACTCATATGAACTCAAACATGGTGTGAAACACACACAAAAAAACACCCCAGAGAGGTATTAATGTACCTGTGTTCAAGGGAATTTCTTAAAGGGGATAGTCCACCGAAAAATTATGCCTTATCTTTTCAACCCAGTATGACTCTTCTGTTGAACACAAAACACTGAGGTTTTGGGATTCACAGAAGAAAGTAAGTCATACACTTTTGGAATGACGTGAGAGTGAGTAAATGAAAGATTGTTTAATTGTATTTAAAATGCAACCCTGTCAGGATTGGGGAAAAACTCCCACAGACAGGAGCTACGCATAGAGTTTCGAATGCAGCAGAGTTTGCCACTGAAAGAGGAAGTGGTGGCTTTTTTGAAGTCATTAGGTCACTTTCAGATGTATGTCATCTGTCTTTACCATGGGTTTATCTGAGTAAAGAAAAAGGTTAAAAAATGTTATTCCCGCAAACAATTAAGTGGCCTCCTCCCTCATGTTCACATCGCTTTTTAGCACCTCCCTCTAAATCAAGCTCAGAGGCACTGAATTGTTGTCTTTATGCACCGGAGTAATAAATTATTCTGGTTATGTGATTTAAAAGGGTTACTGGTGGGAGTGAAAGGGAGGAAGAATGAATGAAGCTGCGGCTGGATGAGTTTACAATAAAAAAAACCTTGAACCCAAATGTCAGAGAATTAAGTTCAAATGCAAGGTCATGTTGCCCAGTAAAATCATGCATAGGAGTATCATTAAGGGTTCCCAAACAAAAGGGTTCCTAAAGATGCATGGCATATAGAATCAATTTTGACAAAAAAATTTATTTCCTTTTTGAATATCCGAAACGGCTTTGCCGCATGACTTTACATGCCATAGTCGGATAGCACCGGATTTTTGAGAGGTTAAACATTCAGTAAACCTCATGGTGAAAATGATTAGGGTAGGCAACCGACCCATGCTCCTCTCCCGGGAGGCAGGGGAAGAAGCATCCTCTCATGCGATAAATTAGTTCCAGCTCTCGCAGACTGGAGGAGCTTCCTCAGAGTGCTGTGTTGTTTCAGCATGCGCCGTTCTAATGCGATTTTAAAAGGTTGAAAGTTGTCGTAGAGGTAAATGGTTGATTATATACACACAACTGGCACACAGCTGCTTCGGTTCACATCGGGGGGAAAAGAAGCCTGCTTTTTTTTTTTTACCCCTCTTCATGAACCTGTTTCGGCACATCGAGATCGGTGGCCTTAGGGGCTGTTGCGACTCCTCCCAAAATTCCTGTCTTCTTGAGCGGGTCTTTATCTCTTTCTTCACATGTAAATTTAATGATATAGGGGATTTTTTTACACTATCTTCACTGATTTTGTTGTTGCTTTTATGATGGAATACTGCAGAGAGTGGGATCAAGCAACAGTGTTCTCTAGCGGATCTTTCTCTTTCGTCTTTCCTTCGTCTTGTCTTTTGAGGGAAAGTTTAGGACGGATCCGTCTCTTTATTTATTCAATAAATCCCACCTCTGGGTGTTTGCCCTTTTCGCTCGCTCCCTCCCTCTCCTCAAAGTCCCTTGTTTCTTTATTCATCTCGTGTGACAGCACTTTCTGCATTCAGCACAAATTGATTTATTTACCATCCAGAAGGGTCAAGTACAATGGGCCCTATGTTAAAAGTCTTGTAGATGTGCACAGAGGAAAGCCAAGAGTGTGCTATGCTGAATATCAAGTCTAAGGAGGCTGTGCTCTTTATAGAGCCATCAGAAAAGAAAATAGCTTGAGTTATATCTGAAAGACGTCTGTAAGATTTGCTGCTCCAGTAGTCTGCCATTTTCTCACCCCAAGGTTCCCACTTTGCAATGCTAATACCATAGGTATTATACTACTTTTACCAATGTTTCATCGATGAACATGGAGAAAAAACTACTTAAAGTGTTTTGAAAGCCATCAGAAAAGAAAACTACTGGAGTTGTATATCTCAGAGACCCCAGTAGGCTTCGATGTACCGATAGTCTGCCATTTTGTCACCCCATGGCCTCCACTTTGCTATCTTAGTAATGCTATTGACCTACCTTATCATTTTCCTCACAGCAAATTAGGCGAATTTCACATCCAACATTAACCTCCAAAGAAATGGAGAGCAGCTAAAGAAATGTAGCAGCTATGAAAAGCCTTATATATGGCTGCTTTTTAATAGCAGGGCTAACTATTCTGTTCAAAGTGCTCATATAAGCCATTATGTGAACTAAAAGCCACTGTGCAAGAGAAAGAAACAGGAAAAGGAAGAGAAAAGATTGCAGTCAGTTTTTTTTTTTTTTTTTACGTTCACCAAGCACTGTATATTTTCGTCTGGTCCTAATTTCAGATTTTTAATATCCGACAGCTGCTCTTACCACTACAGTGATATATTTGGGATTTATTCATAAATGTATAAACATAAATAACTCTGCTGCTTATAACAAGTTACTAGCACATCCAATGCACTTTAAGGAGTCCACTCCATCTTCTGAAGTGCCATTTCAGTGACATGAGGCTGTAATATGTCTGAGAGGAACTCCACGCTGAAAGCTTGGGGTGATAGCACACTAAATTTAACCACAAGCTCACCAACTTCCTCTTCTTTTTTACATCCTTATTTGGAAGTACCTGTGAACACATTCATTGCAGTCGGAGATAACACCATTCTTGGGAGGTTTTCGAGTAGTTATCGTAGATCTCTTACTAAAGGTATTTAAGCTAAAAGCCTGTGCCTTTGGTGTTCCCAGCATCTTAGGTGGACTATTTGCAGGTGAAGAGATTTAATTCCTTTTCTTGCTCCTCATCTCACTCTATCCCTCTTGTTGGGGCTGCACACATACTTTTGGAAAAGATTTCTTCAAGTGTGTTCCTTGGAGATAAGAGGCAATGTATTTTTCTCTGGGCAGTGTGCTAATCTTCTGCTGTTCTATATATAGGAGACACAAGCTAAAGTATTTGTTTGATTCAGGCCCATGCAGTGGTCTCATGACCACATTTCAGATGTCATTTAATGAAACTGACCTACGAAACACAAGGTTCCTCACACTAACACAAAACTAGGAATACAGGGGCTGAATTTCACCTTTCTATTTCTCTGTTTGATACTCAGTAAGTTCACAAGAAGTTAGTCTTTTTACGAAGCAAAAGCTTTGAAACCAAAAAAGCATAATGGTGTTGATGTCAGGTTTTAGTCATTATAGCATTCCCATTCATCTCAGTTACACAACTGACTGGCTAAGGTCACCACAAGAACACTGTTTGTCTCAAGACCTCCACTAGCAACTATCCTGAGCTGTGACGTTCAAGTAGACATAATATTTGGTTTTGCAGTATTATGTTCGAAAAATGTATCTTATCAGAACACACAGCTACTTCTGAATGGCTGTCAATGGCTGAAAGATGTTTTTTGGTCAGAATGGTGTGGTTATAGCAATCTACCAGCTGAGAGTAACTTCATCCTTTCTATAGCCAAAACTTGACATAATGGTGGTCATCAGCCTTTTTCAGTTGGTTCAAAGTCTGTTTTATTCAGTTCAGGCAGTAGAACTAAAACTTTCAATATAATTTCTCTTATTTTCTTGTGCATTGCTAACTCAGGCATGGGGAAGGGCAACGTATCATATCTCTGTAAAGCTTTGGAGCATGTTTGATCCATTTCATGAACTCACCCGTGCATGGGCTCTCACATCTCAGATGGGCCGAGGCACCCAACGGCTCAGTGCTACGACTGATCCGTTTTATCTGCAAAATCATTCGCTGCACCATTCAGGGCAGCAGTGCAGCTACTTTCCCCTCTCATCTGCTAAACATCCCAACACTGTTTTGCATCCCTGCCTAAAATATTTTAACTTTCTAAAGTTCTCTATCACATACTTTGCATTATTTAACAACCATGTTGGCTCAAAACAAACATTGACTTGAGCAAAAACTAGCTCTTAAAAACAAAGCATTCCTTCATATTCAATATTATTTTGATTTCGTTCGGATATTCCTCAGGTGTTTGTGTTTTATTGGGTTCTGGGGCTCATTTCTTGTTCTTGGCCAGGGAAAGTGTTTTTAAATCTTATCTTAGCTTGTGCTGTTGTGGTAACTGAATCCTCAGTGCCCCCAGGAACTGTGCGGTAAAACGGCAGGGAGGAAACTGGCTGCCCTCATCCTAGCTCTAGTTGCCAGTGGCTATGCTGCATCCCTCTGCATGATTGAAACTACAAAGCAAAGCTGACTTTATCTTCTCATCCAGTTCAGAACTTGCCTCGGCTTTGTTTCCCCGCTTTTCAAATAAAATTAAATCTACAATATAGTGATGCCATAACGGTATGCCCAGGCCTGACAAGTATTTGAACAAAACATCAGGTGTCTGCAGGTCTTTCTGAGCCTCCTGCTTTGAAGGAACAGAAGGTTTGGCTGCAGGAGTCTGATAGTTGAAAGCTCTGATGTTTCTTTACAGATGATGTTTGTGTCCTGCATCCACCTTCCTCTTTCAGTCCTTTTAATGTTTTCACACAATATTTCAAGGAAAACGACAACATTCACATGATAAACACCCCTTTCTCTCAACTGCATGCTTCTGATATCTCTGTCAGTAATTTGCAATAGTAATTTATTTTTATTTTTTATGTTGCTCTGTTAAAGTGGGGGGTTGTTCAGAGAGTTGGAGAAGCATTTGCTTTTCCCAGAAGCTCAGATATGTTTTATTTAAGCATTTTCTCAGTTGTTTCTCCTAAAAGTGATGAAGTGTGTGATTTGTTTCAGTGTTAAAAAATATAAATAAGCAATCAATCATAGGTTGATTTATGCCAAAATGTGTAAACACTGGCTTAGTGCAAACATTGCTTTGTTTGTTTAAACATCTTGAGCTGCCCGACAACAGCAGCAATGGCTCAACCAATGGTGTGAGTTCAACAAATGAGTAATGTTTTTTCAGAAACCTGTTTGAAAACAGCTATTTTTGTAATTCTGTTAAATGCTGCTAGTCTTGCAGAAATGACAACTTCGAATCATGCAAGAGAAGCAAATGAGACAACTGATAGAGGTATAGAGCTATATAGAAAATGAATTTGCATAGAATATCAGAGAATATCTGACTTGGAAGAAGTCGGACTTTTCAAGTTAGTAATTGGTAAATGACTGAAATTAAAATTCTATACTAGCTTTGTCTAAATAAATAAAAATAAAACGGCAAACTAAAAACAATCGTAAATGCTACAAGTAACTTTAGGCATAACGACATTAACGTACAGTATGAACAATTTATTCATTCTGAGATATACTAAAGATTACATTTATTTAATAATGTTATTAAATTGTTAGTGTTTTTAAAATATTAATGAAACACTATATAAATAATACTCAAATAACACTGAAACCAGTTAATAAAAAATCCCTAATAATTACTGATTACCAATATGGTAAAAATATAACATGCGTTTTTTAATAATAATTAGGCTATGATTTTTCTTTCCTGCTGTAGACAACAGAAATAAAGATAGACAAGATAATAAATATAGACAATAGAAATAAAGAAAAGACATTCACAAACTGGCGCCAAGGGATGGTTTTCTTGGTTCATCAGACTGGATGTCAAGTCTGGTCTTGTGCAGTCCATTGGGAAGGGGCCGTTATTGGGTGTGGTCAGGACCAACAAAAATGACTCTTGTCTTCAAAGTGTAATGCAGATGGCTTCAGGGTAAAATTCCATTTCTCCTCTAAAATGCACACAGACACACACCCGCAAAACCCCCTCCCCAAATCACACACAAACCCCAAGAACAGATGTGCTTTTGCTCCTGCACATACACACAAAGAGAAAAGTAGTGAAAAAATACAGCTTCATCGCTGCTTGTTTGTGCCAGCAGTCCTATTCAGATGGAATCATAAGCAGTTGAATTCAACCATTTCAAGGCCTACATCTATTTTTCAGCCGTGCGGTGTGTCACAATGGCACTTAAAATTTGAGTGGAGCGGATTTAAAAATAATCCACTTTTCAAAATTAGGACTGGAATATCACACCACAGTATTTCTGAAGGTCATTATGTCTTTCTAGGCTTTGTTATCTGATAAAAAGTTCCTTTTTTTTGTCAGGAGCACTGGGCTTGGTAGTGTGCCGGACAGCAAGGTGCCTGAAGTGAAGGCCTTTGAAGTTATAAAGCAGATTTAATTTCTTCATCAGATCCCCAGCCGAGTTCAGGTCATAATGACTAGGCTTCATATTTTTTTTAATGAACAGGCCTTGAATCAAAATGTATTTTAAAGAAAGGCCAAAAGTGATATTTTGCCTCTAAGGCAGGAGCTTGACTAGCACAGTTCTCAGCATGCATTTTTGAAGCTGCTTGACATGTTCACCATTAACATGCACTGAAAAGGACTTTTAGAAACTGACTTTTCAGTTTTCCATAGCTTTCGGATTAAATGCTTGAACTTGGGGTCTAGAGGACCTGAAGATATGGATAGATCAGGGAGGATCGGTGTCAACTATAGAAATGCAGAACACGGGCACGCTCTCTTTCCTATGTGTTTGGTATCATTGGTTTATTGGCTTTACAAAAAAAAAAAACCCTATTTAATCTCTGTGTTTGCTGCATTTCAAAGACATCAAACGTTCAAAGAGTTTATTGGAAACTCGTATAATCTAAAAATGAATTAGAACAAAAGATGTGTCTTACAAAAGATGGGCCTTTTTTAAATAGCATTACAAACCCTGTCACGATTAATGCTTCAGACCATACTGAACAGCTTTTCTCTTGAAGGTGAATACATTTACATTGACTAAAGTATGTTAGGGAAAGAATAAAAAAAGATGCACATTATGTTTTATGAGCCTGAAGCTGTGTGGAAATGGTATTTCTGCCTTTTCTCAGATTATTAAAATAGCATGCATAAGTCTAACACCTTCTGATGCACAGAGTAAACAGTGTAAATGATTCAACACATGTTCCCTAGACCCAAACCGGCTCAGAAACACTATCTGGCTCTCACATGATCATTAGCTTCTGCCTGCAGTTAACCGATGTGACCAGGATCTTAATGACTTTACACAACTTGAATACATTACAGCTATGCCGTCCAAACAGACGCACGGCAGGGTCCAAAAGTCTAAAATATTTATGATTCTGCGCTATTTATAGATTCATGCTAATGTCATTAAAGGAACAGACCACACATAAATTAAAATCCTGTCATGTTCTCACCCTCATGCTATATTTTGCAGAAAACAAAAGATCATATGTTGAAAACACTTTCTTATCCATGCTCAATGTTGTTGAAACCCAACATTCTTCAAAATATCACACTTTTGTGTTCTGCAAAAGAACGTCTTACTGGTATATTGCGTTGGACAAAGTGGGGCCTTCGAGGGAAATTTTTTAGAACTACTGGTTTAGAATATGAGGGTGAGAAAATTATAACAAAATTTTCATTTTTGGATGATTTTTATCTCTGACAAGCAAAATGAGGATATACAAAATACTAAGGCATTCTGAAATGCATTTTCAATTTTTCAAACTCATATTGTTATGCTGATTATGTGATTTCAAATGAAGAAATTTTTTATTAAATTAGTGGTCCGAGACTTTTGGATCCCACTGTACGGTTTGTGATTAAAAGCAACACGATATATAATGTAGCAAGCCTGTGCCTAAAATGACAAGAATCTCAAATTTAAGAGCTTGAATTGATTTTTTTTTCCCCTCATGGCAGTAACACAGTGGGCAGTTTTGGGCAGCGATTGCCGCTGGTCTGCAAGTAGCCAGTCTGATTGCATAGTAGCCTACGGCGGAAGAAAGAACTGGAGTAATTTCTAAGTTTTGCAGAGCAATCACTACATAGGTCATAACTAGATTGGTGGCATCGACTCTCAACCTCTCTTCCTGCCACCAACACTCCCCCTGCACTGCCTCAATTTTGAGCTATTGTGTTTTTTCTTCCTCCCCATCGCTTTCATGCGCTGTCTCTCTCTCCCACGGTTAGAAACTGTCTTTGCATGCCACAAAAGCTGCCTTACCTGATGCTTGACATTCCATCATTCTGCATACAAATAAAGAACGCGCAACAATAATTATCACACCTGCAAGTTCTTCAACATATTTTAATCAGTTTTTTTGTTTTTACATTGTTGTTTGGTTGAACAACTCTCTGAATCGCGTTGTTGTGGGATTAGTCAATCCAACTGTATCGTTAAAGACCAAGCTGGTATTGATTCAAAGTGTCAGGCTGCTGATTTCAAAGAAGCTTCAATCAATTCTGAAGAGCTTGACTCTGTGGCCATTAATGGCCATCTTATCTGGCGAGAACTGACTGGAGAACCTGTTTAAAAACCAATCAGCGTTTGCCCACACAATCGCCTTTGTTTCTCCCTTTCCCAACGTCCTCTGTTACTCAGGCTTACCTTTTGCATGATAAATTGGTCGGAACGGTTCACCCCGCACAACACCGCTGAATCAATTTAACCGCATATGAAATGGCAGCTCGAAGTGCGAGACGGAGCACAGTAAAATAAACTTTCAAGGTATTTCATATTGAATAATGGATGTGCCAGAAGCCATTACAAAATCATTCCGTTTTCCATCCTCCCGTCGCCAGTGGCGGATACGAGACGTTTCTAGCAAATATGGTAATAAAGCAAGTGTATGATTCACAGACGGCGAGATGTTTTACTCCAGATACTGTGATTAAATATGGATGTTCTTCAATATAGAGACTCTCACAGAAATCTTTTTAGATTAACCACAGGTCCCTGTTTGCCACTCTCGGCTGAATGGCTGTATACAAAATGTGAGATGTTTTCTTTGTTCTCTGCTCTTTCACCGAGGGGCTGGGGCCGTGCCACATTGCTTTCACAGTAATCGCAAATGGCAGCAGTGATACATCATTCTATATAGGGCTTCCTCATATGTGTTCCCAAAACAAAAAGCCAAACACTCACATGGATGTCTTCTCTAAGCATAGGAGGGAAGCACAGTCTTCCATGGCAGCAGCTTTATCGCTCAAACAGAGAATGTGCTTGGTGTACTAATGCTTTCTCTGTCTGCCTTAGTGATTGTGTGCGCCTCCTTAAATGAAACCTGTTACCCGAGCAAACAAAACGCATTTCCTCAAAGCTTTTTTCTGCTTGGTGAAATGAATTTGAGCTTCTAAAAGCTCCACCCGCAATGAGAGTAAAAAAGATAGACACGGAGAGCAGTTGGCACATCTTTCACTTAAAGGAATATGCTGGATTATGTAATCAACAACGCTTGTGGCATAATGTTGATTGCCTCAAATTAATTTCCATCCTTTTCTTTAAAAACAACCAAACATTTGTGTTACAGTGAGCCACTTACAGTGAAAGTGAATGGGGCCAGTATGTAAATGTTAATGCGGTTTCAGTTACAGCCATAGGACTTAAACAATATGAATGCAAACATGATTTTAGTGTGGAAGAAATGCTTACTAACCTTTTTTGTATAAAGTTATATTCAGTTTTACAACTTTGACAACATGACAACATAGCCATAAACACTAAAACCTTAAAACAAGTATACAAATGATTTAAACAACTTTACCACTCAAACAATACAAGTTTAACAAGAATTAATGTTCCTTATAAAATAATAAGCTTCACATTTCTGCTTTAAATCCCCCCAAAACTGTCCCAATTCACTTCCATTGTAAGGGCGTTGCTGTAACCTATCTCTTTTTGTTTAAAAGAAAACAATGGGAAGAGTCAAAATTATTATTATTATTAGTAGTATTTTGGTAATCAACATTATGCCACACAAACTGTTAAATGATCTTCACTTGTAGGCTACTGAACCCTGAATATTCCTTTAACAGTCTTTTTAATTCACAATAGGCCAAAACTTAAGACATGTAAAATTAGACAGAGAATCCGTCCTGGAGGAGGTGTAAAAGGAGGGGCGGCACTGATCTTTAAGAATTTATGTAGACAAGCAATGTGCATATCTACCCTCTGATGTTATAGACCAAGTAAATTTTATGGGCAGCCTCTGAAGTTTCTCTTTCTGACCTCTGACCCCTGTCTGCAGAGAGTTTCTGATATCCATCTTAGACATACAGTCTCGGCAGCCTTGGTTTTGAAGCTGGAAAACCACAGACTTTGATTTAGAAGTCCCGCTATGCTCACTGGTAATTTACACCTTCTTATTTCTCACTCAGTCCTAACTAGTGAGTGTTTCTGCCAATTATATCTACGACACACGGAAGAGACGAAAGTGGCTCTTGTCGTCTCTATTCCTCTAGGTACTCACAATGGTCCAAATATATCTCCTGTGATCCGCCACCCTAATCAGAGTTTCATCCATCTCTGGGTTTTGTAACAGCTGGATTAGCTACTAAACCACACAAGCTTAACGGGTTCCAGACCGACGAGATCGGCTTTGTGTTTTCTCGCGGAAACGGTAGTCTCAAATGTCAAATGTTAATCACTAACAAACATTGAGATTCTCTTACACAGCGGTTCAGTGCGTAATAGGATACTGAGGTTCATACTCAATTCTTACTCTGTTTGTTTGTTTGCTTGTGTGCTTGTCTTTTCCATTAGAACTGTCCTCTCGCAGTCAAATGATTGATTATAACGACACACAAATGGCTTTGGCCTAGACAGTGAATCGGGTCTCCAGGCAAAAGACTGTATTTGTGTGACTAATGCAGTGATGAGTGTTATTCTGGAGTTTGAGTGAATGTCTTATAGATAAGGGGGGGAAAACGAAGTGTGAAAATAATGAGTGTCTGGACAAACACAATCAAACGCTCGTGTAGCTTTGGAAATTACGTCCTCCATTTTCTCATACAGCTTCAGGACCTGAGTAGAACTAGTGAACTAGAACCTCATAGAACTTTCATGAAACTAAATGGCCCTCATTTGTTTACATCATCACCTCTTCATGATTGGTTGCGAGTTATCACCGTGGTCTGCTGTTCGCTCCTTTAATTGACTGAAACTTGTTAGACATAAATGTATGGACGGCATTAGCATATTTTAATTATATGAAGATCCTCCTCTGCGCAGACCAAGAATAATTTCAGAGTAGGAAGTAGATAAACTAACTTGTCATTAACTCACATCATTTTATACACACGCACACACATGCAAAATCCTCCTCAGAACAAAGTAGTTAATTTATCTTAACATCAAAGTTCTTCCACCCAGTACATTCGCTCTGTACTGTCCTGGAAGAGATGTTAAAATTGTCTGCTAGATTTTGTTGGTGATTAATAGTCTCATTTTGAGAGAATATGATACATATTGCTTTTCGGTTTACCATCAAATGCATATTGCACACAAAAATGACTGATTTTGCCAGTTTTAATCTGTTTGGTTGCTATGGAATTTCCAGGAGTATAGGGAGAGACCAGTTTGCCTGGAAACAACGTCATATTTATTGATACAATGAATGAACTTTTTTGAGGACAAACAAATCCTTCCTGGCATTGAAATTCCTGTTGGCACAAATAAATCATGATTATAGCATTGCCAAGGCCATGAGTTCGATTTAGGGATGTGCAGAACTACACATTTTCAAACTGTACAAAAGTTGGCAGGTTGCCTAAATTAATAAATTGAATAAATAATTTTAAAAAAATTGCACTATTTTTAACTTAACAGGCCATCTTGAACACACAACGCTTGTGTAAGTAAAACAGTGGCTAAAAACATATGTCTAGAAGTGTCTGGCTGTATCAACCATTCTTTGAAGGGAATTAAAAGAATCTAAAGAAAAAGAAAAATCTAAAAGAAAAATGTAAGCCGCTTTGTACAAATGTATCTCTTTCAGATAAGCCCGCAAAAACCTGGTTAACTGGTTCTAGGCCTGAATGAATGCTAATAGAAAGTCTGGCTACATTTAACTATGTTGTATTTGTTTGATTTAAGATTAGCTAACTAACTACGATTACTAAGAAGGTTTGATTTGAAGTTTAAGGCTTAAGAAGGCTTGATTAAGGAGCTTTTGGCTGCTGATAGAACAGGAGAGCTGAGAGAAGTACAGTGGCTATTTTCTGTCCTCCATTCCTGGCACCTCTCTCAGCATTGCTGCCGTCCCCCGGTTCGTTTGTTGTCACGGGCCTGCGGTGTCCCATACAGCTCCGTCTTGTCTTTATCTAAGCTAGTGTGAGTGAATGGACGATTCCGGAACGGTGGGCCTGATAAGGCATCGACAGGCCCGTGTGGGCTGCAAACTGCCTGGAAAGATTCTGCTAACCTCTTCCAGAGCCCCCTATAACAACTCCCCCAGGGCTTTATCTGAGACTTCCAGAGACAGGGTGACCTCGGCTCTTGACTCACCTATCTCCCCGAGCACTCCCTTGCTGATAGTGAGCCTAACACTGGGCCCTCTGTGGCCACCATCAAATACACCTGCCCCCCCCTCCTTTCGGCCCCTGGTGGCCAGCTGCCAAGGCTGGCAGCCCCTGTTTGGCGAAATGAGTGAAATGGAAGAACGGGAGCATGCTGATATAAGCCACAACACCAGCCCTCTCTCTTGTTGCCATCATTCCCATCTAAACTCAAATCTGACAGCCCTCAATGGACCTTTCATGTATCTCAAAGGTTCCTCTGTCAATCCATGTCTAGAGTTCACATTATGTGATGCCCTCTGTGGGTCAGAGTTCTCCAACATTTCCATCTTGCACCCTCAGGCATATTTCAAGTGTTGTACAGTCTGTTGCCAGCTCAGTTTTTCGATCTTGCATGGCCTTTTCAGAGACAGTGACTAATCTTTGAATGTGACAGATTGTTTAGTCATTCTCATTTCCTGCCTGTTCTATTATTGCTAATGGTACAACTTTGTTTTGATTCTATGTTGGTGACTCACGTTTAGCTTTGATGAGTCTCCCTATTAACTTCATTCATTGGTCGCTGAAAAAGCAAGATTTCACAGAGTGCCACACATTGACAAATTCCTACACCGCTGGTGTATTCCTTTGGTTTTTCATATATATATATATATATATAAAATTTCATATATATATATATATAAAAATTGTGAATAAATAAATCACTTTTCAAATTGAGAAATAAATAGAATTTTATATATATAACTGTGTATTTAATTATGTTAAAAGGGTTAGTTAAATATAATTAACTCATTAACATAAATGCATTTGGCAAGTGGATTAGAAACAGCAAGTGTCCAAGTTTTTACACAGCATTTGGATAATTTCTTTTCTGAATCCTTTTGCTTTTCTTTATCCATCTGTCAATCAATTTAAAATTGCCATCAGACAATTCACATCTGGGAGCAAACAATAAAACTTTGACTATATTTTAAAACACGCCTCCCTAAAATACAGCACGGCTGCCAGTGAAATGTCAATTTACTATTTGTAACATTTAATTACATTTTAAGCATTTAAACAATTGTCTCTTTATGTAAATAGTTACATTTGAAAAGTAATTGAGTAATTCACATTTTTATTTTTTAATTAATAAAGTGAGAATTGATTTCACATGAAATGCAATCAATATGACAAAAACACCAATGTTTAAGAAATATTTCAAATAGTTAAGTTAAATTCAATAATAATCAGAATAAACCGCATGCTTCTGCCAAGTAATATATTTTATTATTCTAAATGTTGGAAATCAACGCAGCAATTGTGATTTGAGAAGAACCATAGAATCTGAACAGTTTTTTTTTTCACATGAATGCTATGGATATGAATGCTATATAAACTATTGCTAATGTAATCCGTCAGTACTCAAGCTACTGAGAAGTTCCTGTTGTTAATATGAATTCTAATCATGCACTAAAAAGATAAATGGTGATCTTATAGCACAGCTTCTTTTAACAAGCTCTCAACCGGCCTCTGTGTTTCATCTCTTGTGGTTGATTTTCAACGATGACCTTCCCCAGGTCGGTAAGTCTGAGAAGACTGAGGATTGTTTCTATCAGCCTGGTTTTAATCCTGCCAGGGTTATCAGCATTTGGTCCTCATGCTGAGGGATAGGGGTGTTTTGAGGTGAATGGGGGTTTTATGTGATCTCTGAGGACTAACAGGAACCGAGTTCCTCCTAATGACAAACACTTGCTCTTTAAGAGAGCTTTGAGATCAACACGGGTTCTGTTACAGAAGCCTGACCCATAGGGAGGTCAAACACACCACCACACTCTTTCACTTTCTCCTGCTTGCAAGCAGCCAAAAGCACTGACTTTGGCGTCCCTTGGGAGGGCGTCTGTGTCCGTTTGGAAGTAGGAAACACTTTCACCCTTTATACAGTTAATTTAGATTAAAGGAACCCAGCTTTATTTCAAGTTAAGATCCACCAATAGCACTTTTGGCATAATGTTTACTACCACAAAAATACATTTTCACTTGTCACTCCTTTACTTAAAAAAACAAACATCTGTGTTACAGTGAGACACTTGCAATGGATTCCAGTATCCCAGGTAAATCATCACCAGTGTCATCCCCTAACTTGTGTTTTGTTGAGCTAATAAACTCGTCATTGGCTAAAACGCATGCGCGTGTTAAATTGCTTCCTGAACAACACACCCAAGTCTGAGGAAGTGGAGGAAACCAGTTGGTGGTTCACTTACAAGACAAAGACAACTGTACTCTATTTTAAGAGTTGATAACTTTCCCCCTTAGCCAGTGACTTAAGATTAGTCAGATAATGAGGATTGTGACATTTCAGGAAGGGTCTGATATTGGACTTCTCCTAACTTTTAGCAAGCCTCACTCACTAATGACTACTTGACTCATTCACCTCACGTTACACATTTTAGAAGTTTCTTCCAGGACCCAAAATTAGAAGGAGGGGTGTGCCTTAATTCTCACTCAACAGGGCTTTCCCTTTGGAATTAATGCAGTAATCTCTCTTAGATCTTAATTAGAGAGCATTTCACACATGCTGTATTTATATTTGATGCTTCCGTCCTCCCCAGCCCAAATCCAGACAAGATGGTGCCATACCTTTTAAATCAACCAGCCTACATTGAGGTCTGTCCTGAGGGCTGAAACACTGCTTTCCTGGAGATTTCATGATAATCAGACAATGTACATGTGTGTGTGCCCCAAAAAATAGCTGTTTTTAGTCAAGAAGTAATCTCAGCGGCTGAGAGGTGGGATCCATGCTGGAACAAAGGATCATGACCTCTTTTGAGGGCATGAAATGGGCCATTTTTCAGGACATTTTTGCAGTGTAGTACTGTGAGTGATGGCTTGGTAGACTAATGGAATGTGTAAATGGGGGAATATGCTGTTGTGCTCGTCCTTTCCTTTAAGACTTTAAGCTAAAACACACACACACACTACTCCACTTAGACTGTAACAGTATTAGCGTGATTAAGGGAACCGGCAATTGTATCGGACCAGCTGCTGTTGGGTTCCGGATACCATCTAGAAACATTATCTGCTGTTATCCTGTAGCGAAGATTTTATTATCTGGCTGTGTATGGCAACAGAGCAGTATCATGATATCTTAGCAACAGTGTCCAGCAGAACTGTCTCAATGCATTGTGTTATGTGATGCATTTCATTTTGTACTTTTTATTAACATTTTTGTTTGCAACATATTTTAACTCTTTTGAGTGGGTAAAATGAGTATGTCCTTCACTGCAGTTCACTTGTATTACTCACTGAAAAGTAATACCTCTTGCCTGGACGAAGTGATCAGGTCTCTGGCTTTTTGCCTTGCCCAAAAGGAAAAATAGCCGAGCCCTCAGGTTGTCGGGGTAATTCGGGGTAAAGCTTGTGGGCATGTTCAGTACAACACGGTAAATCAATCCAGAAGATTTCTCAACTTGAAGGTAATAGGAGCTAGCAAACAATAATGATGACTAAAGCTGCTGTGGCTCTGAGCATTGAGGCAAAAAAGTATCAGCTATCACCTGCTGGCCTCACCCGTGACTCCTGCTGCTAGGGCTGTTTACCTGACCCCTCGACCTTTGATCTGTGGGTACTCAAGGTGCGCCATGCCGGGGCCTGAAGAACTTTAGCAGGGGGTTGGGATGTTGTCTTCTCTCTCACCTGTTGGGCATAAATCATATATATATATATGTAATATATGAGTGTGTGTGTGGTTATTCAATTCCAAACCTTTTCTAATTCATTTCTAAACCTTACTACAATGAAGGATGGTGCTAGCCTTCATACTCTTCATTCCTATTGTCCTTAAATCTCTAACTATAGAGTCTCAGGGGTCAAAGTCAATGCTAGACATACTCTGAATTGCTGAGAGGTCTGTAATGGAGAGGATCACTGTTTGTCATGCTAGAACAGCAAATGTATTGTGTGTGTCCTTTAAGTTTTTGTTTAGGTAAGTTTAAAAATAAGGTTTATTGCACAATACTAAAATTCTGTCTGATACTGCTGATACTGAATTTTGGCAGATATGCTGAAAATTTATTTCATGTTATGGTCGATAACCAATAATTGCACAATATACAAATCCTTAACTATTTTGTTAAAAAAATAATAAAATGTATCATTTTAAATGCAATAAGTGAATTTAGGCATTTACAAGATGTATATGTATGTATGTATGTATGTATGTATGTATATATATATATATATATATATATATATATATATATATATATATATATATATATATATATATATATATACAGTGCTATGCATAAGTTTAGACACCCATGCTAAAGTTGATTAAAAAGAGGAATAAAAAATCATCTTTTGGAAATTGAACTTAATGCCTTAATTAAAAAAATAGGAAAAATCCAACCTTTAAGGACACCAATTTTCTTTGTGAATGAATAATGTATTGTAAATAAATAAATGTTCTTCCTTAAAATACAGGGTGCATAAGTTTGGACACCCCTATGTTAAATTCCCATAGAGGCAGGCAGATTTTTATTTTTAAAGGCCAGTTACTTCATGGATCCAGTATACTATGCATCCTGATAAAGTTCCCTTGGCCTCTGGAATTAAAATAGCCCCACATCATCACATAGCCTTCACCATACCTAGAGATTGGCATGGTTTTATTTCAGTTAGCCTAATAGCTGGTTTGATTTGACATTGAGAGATGATCTTATGGAAAGTACTCCATGCCAATCTCTAGGTATGGTGAAGGCTATGTGATGATGTGGGGCTATTTTAATTCCAGAGGCCAAGGGAACTTTATCAGGATGCATAGTATACTGGATCCATGAAGTAACTGGCCTTTAAAAATAAAAATCTGCCTGCCTCTATGGGAATTTAACATAGGGGTGTCCAAACTTATGCACCCTGTATTTTAAGGAAGAACATTTATTTATTTACGATACATTATTCATTCACAAAGAAAATTGGTGTCCTTAAAGGTTGGATTTTTCCTAATTTTTTTAATTAAGGCATTAAGTTCAATTTCCAAAAGATGATTTTTTATTCCTCTTTTTAGTCAACTTTAGCATGGGTGTCTAAACTTATGCATAGCACTGTATATATATATATATATATATATATATATATATATACTGTATATATATTGTGCATCCAAATAAATTCGAATCACGCGAAGTCCCTATTTAGCTTATAAATGTGTGAGCAAATGTACAGGCAGTGGCTCCACTTTGCAGCACATACCGATTACCGGTACACCCTTTTCTCTGTGTATGACTCAACCTGCTCGCTTGAGTTGTCTTTTTCCTTCCTCTGTCTCTCTGCAAGTCAACACACTTGCACACATCCAAACGTGATGAGGTCACCAAATACTTCACATTAATAGTAATAAATGCAGCGCCGTGTCATGTACCAACAATACCAACCTTGGAAGGTTTAATACAAGCCACTAGTCTAACTTCTTGGGTAAACTCAAAGATCAATGGCTTCCTCTGTCACATCTTCACACACTGGCTTGGATTACTGTAGAATCGGGGCTTTTAGTCAGGATTAGGGCTGTGCTGAGAGTGAACAACACAAAAGGAGGTCTGATAGCAAAAGACCAAGCGCTTAATCGGCACAGCAGATTCTGGAGCCAACTAAGCTCACATCAGACTTACTCTGGAGGGGGTCATCCTCATTAACTCTGCCTGTTACGGTGCTCAAGCAAGAAAGATGATGTCCACAGGCTTCAATTAACTCTGTGTTACTGTACTGAACCATTCTTAAGAAGACTCTTAATGCATTGGTTCTTATTAGAATGCAGGAGTCTTTTGGAAAGTTGAATTTGGCAGTGTTTTGGGCATTTCTATGGCAGTTGTGTTAGCTCATAGTTAATGTTGTGAAGTGTGTAAAGAAGGGAAAGGCAGCCAGGTAAGGCTCTGGTGTAAACCCAAGACCATCTGCTGTCATTTCTTCTGTGTGCGTAATTGCCCCTAGGCCTCAGAGAGACCCTTTTCTCTCCAAATTACATTAGGCGAACATTGCACCATTTGCATGTCTTTAGCGTCGTGGGTGGATTTGGAGCTGAAGTTGGCAGGTGGCTTGCACTGCAGAAGTTACACATTCACCATAACTTCAGATGAGTGTTCTGCACAGTCTCGTGAGGGTTTTTATCACCACCCTCACCCCAGGGGGTTACTGTCAGCAGGGATCTTGACTGCAGTTCCCATGTGTAAAATGGAAAAGATCTCACAAATCTGAAAAGATGGTTCATCCAAAAATGAAAGTTCTGTCTTCATTTACTCAACCTCATGTCGTTTTAAATTGGCATGATTTTCTTTCTTCTTTGGAACACAAAAGGCATGGTGTAAATATCATGATTTGCTCTTTTCAATATAAACAATATGAAGTCCATCTTCAAAATGACAAAACAATATTCAATGTATACAATATAAAGTTAAGCTACAAAATGTTAGTTATTCACAAAAAAACTGTTATTTCAATATTATTTATATACTATTATAGTACTATATTTTGAATAAGCTTTTATTATTTATGTTTCATTTTTAATAACATTTTTAGTGTTTTTTTTTTATTTCAATTTAGCTTTAATTTACTTTTGTTTCAGTTATAGGTTTAGACATTTTAGTACTTATATTTACTAATTAAATAATTAACTATAATAATTAAAATATACTTATATTTTATTATATTTTTCACTAGTAAAATCTAATTGTTGAGTTCATAAGGAAAGTAACAATGTCTGATTTGCTGATTAATTTTTTTTTATTATCAAGCTGGATTGAATTCACTAATTCTATGGTCACAACAGATATTAGCCCATTTAAGGGCAAGATTATCAGTGAATAACTTAAAATCAACTCTGTTCATCATACAAAGCTTCAGAAGACTTGGAAAAATGTGAACGATGAAAGTAGAATCATACATTATCAATGCTTTTGCATCTTTTAAAAAAAAAAAATCTTCAGTCACTATTATAACTGCATAAAAAAGAGTGATCAGTACAGTCATACTGTATATTCAAAACATCTTGTGTGTTCCTCGGATGGAACCCAGACATACGAGTTTGGAACGACATGAATGAATGTTGGCAGATGTAATTTTACATTAACTAATCCTTTAACTCAGAGTATAAATTGCACACATTGCTTGCGATCTAAAGCCGAACGGAGGAATGTGTCTCCTGCAAGATTTTAGGCCAGCCTGACTGACACACAGTGCTAATGGTGCATGTCTCACACTTCTCTCACACAAGCTCTCACTAAAAGGTTTACACTCCCACAGGTGTGAAACTTTTCCAGTGTTTAGGAGAACAAGGCATGTCAGTCAGTTATCCAAGTCTGTGTTGCTAAATGGTCCCTAGCCATTAAAACATCTTCACACTGTCACTCATGCCCATCCTCACGTCCTGTCTGCTTTCAAACAGAACTTCCCAGTTCAACTAATGGGCAACAGAGCAGTAAAATGGAAACCTCAGAGCGTATGCATGTTTTTCTCTAGGCAACGTTTTCTTCTGTGGGTATCATGCAGGGGGGTGGTGGGGTGTTGTCCATTCCAGGCACACTGCTGGCCTTTCACCAGCATGAGACGGGAGAACAGAGAGAAAAACAGTCTCCGCTGGGAAGACCTTGAAACTTCAGTAAAACAAACACACAGATGAGTGAGAATGGAGTCATCCTTCACCTCTCCCGTTGCTGGTTATGGTTGGGAGCTGGACGAAAAAGAGGTCTTTGGCATCAGACACTTACAGTTAATAATAGGATTTTGCTTGGATACAGTGTGATTTTTCTCACCCTGCTACTCCATAAAGCTATGGAAATCTGAAAACTGACAAAGGAAAGAAGGATTTCTGCTGTGTCAAGACCTGGCAGTACAGAACATTGACTATAATAGAGGCATGCGTGCATTTGGCACAGTATCCCTGCTCATGGTGTATAGCGCAAAGATCTATTAAGTTGAAACATGGGTTTTCCTATTTCATTTTCCAGCTTTTGGCGAGCTGAGTGAGAAGGACATGTATTTCAGATAATAGTTGTATCTCAAATGACATACCATACTACATAAGCACTAACAGTATACTCTGCAGTATGTACTCAGCAGCCTAATGTGTGAATATATATATATATATATATATATATATATATATATATATATATATATATATATATATATATATATATGGTCGTTTCGTCATGTAACATCGGAGTCTTATAGCCCCTTCCCCCACCCGCTATGGAAGGAAAGCTGTCCAATATTCCATTACACACTTCGTTTTTTCTGTTAATTACATGTATCATCCGTGTAAGTGCTCTTTTTCATCATGGAATTTTCAGTGTGAACACACAACGCACACTATTTATACTTAAGTGCCACTGAATAGTGCATAAGTATGCAAATTAAGAAGCATCTGTGTTACATTAGGGTGCCATTCACACAGAATCTGCAATTATAAACACAAATACACTTATAAACACAAGACACAGGGCAATTGAAAAAAAATTACTTGTTTTTGCATAAGACGTGAGTGCAAAAATCATCAGCACAACGGTCAAACTAATTTACATAGAAAAATAATGGAAAAACAGCGCAGTGGAATGCAAAATGTTCGTGCTTTTCCCAAACCACTGAAGTGACGTAGACATCCTGGTTAGCAGTAGCATGAGCAGGCAAGTGTTGTTTAAATAAACTCCTGATGTACTTACAAACTTTCCAATGCCTCGTTTTATGAGTACAGAACCTATTTGTACTACTGTATAAGTTTGGTACCATTCTGGGCATTAATAGTGGGGTAATTTACGAGATACATCCTAGGATCCATTAGCGCCTGCACTAAGCCATCCGGCTGATTTCCCTAAATAAGCTCTAACTTTAATAATGTTCAACCAAGGGAAAAAAGGTTTTTACTCCGAACCATCCCTTTAAAATAATGCATTAAAAAAAAACAGGACAGAAGTACTATTGCATAAGATTAAACAAAAAAATATAAGGCTGGGCTTCAAAAAAAGAGCAAAAGATAAACATTTTAAACAGTTGTAAATATTTGCATATTTAAAATGTTACAAAGTAATAAAGCCCTGTGCAGTCTTTATACTGTAAGTGACATAAAAAACTGCATTAAATCGCTAATGGCAGTTATTTGCATGACAATGAATCATCAACCAATAACTCATGATCGTGACTTTCACATTCTCAGATGACAACTTAATTCAAAGGGTGTACCACAGGAACTGATCCTGAGCCCTCTTTCTTTCCACTTTTACCCTTTCATACGAGCACTAACTGCACAGTGGGGAACTTAGCCTGAACTGCAGTCAATCAGAGCCTACACCTGAATATATAAACAGGAACATCTGCTCACACAGTCGCTGTAGGGATCCTGTAATGGGAGGATGCCCATTCCCGCCTGTTATCTGGCCACTGTGCTGTTCAGATGTTTGGTGTCAGGTTCCAGATGGACTGTAGTGTCCTTTGTATGAGTAACAGACGCAGGGTAATGAATCCGCTACGTTACCTGCAGTACTAAATGAGATTGAGGTGTAATGATGCCCTGCAGCAAGTCTTTACTTACGGGGAGGTTTTGTTGTTGTTGTTTCCAAATGACCCTGCAGTGGGTTTAATAGCATTCCATTAAGGGTGGCAGACGAATGCGGATGGCAATGCAAGGTTCACCACCAAGACTGACTTCTTGGGACTTCCTGGAAGCATATGCTTCGCTGCTCCCACAGGATACCCTGCATACCATATTCATAATGTAGAGCATTACGGAAATTATTGCAAAGTGCACTTACCTGCCTTCCATGACTGATGGACAGGTTTTTTTATGACCATGTTCTTTGCTCTGCTCTTGTTTTCCTCAGCATGCGTATATATGCGTGCATTTTCATTTCCTCCTGGGCCTTGAGAGTGGTATGCTTCCCTGTGAAGAGAGCAGATAAAAGGAGAGGGAAGAATCACGAGAGCCATTTTGACTGATTCCAAAAGCTGTCCTCTGACTCTTCAAAGATCCTCAAATTTTTATGCACTAGAGTCTTTTTTCACATGTAGTGTAGAGGCTGAGCCATTCCATCCACTGTGTGCTTTCAATAGACGAACATCACCCACACCATAGAAACAGGACACATGCTGCTATTTGTTCTGTTTTATGGTGCATGTAACTGCAATATTAAGTATGTTTTACATGGTAACCGTGAGGTTTTAGTCAGTTTTCAATTGGAATGAGACAAAATGGAGGTGGCGCTTAAGCTTGTGCTCTTTTTAAGCTGGCACGTGCCACTCACCAATCAGAGGTGATTTATTTTCATAACCAGTCAAATGGAATTTATCTTTTATGTGGTCAAAGAGGCTTTGTAATAAAACTTCAAGCTGAGAAAGGACACATTTTATTAATAAATTAATGTCATTTTATTTCAGGTACATTAAAGTAAATTAAAGTACATAATCACCTCAACATGTTGTGCATGCTAGATTGCAAGCAAAGCTTGCTGCCTTATTGCGTACTATGAATAAATTGCATCATTACTATTAATTTATTTTTAGTAAAAAACACATCCACATTTGGATAAGGTGAATGGGATTCTCTTTAACAAGCTCCACCTGCCATTGCAAAGAAGAGATCAAAATGAAAAAAGCAAAGGGAAGAGATGGGACATGGGAGCGGTTTCAGGCTGACGCACAATGCTCAGTTAATTTGCTTCTTTTTTGTTCCTCCGTGTGACTGTTTCAGTCTCTGCTTTTTGGCGCTGTTGTGTTTGGATGCTATGATAATTGGATTTTTGTTCTGTTGTGGCAAAAGGAGTTCTGTCAAATTGTTTTCTCTGAATGAGAAATTTGATAAATTCAGCAGAGAAACTTGGTGACTTTCACAGTAAGTGTGTGTGTGTGCAATAGTTCAGAGTGTTGTTACTGTATGTGTTACTGAAAAGTGGAGAGAAGCTCAGCAATCCTTGACATTTCAGCATTCAAGATTACCTTTTTACCTTTTAAAAACGTTCATTTTCATTGACATTTTCCATGTGTCACCTGTATGGTCACTCAATCCTCTAATTGTACATGGCAGGTAATTGCAACACTATTCAAGTAATGTTCAATGATTTTTTATTTTTTTTATTTACTTGATTTACTGTTGGTATGTTGCTTCCTTTTTCAACTACCCTCAGCAATACTTTTCATTTGAATAATGGCTGAGGAGTCTGATGGATTTTTTTTAACCTTTTACTAAAGTTGAATTTAAAAATTGTTTGTACAGAACCCCTTAGAGACACCTAAAAATCCAAAGATCCAAATTACAAAAGAATAACACTAAAGACAAAACACTTTTTTTTTTTTCGGGTAAACAACTCTTTCTAGAAAGGTCTGATTAAAATGCTGTTCATAATTACCGTGGCTGCTTCCTTTTGCTCATAGGTTTGTAAACAGAGAGTCAGTCTCCAAAAATACCTTCTTTTTTGGGTTAATTAACAGCATGCTTAAAATAAAGATTGCCAATATGAAATGTCATATGAAATCTATTTTACTGAAACAGGATATTTAAACATTTAGGATGGGAATTACACATTGTATGCAAAACTGTTTTGTTTTTAAATTTCGAAAGTAATGATAACTTGCAGTTTAGTAAGTGAATCCAGTATTGATTTGGTAAACGCTCTCACTGATTCAGTGAGTTTATTCCGTTAAGAATTTGTGTTTCAAACCAGTAACTTGTGAATAAACAGAACTGCAATCGTCTTTGCGGAAGAACATTGTAGCCGGAGCTACTTCTCTCTGTTTATGTCTATGACGAGTCATGCAGGTACTGCACTACACCCCAGTGGTACGCCCCTAACCAGTCTAAAATAGTCAGAATATAAACACTTATTATAGGCGTACTATAGTGATTCAGGATATAAACGCGGTTTGGAAAATGGATTCATGATGTACTCGCTTATATAAATTTTGTATATTTTGAACACAAAAAAGTTATGCACTGCAGCTTTAAATGAACTGCTCATTTGTCATTTGCCAATGAATTGGACTATAGCTGCACTGTATGGTGCAAAATCACTAAAAATAACTCTTCATTAGAGTAATTTATTCTTGAATCAGACTTCATTGGTTGTGCTTTATGCTTTGATTCAATAAAAAAAAGCATTCATAAGAGTAATTTGTTCTTAAATCAAACATTGGTTGCGATGTATGGCTGAGTCATTATTTAGTTTTTTGGACTACACTGCTCACATTGTATGTTTTGTCTGTGAGTGAACTTAATAGAAATACATGATTTCTTAACATTATTTTGCAACACCGTAGCACAAAACACTGATATTACCCTCAGCTGCTGGTTGGCTGAAACTTCAGCGGCCTTGATGACATCAGCTGAAAAGGAATTTCATTTAGAGGTGCAAGTTTAGTTGCAAGTTTACAATGACTAATGGACAAAGATCAGAAATGTCTATTAGGAAAGTAAATAGGGTCAGTTTCGATTTGACTTTAAGGTCCTATGCAACTTTTCTCATCATCTGGATGCATTGTAGATGTATACCTTCTCCATTACCTTTGACACCTATTGGCATAATCCTGATGTCAGGGCTCTTTGACTAGAATACATTTGAATAGCAAATATGGCAAGTGGTAAGGAGTGCAAAGGTTCAGAACGTCCTTAAGCCGGGCGGAAAGTTGCGTTATGTGTACACAGAAGCTGAATGAATGCATCCCTTGAGAGTGTTTTGGCATAGCTGAGTGGCCTCTGGATTAAAATGCTGGCCCATACCTCAGTGCAGAGACCAAACCTCTACTATCAATGGGATTGAAATCTCTCAGTACAGACAGCACTGTAGCAGTGAGCACTGTGAGTGCCAGCATTGATCTGAAACACCCAACAGAGACATAAAGACAGACTGAGTGGAGAAAGAGAGAGAAGAGGAGGAGCAAAGGAAAAGGAAAGCTGGTTGCATGATGATGCTTATCCCTATGAGAGTCCAGAAGCCCCGTGGTTTCTTTCACAGCACGTTCACTCTCTCACACACTGCTGTTCCTCTCCTCTTTTCTCTGTGTGCCCAATGAACAAAAACAACCCTTAATTCTAGGTCGGCAAATTCTTCTCCCTTCTTTCCCCCACACATCGATGTCAGCCCTAACCCAACGTTGATTTCCAAGGCAGTGCAACTGAAAAATGTTTGCATTGATTTCTTTTTGCATGGGAGTGGCTCTCTAGAGAGTCTGCTGCCCAAGGTTGCACAAACCTATGATACCACAGTACTCATAAGTCTCAGAAATCGTATTGACTCATATAATAGTTATTTGTCCCGTGTTGCTCAATTTGTTCTGTTATACAGCCCTCAAGGTTTTCCTATAGAAATTCTGTGATCTACTTGAATTGAGTAAGTTTGTTTGGTTAGCTCAGCGTGGTAGAAATTGCATCTTTCCTGCCAGATAAGCCCTTTCGGGCATGTGTTGCTGGCAGTGCTATTGAGAAACTGACTCTAACGTGGTTAGGGCAATTATACTGTGTTTCTCGCTCTTTCACGTCCATGTCGCTGTACCTCAGACTTCCTGCCACCTGCTCAGTGAAGCACAAGCTGTGCATGGAGATGAACTGTCTCTTTCTGCATGTCTTTTTTTTTTCTCTCGTTCTCTCATTGCCTATACACATCAGGTGTTACAGGTGTGATTGTGTGAATCTCACAATCAGGTCACATTGTTCCCTAAAGGGTAAAAAACAAACAAAAAAAAAACATTATATTTGGCATTAATAAATCATAGAACCACTATTTCTACCACCAAACATTTCATTACTGTGTAACATTGTTTAATGTTTTACATTGCATACATTCTCAATGGTGATTCACATTACTGTAATACAATAAAAATACTGCAATACATTATTTTCGGTGTATAAATTCTTGCATGCATACATTACAATTATATAAAATTGCATTATGGTAATGAGAAATTTGGGAGAAAAATCTGCTTAAATTTTACAATTCAAATTTCTAAAGCTGTCAATTTCACAAAAAATAAGATAATTAAATGACACATACAAATGCAAATTACAAGACAATATAAATAAAATAATAACTTTTGACTCACAGCACTTGAAGAAAAAACACTGGTAAACCACTGGGGTTCAGATTTCAGTAATATTTTATGGTTTACAATAGTGAAATTACAAACAAAAAATACACAATAGAAATTTTCTTAATAGTAAATTGAAAAATTGGATAAAAATACTTTTCTCAAAATTTGGCTGTGCCATTTTTGCCTCTTCTGACAAGCCACCACTATTTGTGAAACCTATTTAAGGGAAAAATCGGCTCTATTGGAGACGTCAAATAGATTTTTTTTAGGCGCTTCGAAAGATCACCACAGACACAGTACAATCCACATGGGATGATCTCGCAGTATAACAAGCAGCTGTACAAAATATGATAACCAGTGTTTTGCCAGTGTATCTCTTTTAATTCTTTTAATAACTGTATCCACTGTATGTCCGACTGGTGTTTTGCCAGATGAGAAGTTTATTCTATTTATCATCTTTTTACTACTTTAATTCATTTTACTCTTATTCATTTTACAACTGTATCATTTATCTCTTTTAAAACTTTTAATTTCCCTTGCTTTTATTTTGTGCTTATTTGCTATGCAAAACACTTTGATAAAGCATGCTGAATAACCGTTTTAATTTTCCTTGCTTTTATTTTGTGATTATTTTTATTCCTTTCTATGTAAAGCACTTTGAATTGCCATAGTGTATGAAATGTGCTATATAAATAAACTTGCCTTGCCTATTCAGTGCTTTCATCTGCTACATGCCTTGGTATTGTTTTTACTTAGGGGCTTCTTGTTATTAGTTTTATTAATTGGCATATACAATTTTTCAATAAAAATGTGTAATTTTATCTATTTTGATATTGGAAAGAATATAGGCATCTAATTAGAATAAATACCTCAGGTTTCGTGAGATTCAACCCAATAGACGCCCTGGGTGTTACAAGCCCTATCGTGTAGCATACCACGTTTAACTATGTGACCATCCTGGAATGTTTGGAAGCAACAGGTATGTTTCCCAGCTGTTAAAAATTCACATCATTATGAAATTTGTCCTTGCAATGCACCGAATAAGGGCCATATCCCCACCTCACCTTAACGCCTTGGGCTACGTTTGTGTGCTTAGAAAATAAGCAGCATACTCTCAAAAGAAGCACCTGTCTTAATAATAGCAACACGTATTCCTGTTCCAGTCTCAAACTCTCAACCTTCACTTCAGTGCATACTGATGTCTATTATAAGAGGTCTAGTCAGACACAAGTAGGTCTCCATGGTCCACTGCAGGGCTTGCATTTGTTTAAGTGGGTTGTTGAGTCAGTCTGTCTGCACAGTACTGCGTTAAAGGTGAAAAGAGAACACTGCACTGAAGACACCACTGACTCACTTCACTAATCAGTCAGAGGGGAACGCGTTTAGAACGAACTACACTTCCTGTTACTTCCCTTTATTTTTATGCATGTATTGTTTTGGTGCCTCATTCACTAAAGAATTTATGCAATTCATGAAACCGACAAAAAGTCTTGATTTGATTTGATTCAATCATTTGCTTGTGACACTGAATCACACTCTTTCAGTTCATTAAAAAATAATTTGTTTATGAATCAGCTTACACTGTAAACATTATGTTTTGATTTACTATAAAGAATTGGCTCATACGAGTTATTTGTTTGTGTACCGACTACTCTAAATCACGCTTCATTAAATCATTATTTGTTTTTAATTCCCTAAAAATAACCTTTTCATAAGAGTCAGTTGTTCGTGAATCGGGCAAAACTGGTTTTACTGTCTGATTGCTTTTGCATGGAGCTATGAGTGACTCGGCAGAAAGATTCTTGGAATTATTTAGTCTTTTTATAGCAATAATTCAGACTGCAGACTCACATTCAACTCAGGTAAAATACGCATTCTTTTGTCATGTAATCGAAGATTCATCAGTGGAGGAGTGCCTGAATCGTCTTTTTAAAACTGTGTATGTCTGATATGCCTAATTTTACCTTTCATTTGATGAACGTTTGATACTTTACATAAGCACCTCTTTGGAATTTAATGAAGCTTTCTGCTTACTTTTCGCCAGGAAAATAGCTGGAAAAAAAGACAACGGCATAATTTAAATACAACATATCTGCACATTTAGCGGCTACTTAAACTGGATTGCGGTTGTTTAGTGAATAATATACAGTTTGTTGTGGCAAATAAGTGGTCTAACCGTTTAGTGAATTCTCCCTTAGTGCAACAGACTAAAAACAGTGGAGAGAGAGACAGAAGTTGTGCATGAATGAGGCAGCCATCCTCTGAGAGTTTCTGCTCTTCATTTCATCAAGTCAATTATTTCAGCACTCCAGGCTCTGTGCCCGTCCGCTCCTGAAAGCCTGGGCCATGGATGGGTCAATTAGCCTGCTTGCACCACCAGAGGACCTCTACAAGGAGCCGGACGAGAAAAAAAAGATGCTCTGATTTCTTCGCCTGCCTGCGGTGTAATGAAGACTTCCCTAATAAAGGCAGTGCCCTTGACTGAGCCGCACACTTTCAGTATACCTACTGTTCGCTTCTGAGCACGTAGTCACGTCGGCGTGTGTTTGTGTGCTTCATTACTCTGCGTGTGCTGGCTGTCTTAATCAATTACTTCTTGCTTGTTAACAGCACTGGGAACCAGATTCAGTGGGCGAGGGGCATTGATCCCCAGTTCGCATTTGCATTGTAAACGTGTTGTTCTCGTTCTTGACCAGACTACGGTCGCAAACTTCTCTGGATCAGGTCATTAACCGATCGCTTACTTTCTCGCTCCATGCTCAGACATGCCATGATGGACGGGAACTCTTTTAGAGCATAGTTGTACATTGCCATTAGAGTGTCTCCATCCACAGGAAGCTCATAAGAGTCTTAATCTCTCTCTCCACTTCCCTCATTATTATTTCATGTGGTTAGTCAGAAACGAGAGGTATTATGTTGACAGCATGATGGTTTTAGGCTAATGGATTGACTTGTTGAAAAAGCAGAGTCAAGTTAATAGTATAGACGCTGCTCTGCCAAAAGCAGATTTCCTCTTGTCAGTGTGGAGGAAGTTGTTTTAGATGGTGTTTATTAGACTGCTGAAGGCAATGTTCCTCCTCAGCAAATGTCATTAATGGCCATCTTGCGCTAGTCGTAGAGGATGGCCAATTATCACTGTGCGCTGTGATCCCTGAATGTGTGTTTTTCCATATGTCTTAATGAAAACAGTACACAGAGGCACTGTGCAGTGGTCGATTCAACTCTTATGGGGTTGGAAATTTATTGGAACACAATCAAACAATCAATCTACTGCTTCCAGAGTATTGGCTCTCATCCTGAAGAAAAAAAAGCTTTGCTTGGGTCCTCAGAGCAAATATTTGCACATTTCTTAGAGGGAAGTCACAGAGCTCTGCCCTGCTGAAAAGACATTGCTGGTTTGCTGCTCTTGCCACCAGACTTCTTAACTTGCTTAAGTAGTACTAAGATCAACCAGCTTCACCAGAAAGCAAGCTTAACCAGCACTAACCATCCTGAAACAATTCTAGAGTCTTTAAAAAAAAAAAGATTAATTTTCTTCATAACAGATAACCAATTTAGGATTTGACAGATTGACTAAACAGAGTAAATAAGCGTGAGAGCGTAATTCCAAAAAAGCACCGATGTGAGTGGAAATTTCTGCACGTGATCTACTGACAATATGCAAATGAAAGAACACAGATGCAGGAAGGTTTTCATTTCCATGATGACCAATGCAATCTAACAGTAGCTGGTTTAAGACATGCTTTTTTTGGGGCGGTAAATAATGGCGCAAATACCAGTAGATTGACTACCATAAATCACCTTGCATGATTAATTTTAATACTCTCCTCCCATATATGTTGCGTCTGAAAGGGAAACTCCTACAAATGCATATCCAATAAGGTCAGCCACAAAAATGTTCATGCCTTTTCGGCGCTAATTTTTCACGGCATGTCTTTAGTAAATCCTGACCGTATTTTTTTTAACGCCAAAAGGGGGGTTGCGCTGTCGCAAGCTAATAGAAAATCTGGCCTTTAGTCTACAAAAATCTAATGTCTGTTTTCATTAAGACAGAACACACTAGCAATGCCCTGGCAACCACCCAGAACACCCTAGCAACTACTTAGCAATGCCCTAGCTAATCCCTCACAACCAACTAATTCATAGTGCCTCTGCATACTATTTCCAATTAGAAAGAATACTTTATCAACCACCCAGAGTACTCTATCAGTCATACAGCCCAGTCTAGCAACCACCTAGTAGATATCCAACCAGAAAATGTAGATTAGATAAATGTAGTTTAGAACATAGTAGCTGAATTCTACAGTATCTGCTCTAGGTAGTCTTTAGCTGTGCAAGCTGTTCAAGTTGGTTTGTGGTCAACCAACTAACAACCAGACTGGAACAGCTAGAAACAAGCTACCATGTTTCAAAACATAGTTACAATGTATTTAACTTCCATCTGGAAGGATTTTTCAACAGGGAAATCATCTCAGTAGCAAATAGCAAATTGCTAATTTGTTGAGAGAGACTCCCAGTTCACAAACATTTCAGTAGCTGCACTGCAGTCTTCAGAGGCAATGGATTCCAGTTAAAGTCTGGACTCTGAAAGAGAGAAGAGGGAAAGCAAAAAGAGTTTGAACAAATAGCCCCTCTGACAATGCTCTTTCCCTGCACTGTAATTGCTGTCGCCCATCACAAAGATGATTACATCCACGCCTATCTAATGCTAACACTCTCGACACAGCTCACTAAACCAGCTGCTTTATGCATGGCCATTGCTGTTGATGGGCCGTTGACAGCAAAGAGCACTGCCGCTTAATGCCATTTTAGAGATGGAATAATGGCTAGCTTAACAAAATAGTGAGGAACGTTAAAAAAAGTTAAAAAGGGGGGGAAACAGACACAAGCATCCAGTCAAAGTAAAGTGATGATTATCTGCTTTTTTTTACTTGTTGGATGAGCAACCAATGAGCAGAAATGTGGGTGATTAGGCCATGACTGTTCTTTTCAGGGGATCCAGATATGCAGATGTACTGGACAAATCCTTCAATTAAGCTGAACAAACTACTTACTGATGAGACAGATGGTGGCGCAAACCACAACTGATGTGCTCCATTGATGTGCATATGGTTTACCTTCGTATTTAATAAGGATGCAGAGTGGTGTGACTTTTTTTTTTTTTCTTGGCAAGACTTGATTAGTGATAGACTAAAAAAAAAATATTTTTTATACAGTAGCTTGTGTATAGTATAACATTATTATTATAATATTATAAAATTGTTCTATATTTCATACAATATAACACATCTGCCACATACCAGCTGTCGGCCATATAATTTAACTTAAACTTCTACGCTTGATGCTGGATAAGTTTCGATATTCTGGGGCAAAAATAAAGTAGCGGGATGTGTCGATCAAATCACAAAGTCTTGCTATTTCTGTGTGAATTTTTATCTGTGGATGTTTACCTGTTAGAAAAAAATATGGATTCTTCTGTCGGTTAATACCACCATAATTTTCGTGTGGATCCATGGCTCTGGGCAGGCAATAATATTTGATTTAGAAGATGAACAGACTTGCATTAGAAGAGATGAAAGCACCTAGCCAATGCAAACACTATGTGTTTATTAGCGCTGCTGCTCAGAGGCCCTTAGCTGCTAGATCAGGCTCAACACGCTATAGGCACAGAATTCTTAATCACACATTTTTTGCAAAACTTCTTCCTGCAGTGGAGTCTGGTTCACTGTAGGCTTGTTGTGTTTGGATTGTGGAGGCAGTTTATATGAAGGATCAGTAATAATATATTTAATCGAGCTGCAGGTCAAACCTGCGGACTACCTCTCAGTGCCTAGCTGTGTCTCTCAATGCGTAATAATGTACTCCGTCTTCCGCTCTCAATTAATGAGACTGTAGGAATATACCTATGTTAATTACTGTCTTCTTTACATTCAAATCACTGAGGTCTCTGTAAAAACATCTCTTGTACACTTTAAAAAAACAACACTTTTTTAATTGAGAGAGTGTATGTCTAAGATTAGTGTGATTTAAATGCAGCAGATGGTTATAATATTGCATTATATTGGATTATATACAGTGCCCATTATGTCTTTATTCAGTCGTCCTTTATATTGGTGTGTGTAGGTGTAGCCTGGTGAACCCTACATTATGAGGACAAAATGAGGACATTTGTTTTGGTCCCCATGAGGAAAACAGCTTATAAATCATACTAAGGGATATTTTTTTCTGTAAGGGGTATGTTTAGAGTTAGGGGGTTAGGGTTAGGTAGTGTTTTTGGAAAATAAAAAAATGCAGAAAGTTTTCTGTGATGGGGAGGTTTAGGGGTAGAGTTAGTGTAAGGAGATAGAATACACAGTTTGTACAGTATAAAGATCATTACATCTATGGTGAGTCTGTGTTCAACTTCTGTGTGTATCATGTCTGAAGAGGAAGATTTGGGCTGTGTGGCTACAGGTATCATTCAAGCTAAGAAGGAGTCAATACTCGGCAGCCACCCTGTACAAAAGCACATGCCCTGCTTGTTTGCAGCTGCCGCGTCTGAGGAAATCCATGCCTAATGGAATTCCAACCAATTACTGGCTTTAGTCAGAGCTTCATTAATTCCACCGGCTTCACCGGTCTGGATGCATTTCATTCACTTTACTTTAATTAGACAGGCCTTAAATCAATTAGAATCTGGGGCTGGCAGCAAAACACCACAATAGCACCCTTTCTGTAGGTTTTTATAGATTAGGAACTGCTGAAAACATTTCCCTTGGGATGTGCACAGCAAACACCAATACTTTTACATTAAATTCACTTCATTATTGAACAAAAGATGGATTAAATTGGTAAATATCTGAACTTAAGTCCTGGAATAAATTCTGCTGTTAGTAAAACCTGTGGCTGATCAATGAAAAAAATTTGCAATATTGTAGCGTACAAAATCTTCTTCTTCTTCTTCTTCTTCTTCTTCTTCTTCTTCTTCTTCTTCTTCTTCTTCTTCTTCTTCTTCTTCTTCTTCTTCTTCTTCTTCTTCTTCTTCTTCTTCTTCTTCTTCTTCTTCTTCTTCTTCTTCTTCTTCTTCTTCTTCTTCTTCTTCTTCTTCTTCTTCTTCTTCTTCTTCTTCTTCTTCTTCTTCTTCTTCTTCTTCTTCTTCTTCTTCTTCTTCTTCTTCTTCTTCTTCTTCTTCTTCTTCTTCTTCTTCTTCCTTTTTCCTTTTCTTCAAAAATGATCCAGCTTTAATAAGCACACTGAATAAAAAAATGTGCGTTATATGGCTACAAGTCTGTGTGGCAAATGGGGTTGCTGACCTTTTAATGTGTGCGTGTGTGTTCGGTGTGCAACATTGAGTTGAAAATGCTCTCATGTCACACAATGTTGAGAAAACAATGCACAGTCTGACACATCTCTACATAGATCAACAATTAAAAATACAGCTCCATCTTGAACCCCCCCCCCATATTGCACAGATCTAACAACTAAATACTACAGTGTGTGTTGTTTTGAAGTGTGTGTTGGAAAAGTGCATGTGAGCATTACCAGTTAACATGCTCTGATCTTCCGCCAGCCTGAAGTCAACCCAGGTCTCCCTAGACGGGCCGAATAACTCCTAGCATATATGTATAGATTTATAGGTAGTTTTAGAATCACAGAAGCATATCTGACGTCAACGCATTCTGACGGTTGGCAGGGAATGGTGGAACTGTCGAGTCGTATTCAAGGTGGCTTTATGCCCAGCAGGTTTTAAATTAAGGAGAATGTTGAAGTTACGAGACGGTGCCAAAAGCTCTTTCGACGGTCTGTTTGAGCGAAAGCTGAGTAAGATAAACACTGAGTGCTTGTGAGAAGCTCCTTCAATCTGCTCTCGTGTTTAGCCACTAATATGTTTGGGTTTGATCATGGGCACGGCAGGCGCCGTTTGATGAATCGCAGGCTGTAGAGCGAAGCGGAGAAGGCATTGATTTCCCCAGTGCCAGTTCTTTTACCTCCCTCTCTCCTAGCTTTGCTGCTCTCTGTGAGGGGCTTTGGAATCCATGGAGCTGATTTAGAGGAACCAGAGAGTGCAGAGTATTCCAGCTGTCAAGCTCTAGTGCTGAGATTGGTGATCCGAGATAATTAGCGTTGTCACAATACCAGGATGTCAGTGAAATTTCACGATTCTCAAATCCACTTTCGATACAACAGCAACAAACTTATATGCTAATGGACACGTTTGACCTTTATTTAAGTATAAATACTGAACGCTACCCTCCAAAAGTTTGGGGTCAGTACGATTTTTCTAAAATAAATGAATACTTTTATTCAGCAAGTACTCATTAAATGAATCAAAAGATACAGTAAAGACTTTAATATGTTATAAAAGATTTCTATTGCAAATAAACACTGTTCTTTTGAACTGTCTATTCATCAAAGAATTCTGAAAAAAAATGGAGAAATGGCTGCTGAAAATGTTGTTTTGCCATCACAGTAATAAATTACATTTGAAAAAAAAAAAAAAAATATATATATATATATATATATATATATATATATATATATATATATATATATATATATATATATATATATATATATATATATATATTATAAAACAGGTATTATACATTTTAATAATATTTCACAATATTACTGTTTTTACTGTATTATTGATCAAATTAATGCAGCTTTGATGAACAGAAGGGGGTCTTACCGACCCCAAACTTTTGAAAGGCAGTGTATATCTGTACCATATCGGTTATCGTCAATATTACGTTTTTGTTGTTGTTGTTGTTTACAACAATAACTTAATAACACTGTTTTTTTAATAATGTCTTTTTATAGGCATTATAATATTGCAATGCCTAAATTCACTTGAAGCTTTTAAAACTATTGGTTTTAGTTTTTAAGATTTTATTTTAAATGTATTTAGACTAGGGCTGTCAAACGATTAATCGCAATTAATCGCATCCAAAATAAAAGTTTGTGTTTACATAATATATGTGTGTGTATGGAGTATAATTATTTTCTATATATAAATACACACACATGCATATATATTTAAGAAAAATGTGTTATTTATATATAAAATATTTATATAGAATATAAATATATATACACAATATATACATGCAAATATTTCTTAAATATATACATGCATGTGTGTGTATTTATATATAGAAAATAATTATACACCATACACACACATATATTATGTAAAAACAAACTTTTATTTTGGATGCGATTAATCGCGATTAATCGTTTGACAGCCCTAATTTAGACAAAATAATATAGAACTTTATATACAATATAGAATTTTTGGTATTGGCCATTTATTAGGGCCCAAGCCCTGAAAGGGCGAAGGCCCTATTGTTTTCGTAAGGATAATTTTTTTTCTTTTTCTTTTTCTTTTTCTTTTTCTTTTTCTTTTTCTTTTTCTTCATTATTTTTTTTTTTTGCCTTTTTGCCACTTTTGGGGCCCTTAACATGCTCAAAAACTCTTGAAACTTTGCACACAGGTCAGAACCCGCGGCCATCAGGGCCAGACTGAAGCTGGTACCCGGGCGTGGCAGGGGGGCTCGACAGCGCCCCCTGGAATGGGGTCCGAAATCTTGGTCCATATATCAAACATGCTTGCATGTAATAATATGAAACTCAGTACACATATAGATCTCATCGGGCCGCACAACTTTCGTGCTCTAAGTTTTACAAAAGCCCAACAGGAAGTCGGTTATTATACGTTGTTTGGAAAACGCATACAATGGAATGTGAAATACTCCTCCTAGGGAATTCATCCGATCGCCGCCAAACTCGTTGTGAATGAAGTCAAGACATTGAGGATGAATTCTTGCGAACAGATTTTTGATATCTCGAACGGTTTGGCCGTGGCGAGGAAACGAATTTATGGCGAATAATGGGACACAGGAAGTGTGTTATAACTTCTGCATACATTATCTGATCTTGCTGAAACTTCAGCAGTGTATTCGTTGTAAGAGGCCGATCACATGGATGTGACCTTTGTGAGTCAAAGTTATAGCGCCACCAACTGGCAACAGGAAGTGTGTCACTTTCAAAATGCTTTGAAAGTGTATAATGTAGACACACGGCAGATGTAGACCTGTGAAAGGATTATTGATATCTTAGATACTGTTGCCGTGGCAACGCATCAAACTTTAATATTCTTTTCGGATGCTTTTGAGACTCTTCCCATGCTTGAAAATGCATGAAACTCGACAGACACATCACATTTATTATACAGTAGACATGTGCAAAGTTTCAGAAACGGGCGTGGTGGAATGGCTCAGTAGCGCCACCTTTAGTCAAAAATGGGGGTTTAGTTTTTCCTAGAATCATAAAACTTGGTATGTATATTGTTCTCATCAAGCAGGACACCTTTCTAATTTACAGTCATAACCTCAGACCCACAGGAAGTCAGATATTTTGGTTTGAATGTGGATTTTCTGGAGAATTTTCTCTCTGTGTGTGTCTGTGTGTGTGGGGGGGGGGGGGGGATTTGTCTATTCCATTTAATCTTTGTTTTTCAAGGTTTCAGGGGCTTTTGGGGCCCTTAACGTGCTCAAAAACTCTTGAAACTTTCCACACAGGTCAGAACCCACGGTCATCAGGGCCGGGCTGAAGCTGGTACCCGGGCGTGGCAGGGGGGCTCAACAGCGCCCCCTTGGACACGGTCTGAAAACTTGGTCCATATATCAAACACGCTTGCATGAATTAATATGAAACTCGGTACACATATAGATCTCATCGGGCCGAACAACTTCCGCACTTTAAGTTATTAGCTCCACCCAACAGGAAGTTGGCTATTATGGGTTGTTTGAAAAACGCATGCTGTGGAATTTAATGTACTCATCCTAGAGAATTCATCCAATCGCCTCCAAACTCGGTCAGCATGAAGTCAAGACATTGAGGATGATAAATTCCGGACGGATTTTTGATATCTCAAACGGTTTTGGCTGTGGCGAGGAAACAATGGCGAGAAAAGATAAAAACGAAGTGTTATAACTTCTGCATACATTAACTGATCTTGATGAAACGTCAGCAGTGTGTTCGTGGTAAGAGGCCGATCACATGTATGTAACTATTGTGAGTCAAGGTTATAGCGCCACCAACTGGCAGCAGGAAGTGTGTCACTTTCTAAATGCTTTTGACAAAAGTGAGGGGGTTAATTTTATGTACAGTCACAAAAATCAGTACACATATTGGTCTCATCGAGCCGGACAATTTTCTAATTTACAGTAATTAGCTCTGTGCAACAGGAAGTCAGATATTTTGGTTTGAATGTGGATTTCTTTGCAAAATCAGCCTCTGAATTTTTACCCACTCCTCTTAAGTGGTTTATTTTATTCCCACCAAACTTTTTCAACACGATGAAAATACATTAAAGATGCTAAATTGTAAACAGATAATAAATATCTCAAACGGTTTTGCTATGGCGAGGGATTAAAGTAATGTCAAAAAAGGAAACACTAAAAACCTCCTATCTTCTAAAAATTATACACCATTTATTTCTATATAAAATTATACAAATATCAGAACTAAACCCATTTTATTCTTTTTTTTTTCAATTTAATAATTGTTTATTTATTTTGTTACATATATATAATGTATATATATATTTTTTGTTACATTTACAGCAGCGATGAGGGCCCAAGCCGGTGACACCGCCACCCCGGTGGCTTTAGTGTAACTAAAGGCACCAGGGTGGCGGTGCCACCGGCTTGGGCCCGTAATCGCTGCTCGCAGCTATATTTGATTTTGTCTCCCTTAACATAAATATAATTAGTTATCACATTGGCCAAAATGTTATTAAATAAATTATTTAATTTTTATTAAATTATTTAGCAAGTAATAAAAAAAACAAAGCAGTTCAGCAGTGAATGGTTTTCTCTTGTCAGATTTCTTCAGGCTGAAGCAGAAGGTACGTTGTTCACCATGGGAATGAAAACGGCATTCATTTGGGCGAATTTGTTTTAACAAAGGCAAAGAGAACAAAACATCTGAATAACAGTGCCAGGAAAGAGGCTATATTCTGCTGTGAAATTACCCAGTGGGAGCAAGTTGACCCTGAGGACAGTGCAAATGCTCAGCGAATATTAGCACTATTAGTTTGGCGAGCACAATAAAAGCACTTCAGACACAGTGAATCATCTCTACCTCTTCTGATGCCGCCAAAAGCACTTGTACTGGCCAGAGCTTATACTCTTTGAATACAAACTTGCTGAAGATGCTTTTTTGTCCACACCAAATACTATAAACAAGTATTAGGTGGTGTTGGCATTGGGATTGCTGGTGCGTATGCATTTATGTGAGCTCAAATATTTCCACGTCTTCAGTATTATCCAAGCAACATCACATTCTGCAAAAAAATGAAACACTTTTGATGAGATAGACCTACTCTTTGAATGGCCCAGTGTCCCAGCGAGAGATGTTTTGGGATGAAATTGTTTTCCTGCTGAGATTTTTTTATTTAAAGTCCAATCGCTCATCTTTGAGGTTTTGATAGTTTTGACAGAAAACAAATTGTCCTTGTTGGTTTGTTTTTGTTCATCCAGCTGTAGCAAAAGCAGTGTGATACACGGCTCTCCCTCTTTTAACCAAGGAATTTCTGTGACAGTTATTGTATATTATTTTATTTATATTTTTTTATAGCCAATAAACACATTCAGCATAAATAGAAAGAGATAGAAATTTAAATGCCCTTTTTAACTTCAATTTTATTTCCATGACTTTTGCAAGTGTGAAAATTAGTGTGAAAATTTTGAAATTCCCTATATTTCCAGGTTTTCTATGACCGTGGGAACCCTGGTGATAAGAGCTTTTTCTGTCAGCGCACAAACACAGTCATAGAGAAGGACTCTCTGCAGTGTGATAGATGTGGTCGCTGCGGGTTGTTTAAATAAGGTCGCCACCGACATTTCTGAAAACCAGAAACAACTCAGCAACAATCAGGCTTGATTTCACTTCAGACATGTCTGGTCTCTGGAACTCTCTCTCACGTCCATACTTAAACACTTTTCCTGTATAAGAGACTTTTTGACATTTTAAAATTTGAATGCCTCCATTGGATGGCTGACTTTGACATTCATGCATTAGAAAGTTTTGTTACAAACGCAAATATTTCTACTTAAAGGAATTGTTCACTTAAAAATTTAAATTCTGTCATCATTTACTCATTTCTTTCTTCTGCTGAACACAAAGTAAGATACTTTGAAGAATGTTGGGAACCAAACAGTTGATGAACCCCATTGATGGACCCCATTGACTTGTTAGGTAACCGACATTATTGATACCTCGTACTGTTCTGACTTAATACATTATGAGTTCTTAGTTTAGGTTTTATGGTCTGCAGTTATTCAAATTTTTTAAAGCAGGACTATTTTTACTTTGACAAACTTGAAAGCGCAATGCTTGTTGTGGGCCACTCAACCAAAAAAAATAAAAATAAAACACTGAGACACACACAACAGTTAGAGAGGTTTGTCTGAATGTGTATTGCTTTACAGTAGCAGTGACGCTTCAAATTATGATATTGATATTATAATATTGAAACGTGCGCATGAAATTAAATTTAAATTAAATTAAATTAATTTTGGAAACTAAATTAAAGCACATATATCTGCTCATACTGAAAAAAATTCTAAAAATCAACATAAACTAGTCAACTTTAAAAACTGATTAGTCGTTATTGGATGACTACATGATAAATCATGACTGAAATCTAGTTTTCGAGTTCAGTTTAAGCTGGCCTGGTCTAGCATTTAAAACCTAAACCAGCAAATCAGACCAGCCTGACCAGGTTGGAGGACCAACTTACACCAGCAAACCAGTTTCAGCTAGATTAAGCTGTTTCTTTCAACAGTGCAATCATGTTTTTGACAGGTTTCAGAAGGGTTTATCCATTTGTGTTTAAACAGTCTTCTCTATATAACCCTCTTTCCTTGTCTTTATTCAATGTCAGAATCTTCCAGCAGATTATCTGTTGTCATGGTGCTTTCCCACCTGTGCAGGTATCACATGTCCGTGTGCTGTGATGTATTTTAGCACAGTCTGCTATCCAAACAGTGAATAGTCTTTAGATTAATGTAGACCCTGCTATGTACACAATGCTTTCCACACCTGTCCTTTTCGGCTGTCACCATCTCAGTTCTTCCACGGGATGTATTAATAGCTCAGAGCTTTTAGCACAAAAAAATAAAAAAATTGTGTGTGAAAAAGGTTTCTCACTTCTGTCATATATTAGAACCTGTTCAAGAAAGAGTGACTGCCAAGCCTGTTTAAAGGAGTAGTTAATTCATAGATTAATATTCTGTCATCGTTTACTCAACCTCATGTCTTTTCAAACCCATATGCTAATTTTTTTTCCCCCTTTCAACACAAAAGGGAATTTTGAAATGGCCATTTTCCATTAAGTTCATAGTGAAGATGTCTTGTCAATCCACAAAAAGGACAAAAAAGTATGGAAACCTGTTTCTGCATCAGAGTAAAAAAATAAATAAAAATAAAAAGGTAATATTGCTGATTTCTTCACTAGGGGTGGGAATCACAGGGTACCTCACAATACGCGACACATAGCACATGGCTCACGATACCGATAATATCACGATATAGCAATTCTGCGATTTATCAATATATTGCTAGACAATCCTATAATGACACATCACGATATCTAACTATGAAAATAAAATGCCCAATAAAGGTTAAGTGCAGGTTTTCTCTCTTTATTAAAGTCTAAAATTTTAGAAAACAGCACAAAAAGTAAATGGCACATTTTAATTAATTTTTTTTTTTTTTTTTTTTATGAGATCAGGGTGATGGCGTTGGAAGTGGCTTTGCACGTGTTTGGTATTACCTGTGCACTTAACTCTTACCGGCAGCACTCGGCATCTATTATTTTACTCACACTGCTGTCCGCTATCCCGTTAAAAACCTCTTTTTCTTAAGCTAGTTAACTTATGTTCACGTTTCCCTCTTTGTGTGTTGAGCTGGGAGCTGGGAAATCTATTTAAAGCGCATTATTTTATTAATTAAAATAGAGAAGCAGTTTTTTATGCATTTATATTGTGACAGATTGAAACCATTATTTATAGTTCTAGATTTTTTTAAAGTCTTTCAATGTAGAATTTTCTATACAAATATTTATGTGGTTTTCAATATGTTAGGAGAAAGGCTTCTGAGTATCTGTTAATATACTAATTTATGCGAGTAGGAAGAATGAGATTGAAGACATTTCTGGACAAGATGTACTGATGTTTTTTTTCTAATTGAAATAAATCAAGAGTAATTACAGATTTAAATTTAGTATGATTTGTCATAATTTGAAATGAAAAGGTGTAGTAGAGAGGTATTATGTTTTGTTTGCGAAGGGACATTATTTTTGCAATGTTTTTGCAGTAAAGGAGTATTTTATGGTATTGTTTATAAATGCCGGTTTAAAGAGTTTTTTATTGTGTTTGTATATGTAAATGTGTGATTATTTTTTGGTATATGTATATATAGTGGCTTTATATTTTAGAACGCTATGTATTACAATTGCACCTTTAGACTTTATATTACACAACTGCAAACTTTACATTTTGCAATTCCAACTTTATATTGCACTTTATATTCTTATTCTAAACTTTGTCTGGGGGGGGGAGCAATAAAAAAAATCCTTTTGTGTTCAACAGAACAAATAATAGCATACCATTTTTTTGTGAAATATTACTTTAGCCAACACATTGGCCATTGTGTGCATATTGATTGCTTGTTTAATGCCAGTATTCCTGTATCCAGAGGCAGGTTATGTAAAGTGAAATGCAGTCTCTGTGCAGATTAGTCTGTATTCAGTGGTTCAAAATGACCTGTTCTGCTGAATTGATGTGAGTGTGTATGTGTTTTCTAGCGTGTCTACTGTATATCGGTATTGTTTCTGCTTATCAGCTCTTTTATCCTCTGCAGTGCAGCCACTCAGTCAATATTAAAACTGCTATCACAATGAAAAGTTGAGAATATGGGAAACAATCGCCCTGGAGGCAAGGCTGAATTCGTGTGTAAGAGCGGTTGCCTACAGCTAGCCTCTTCGGTTTGACCACAATTTGAACCTTCGTTGTTCAGGCTCTTTGATTAGTCTCTCTTGGAGACGGAGCGCCGATGGAAGTGGGCGGACCGTGAAGTCCCTTCAGCCGTGACCTTTCAACCCCTTTACTGCTTTACCTAAATCCACCGTGCCACTGAACATGGGGCCTCATCGCCATGACAACCTCACCAGGCCATTAATAAAGGGCCCTGCAATCTTTAAGTACTAAGTTTTACTCAACACTCTTAAGGAACTGTAGATTCAGGCTCCGATTCATACTGTTAATGTGCAAAATATACCAGCTATTTCGTGTCACATTGCCAACTCTTTTTGCGCTTCAGACTATAATCGACTGTTTGTGATTGTCAGCGCTTATCTGCGAAAGACAGTAGGATGTTTACAGAGCTCACCGGCACAAGTGAAAAACAACGTTGTCGTGTCGGCAGAGGAATGATACCATGCAATCTATCAAACCAGATGACAATGTTCAGCTTCCACGCCTGTTATTTCATTCCGTGCCTAAACGCACAAGCTAATGTGCCGACAATTATGCATACATGCATGCACTCACTTCCCATGAGAATATTTCAGACCTTTTTATTTATTTTTTATGCAGAACTGCTGCATGCACGTAACTCATCATCGGTGGCCTTGCATTGAACGTGCTTTTTGTTTTTTTCCGATTCTGCTAACACATCTAATTTAAAATTAAGATGCATAGCGTGCACATGTTTTGGGAATAATCAAAACAAGACCTATCCTCCCTCCCCATTTCTTGTTGCTCTGTTTGGGAGATGAGATAATGCCCTGATGTTTTGTGTATGCACGCGTGTGTCGCATTTGACAGTAATTTCTGTCGATGCTTCACAGCCGCTCTGTTTGATACCAACCCTGCATCTAAAACAGGATGTTCTTGTCTTGTATTTTCCAGGGAGCTGTGTGCAGACAGTTATAGGTCTGTACGGTGAGACCATCGAAGTGCCATGCAACAATGGAAATAACAAGCCAAATGGCATTATTTTCACCAAATGGAAATATGTGAGTTTTGCTCTTTGTATCCTACTAAGCATCTGGGCTGTTACTCTGCCCTGTCTGGGTAGCCAAGCATACAGCTACTCTCACCATCATATTGATTTCTAATTTAATCTTTATAGGTGCTAAATGTGTGTTTGTCGGTTTGCTAATGGCCCTGTTATCTCGTTCAGGTGAAAGATGATGGCACTCCCGGCGATCTACTCGTGAAACAGGCTTTGAAAGAGCAGGCGACCGTGTCCGCCACGGACGGCTACAAAAGTAGGGTTAGCATCGCCGCTAACTCCAGCCTGCTGATCTCTCAGGGCTCTCTGACCGACCAGAGAGTCTTCACCTGCATGGTGGTGTCTTTAACCAACCTGGACGAATACCCTGTGGAAGTCAAAGTTTACAGTGAGTATACATAAAATACACACTCACACAAAATGCTTAATAAATCAGAGAGGAGAATAAGATTATTCACAAACTGCTTTAGTCTATGATGATATGATAGTCTCAAATTGTATTGGAAAGTGGCTGTGGAGATGTCAGATATGGGGGAGAATGACATGTGTAGCCTTGATATGCTTGCATGCTTTTAGATGGATATCAGAGAAATTGATAATGCACACTGTATTCCACCAAAGATCAGAAAGATTGGCTGTTCTCTGGAATTTTTTGTGCATACTATATATGTGTATATATATATATATAAAATCATTAAATTCAGTAAATGGCATACAGTTATCACTCAAGTCAACTAAATTTAATTTTGTGTAAAAAAAAAAAAAAAATTTACTTTCATCAAAAAGAGCTTTTTAAAACCTGCAGTTGATATTGCTTGCAGTGCATTCGTCACACAGTAAATGGAAAGCCAAGTGGAGGGAATTGAATGTTGGAATACAATATTGGTCACACTGTGCTCCGGTTGTAACTATAATACATATTTTGGCGAATGAATTAGGTGGTCTGGATAGTTACGTAATTTCAAGAATTATCTTTACTTGCTTAAACATTTAAAAGTGTGTGTGTGTGGCCTGGTAAACCCTACATTATGGGGACACAAATGTCCTCACAAAGATGGCAATATCCGAAATCCTTGTCCTTGTAGGGACATTATTTGGTTCCCATAAGGAAAACAGCTTATAAATCATCCTATGCGTTTTTTTTTTTTAATGAGTTCAAATGTTTAATAAGAAAATGTGAAATTCAAATATATATATCACTTCCCTATTATATATATATATATACTTTAAATGTATACTTTATTTAAATGTAGAATAAAGTATACATTTAAAGTATATATATATAAATGTATACTTTATTTAAATGTAGAATCCAGATTAAAAAAAGTAACTTCCCAGATTCTATGCAAACAGAACAATATAAATTATGTTGACAGTATTCATATCACAGTATGATACTATGCTTTACTAATATACAGTGCCTTATCTCTTATTGCAGAAAAACCATCAACCCCTATAATCAAAAATAAAGCGAAGGAGCTGGAAAATGAAAAGCTAACACAGGTGAGTCACTGTCTTTACACTGTCCCTTTAACTCCCAGAACTTCTGCTGCTGCTGTTATTGCCTGTAGACGGTGTTTGCTCCAGTACACAAACGAGCCAGTGTACTAACAATGTGCGGGGCCAAACCCTGTGCCTTTGTTTTCATTACCCAGCATTTCTCTCCAGTAATCTCAACATTGACACACACCTGCTGTTATCACAGTCAGAGGCGGCTCAAAGACGATGCTAATGATACGGACATCAGTGAATGTGGGGCGTCTGTGGGGCGTATACACCTGATTTTGGCAGTGCTTGAGCGATTGTCACCCACGGCTACATAGGAAACAGACACTTTTATGTTGTCTAGAGTTTGCATCTCAAACACAGGACGACAGTAATATTATTCGGTTGCATGAGAAGAGGAAGGAGCTTTGATTTGAACTACTTGGAGCAGATACAAGGCTTCCCACGCAGCACTTGTTTGTAAATGGAGCTGGGGGTCGTTATTTTTCATTTCCTTCCTCTATCTCTTTCTCTTTTTTTAATGTAGTTCAGAGGCGCAAGGATCTTAGAGTCTGGCTGAGGTGGAGGTGTGGGGTGGGGAAGGCTGGGGTTGTGTATACAGCAATATGGGTCTCTTTTTTTTTTCCGTGGCCACCCACCGAGGTCTGTCGTGTTCAAAGTGCTGAGACTTGCTTAGACAGAGAGAGGGGAAGGGCACGAAAGAAAGAGTGCCGCCTCTGAATATATAACATTTCAAATAGCTACTTGTCTTGAAAACATGCAGGGTGGCTGGCTGAAGGTCTCTAGAAAGAAGAAATTGGAAAGAGAGGGGTGAATACAGGTGTGCCACTTTTTCAAAAAAAAAGGCTGTACACAGATTGATTTAAAATGATGTTTGTGTATATTTTTCAGTGATAATGGCAGCAGTTAGTCATGAAAAGGTTAAGGAGAGTCATATTGCTAATTTTCACCAGAATTGGTTCTTTAAAATCATTTGGGAATTTATAAAGTGAAGTCTGGATCAGAGGTGGAGAAATTCTGTACAGTCACAAAAACAAACCGCATGACCAGTGTATTTCTCAAACTATTGACAGATCCTGTTAGTGAAAAAAGTGAGAAGAGATTGTTGAATAAAGTCGTTATTTGTGGGGATTTTGCACACAAAAAGCATTCTCGTCGACTCATAACAGTAAGGCTGAACCACTGTCGTCACATGGACTATTTAACAATGTCTTTACAACCTTTCTGGGCCTTGAAAGTTGTAATAACACTGCAGTCCATGTAGTCAAGTCAAGTCAAGTCAAGTCAAGTTTATTTATATAGCGCTTTTCACAACATAGGTTGTATCAAAGCAGCTTCACAGTAATAAATTAAAACAATACATCAATGTTTGTTTCTAGTGGAACGTCCACGTTTGGTAATGCTGATCAATAGTATCGTTGATTGATTAATTAAATTAAATATCCCCAAATATCCCCAACTGAGCAAGCCAAAGGCAACAGTGGCAAGGAACCGAAAAACTCCATCAGGTGACCTAATGGAGAAAAAAAAAACCTTGGGAGAACCCGGGCTCAGTCGGGGGCCAGTTCTCCTCTGGCGTTTATGAACTAGAGGTCGGATTTAACTGTAACATTAAAAGTATTATATGAATGCCTGGCTGAAGAGATGCGTCTTTAATCTAGTTTTAAACTGGGAGAGCGAGTCTGAGCAACGAACAGTATCAGGAAGACTATTCCAGAGTTTTGGAGCTAAATGTGAAAATGCTCTCCCTCCTTTGGTGGATCTGGATATCCTAGGTATGACCAAAAGCCTCGAATTTAGTGACCTTAAAGAGCGCGATGGATTATAGGGCGATAGAAGATCCGTTAAATAGACTGGAGCTAAGCCGTTTAGGGCTTTAGTCAGTAGCAATACCTTGTAATTAATACGGAACTTTATAGGTAACCAATGTAGTGATGATAAAATTGGTGTTATATGATCATATTTTCTTGATCTAGTTAGAACTCTGGCGGCGGCATTTTGGACTAACTGTATCTTGTTTATTGAGGTTGCAGGACAACCGGCTAATAAAGCATTACAGTAATCTAGTCTCGAGGTCATGAACGCATGAACTAACTTTTCTGCGTCAGAAACTGATAGCATGTTACGTAGCTTAGCAATGTTTCTAAGGTGGAAAAAGGCTGTTCTTGTAACATATGAAATATGATTTTCAAAAGACAGGTTGCAGTCTAATATAACACCCAGGTCTTTTACTGTAGAGGATAAAGTAACAGGACATCCTACTATGTTAAAGTTGTATTGTGAGAGGTTTTGTGGGTGGTTTTTTGAACCGATGATTAATACCTCTGTCTTGTCTGGATTTAATAAAAGAAAATTGCGCGTCATCCAATCTTTTATATCTTTAACACACTCTGTCAATTTGGATAATTTAGCGTTTTCATCTGGCCGTGATGAAATATAGATTTGAGTGTCATCAGCATAACAATGGAAACTAATTCCATGTTTCCTTATAATATTTCCAAGTGGCAGCATATATATTGAAAATAACAGAGGGCCTAACACAGATCCCTGCGGCACTCCATAGTTTACTGGAGTTATGATCGATTTTTCTCCATTTAAGGGACAGAAAGCCCTCAGATTTCATCAAAAATATTTTAATTTGTGTTACGTACTGTAGATGAACTAAGGTCTTACGGATTTGGAACGACATAAGGGTGAACTAACCCTTTAATAATAGTATGATGACAATTTTCTGTTAGTCAAACAGTAGCCTCAACGTGTATCGATTTGAACTGTACTGCAGAAAGACTTATATAATTATATAAATTATATAATTTATCAAGTTTTTGTATTGACTTGGTACCAGTTTAAGTACTGGTGGGTACTTTTGACTTACTATAGTAATATAGTGGTGCTAATTTACAAAGAGGCGCCACTTAGGCAATGGTCTCTTGCAACACATTGTAACGCAAAGCACATGATCAGACGGCGTGTTGATTAAATTACTGAGATTATCCCGTGATTAGATTCCCCCTTCTTTAGTCTGGGACCTAATCAACGTACTGGAATACTCATTTACAAACACCTCCAGTGTCTCAAGATTCTGCCGCGTAAGACGTGCAGACCAAATGGCGCTCACAAATGGCTTAAATCATTGACGGCCTATCTGAAATAAACAGACTTACTGCTAAATCAACAGAAACCCTTTTGTTTATGGCCGGACTAACATCCGCTGACCAGTAGAGCGATCTCCGAAAAAACCCCTTGGGACATCTCGCACACTGATTTACACCTCAGAACAACAAGACTTTATCTGAACAAATGTCCCAAACCATGTTAAGTGCATCATTGTTAACAACGCACACACATAACCTCTCACCCCTCCCTCGAGGACGAAAGTTCAGCGCCAAGCTTGAACTCTCTAACTGTGTCAGCACACACACACACACAGAAACACACGCAGATCACACCACGTGTGAATCAAAATCATCTTGTGAAATGTTTAAAATGTATTCTCTTGATGTATGCATGATCCCTTATCCCAAATATTATGCCTATATAGTTTTATTGATTTGTAATCCATTTGATGTGACTATAATCGCGAAAAATCATGTATCCGCGGGTGACTATGTCATAAAGTTACCATTCGTGGTATCATTGTGCTCCATAAATCCCAACGGTGTGGAATCTTTAACCCAAAATATCAGAGGATGCATTCTCTTATTAATCCCAGTGTTATTAATGTTAGGAACGAATTTATCTTCCAATACTTAGTTGGAAGGGGCGTATCGACCCTCGAAACGTCAGGAGGTGGACCCGACCCGCCGTTAAGGACCATTGGCTCACATACGTGAGAGGGCGTGAGTTGGGCCCCTTTAAAATATCATGTTTTCCTCCTCTAAAGCGCACTTCGCCAGAGAGAGAAAGACGGACACGCCTTCTTCCATCCTTGGAAGCCTCGTTCGCGTTTATTTTCATTTTTCTTCCAAGTTTTTATTTTCTTAAAACTACTTTTACTTCAGTTGATAGTCTCCTTCAACCAACCAACGAAATCAACTTAAAGCTAAAATCATCTTGCTAAGTTTTCGCTCGTTTCCAGTCGCCATAGCAACTAGACGCTGTGACCTCTGTTTCGGTGACCACGTGACCAAGACGCTTTGTCTACTCCGACTCGACGCACGGACACACAAAGGCCGAGCTTCACCCAGAGTAACGTAGACTTTAAATTTACAATCTGAAGTGCTGTTTAAAGTGTCTAACATTACTGTGTCTATTGGGGTTTCGTTGTGAAAGACTGAGCTGTATCTATCTACCTCTAAATTCTTTCACTCACACTTACACACTCTTTTTCACACACATCTGCACATACACACACACATACAGTACACGCCCACACATCCACGTGTTCCTAGACAGAAACACGCCACCACGTGCTGCTAAAGGCGTGCTCCTACCCACACACACACACACTCCTCTCCTTATCACGCTCTCATTGTACACACACAAAGCCCATTCTCAAAAATCTCTCTCTCTCTCTCTCTCTCTTATATTCTCCCCTTTTCCTTCCCCTACTCTAACCTTTGATCTTACGTTTATTTTGTTGTATTCCTTATTTGCGATCGTATATTGTTTTTGTTTATGCATATTTACTCCTGTGTGATTTAAAATTAGTATATGTAACCAGTAGCTCGTTTGAATAAACTTTGTTAAATCATTTGAATTGAGATTGCCTGTTTGTTTCAATACTGAGTCCCTGAGTAGTGCAGATTTTTACCTCTTAACGCTCTACGATAAATTTCACTATTGAAAGAAATCTCGAATGGTCTAAAACACTAAGATAATTATTTTCTTTGTGGCCACAGAAAAGAATTGTCTATCAGTGTTAAAGACGTGAGATTTCCGTTCAGATATTGTACATTTTGTGTGCTGGACATACAGTTCGTACAATAAATGAACATTCTTCAACTTATACCTAAAATTTCCCCAAATTGAACATATTCTACCCGTCTATATCAGTGAGTACTACAAGTAATTGTGTAACCTCTGATATAAGCCGAGGTTTTGACCAATTCCCTATTTGGGAATTCTTTAATTCATGTAAGCAACATATGCATAGTCACATTAATGCTAATTTGAGCTAATTAATTCCCTAACATAAGTCATTGTTGTTACAACATTCTTCCTTGTCACAATGTTGCCTTGGCAAATAACTGATATAAAATAAGTTGTAGTTTAATTACTGAAAGGACTAAAACTTAAATGGAAATTAAAAATAAAATTCAGAGTATTGAAAATGTTTAAAGGTCACACTTTAAAAAAGGGTCCAATTCTCTCTATTAACTAACTATTAATTATGAGTTTTGCCTTAATAAACTCCTAATAACTGCTTATTAATACTTAGTAAGGTAGTTAAGTTTAGGTATTGAATAAGGTAGTTTGTGATTTATATGTAATAATAAACAGCCAATATCCTAGTAAAATGCATAATAAGCAACTAGTTAATAGTGAGAATTGGACCCTAAACTAAAAGTGGTACCATGCTATAATACTAAATAATACTAAAATAACATTGTTTTGCAAGATTAGTTTGAAAAAAACGATTAATTTTGCAATGGAATTGCATTTCTTGTTTTCAAATATTAAGAGTTAGTAATGAAACCGAAATTCTTACATTGGTTGCTAAAACAATGCAGAAAGCATATGCAAATATTCACTGCCATTAGTGGGCAGAATTCATTCTTCGTGAATCCCCCAGAGAGTCCAGGAAGGAAAGTGCTTAGTCAGAGCTGCTGCTCTGTTCCACGGCTCAATGGAAGCTGCAGGCTTCAGGCAGCACTCAGTGCTTGAGAGGTGATGTATCATGGTCCGGCTCCTGAAGAGGGTCCGGTGTGTGATCACGATCGGAATCACAGTACGGTGATTTCCCCCGCCCCATCTCCCCCTCGATGTGGTTCCTCTAAATCTTGGATTGCTCATGCCACCCTGAACACCTGAGCACATGCATCATCCTGCTGTCTGTTCTGCTTTCCTGACATTATTACCCTTCTCTCTTTCTGCTGATCTCTCTATCCTGGGGCAGATAGCTTGTCAGCATGTGATCCTGTCAGCGTGTTATTAATGCACAGCCTCTTCGGCCTCTGGTAGAGTTTTCACTCAACCAGAGAGAAGGAAAAGGGTGAGAAAAAGAAAGTGAGGAAATAGGAGACCTGTATCACAATTGTAGAGTTAAACCCCCGCTCACTTTTGCTCATACAGATGATGTCATTATATATATCAAGGTATCTTCCCTGGGCCACCCTGGGACTTACCCACCAGAAGTACAGCAGCAGTGGGATAAAAGTACCTTGAAGGTCGTGAACCTTCATTAAGGAAAGTCCCAAAGAAAAGTGTCCCAGAGTCACAAAACATTCAAATCATGTCAAGTGTGGAAATGACACTTCATACGACAATCTCATGTGATACTATGTGTCATGAGTCTATAAATAGATGTGCAAGACACAGGCGAAACCGAAAGTTTTTGAGTATCGCAGACTTGAACCTCTTCCAAATTCATAAGAAGTTTCGATACAGTTCTCTAATACAGATGCACTATTTTTTTCTTTTTCTGTGTGTGTGTGTTTGTTTGTATGTCAGTTGGGGGAATGTGTGGTGGAGAGTGCAAACCCAGCGGCAGATCTCACCTGGATGAGGAACAACCAGTCTCTGGTGGATGACGGCAAGAGTGAGTTCATATCATCTGGAATCTGGAGAATCAGATTTATAGTGTGTTATGAGCATATATATATATATATGTATATGTATATGTATATATATATATATATATATATATATATATATATATATATATATATATATATAGATATATATATATAGATATATAGATATATATAGATATATATAGATATATATCTATATATATATATATATATATATATATATATATATATATATATATATATATATATATATATGAAGAGTTCAGATGCAAAAGCCTCTAAGTGCCATCTGAAATTTTCTTCTAGAATGATCATTTTTATGAAGCTCGTATATTTAAGTTCAGTAATTTCACTTAAATGATAATGAAAATGACCTATTAATTGCCATTTAAGTGAAATTACTGAACTTAAATAACCGAGCTTGATAAAAATGATCATTCTAGAAGAAAATTTCAGATGGCACTTAGAGGCTTTTGCATCTGAACTCTTCATATATATATATATATATATATATATATATATATACACACATATTCATATATATACACACACATACATAAAATATATATATATATATATATATATATATATATATATATATATATATATATATATATATATATATATATATATATATATATATATATGCAGACATTTTTTTATATATATATAAATTTTGACGTGATACAGAACTATTCCTGACACTAATTTTACCGTCTCTCTGAAATAAAGAAGATTCATTTAACAAACAAAAAAAAAGCATTAACAGATTGCCATGACATTTTATGTTACGTATTTTAGTATTCTCAGCTTGTGGTTTGAGACTGACCAGTTTTCTTGCTAACCCAGATGTATATGCAGTTTTGTTCTTCTAAAATAACCTTTACAAAAAGAAAAAAGAAAGGGAACTTGCCCCTTTAACTGTTGCTCAAGTCTCGAGCTCACGGCTGATTGGTTTGTGGTTAGTGGACATTCTGACAGTATTGACAGACTTAAGCTGTTGTTACGTGGTGTCAGGCACTTCCAGTGTGACAGTCACTGTGTTAGTCAGCTCTAATGACTGATGTGTCTATATGTGTGTTTGTGTGTGACTGCAGCGGTCATTATAAGATCTACTGTCACCAAGGACCCAGTCACCGGTCTGTCCAGCTCCTCTTCCAGTCTGGAGTACACCGCCAGGAAAGAGGATGTGACATCACAGTTCACCTGTACAGCAAAGCATAAGATTGGCCTCAACCAGGTTTCAGCACCAGAGACCTTCCCAATTCACTGTAAGTAACTTAATTGATGCAAATTATATTAAAAAAATCTCTCTTTTTTTTAACACACACTACCATTCAAAAAGTTGGGGTTGGTTAGATTTTTCACAAAAAAAAAATGAAAGTCTCTTATACTCACCAAGGCTGCATTTATTTAATGAAAAATACTGTAAAACTATAATATTGTGAAATTATTACAATTCAAAATAGCTGTTTTCTATTTAAATATATTTTAAAATGTACATGATGAAAAATCTGAATATTCAGCATCATTCCTCCAGTATTCAGTCACATGATCCTTCAGAAATCATTCTAGTATGTTGATTTTGGGCTCAAGAAACATTTATTATAATTATCAGTCAGTGCTGAAAATGGTTGTAATGCTTAATATTTTTTGTGGAATCCATGATACTTTTTTTCAGGACTTTTAATGAATATAAAGATCAAAAGAACAGCATTTATTTGAAGTAGATTATTTTGTAACATTATAAATGTATTTCTTGTCAGTTTTGTTTAATTTAAAGCATCCTTGATAAAGTCATGGACGAAATTTACATAGAGGATAGTGCCTTAAAACGATAAATCTGACCAAAGTGGTGCTCAACACACATTTTTGCTTCATCCTGAAAAAAAAAAAAAAAAAAAAAAAATGAACAAATGATAAAATAATGCTATATAAACCAGTTATGTATAAATATAGTACAGTGCAACACCAGACAATGAAATAAAAACTTGAAAGAAAATATTAATGTAACCAAGTTATGAATAAGCCTAAAAGAAAAATATACATTTTGAGATGCTTTAAATGCAGAGAATGTAGGGAACATCTGATAGAGAGTGCTAAGGCATTCCAAAACATGCTTTAAATGCAGATAGTGTCGGGAATATCTGATAGAGAGAGCGAAGGCATTCCAAAACATTCTGAAAAAGCCTTGTCGACTCGTTTTTAATCCTGATTTTGGAACAGTTTGGAGCAGCTGCTGGGAAGAAGATCTGAGTGTATTGAGGCTTAAAAGATCTGATATGCTAGTAGGAGTCCATGGAAGGTTTTAAATGCAAAAACTAAAATCTTAAAATCAATTGTGTATTGCACCATTGAAGAAGAGCTAAGAAAGGCGAGATATGCTCCCTCTTATTTTCGCGGTCACGAGAGTGAGAGCCCCCAGGTTTTTGACGTGGGTACGAATATTTGCTTGAAGGGGAAACGGGTAAATAAAATAATTGCTTTCCTGGAACTATACGGTTATCCGGACCACACCTATTTGGGTAGGGTTAGGGTTAGGTTAACCGTATAGTACATTTACGTGTGGTCCGGATAACCGTATAGTACCGATTTCCTTTTTGATTATTGTATTATTACTAAAAGCCATTACATTACATTTAGCAATTTAACTGATGTTTGTATCCAAAGTGACTTACATGAGGAATATCACAAGCAATTTATCAGCCAAGTGCCAATGTTATTTATTATTATTTATATAAAAAATATATTTTAAAAAAGTGCATAACAGTCATTCAGACTACCCTAGTTGGGCTGTATGGTTTTGTGCACAGCCAGCAAAGACAATGTAATAAAAAATGTATATATACAGTACCTGTTTATTTATGTACAGTACCAGTATGTGCATTTTGAGTCATCTTGTGTTTTATTTCATGGTTATCAGTCTTTATATCATCAAATTCAATTCAGGTAAAATGTTATTTATTGTGCCAGTAGATTACTATACTGTACATGGCTACTTGTACACAAACCAGCACCCCCTAGAGGTGGATCTGCCTTATTATCCCAGGGATAAAAAAAAAAAAAAAAAATTGTGATGGTAGTCAAGAGCTGGGGCTTCTTCCCTTCCTGAGATGTGGCACATGCTGTGTCTAGCGCTTTGATGCTTTATTTGTTTGATTTTACAGCTGGTTTGAGGGGTCCATGTTCACGGGGATCTGCGTATCTGTACATCACCCAGTATATGATGCCATCTCTCGAGTCCTGAACCTTAAATTGAAGGTCTCAGCTGGTAGCCAGGCTCAATTTGATGGGTTTTTAACAGGCATAATGCTGGTAACCGAGTCTGCTGTTGTGTCTCACTCTCTCTCTCTCTCATCTGAATGCTGAGAGGTTTGTTCAGTGCCTCAGGGTTAAGATGTGATGTGAAATGCTCTGTGGCTGCTGGGTAAGAAAACGAGGGCGAGAATGAGAGACTGCAAATGGTTGTGGAAATGAAGGCGTTTAAGCCCCTTGGGGTCTGCAGAATGGCACGGTGTCTTAGAGAATGTTTTTTTAGTTGCTTGCTATTGCTACATGTTGGAAAGTCACACCGCATCCCTGCAATGACAGCCATCTTCCTCTGTCTCTTCTAATGTTTGTTTTCTCTCCTTTCTCTTTCAGACCCCACTGAGACGGTGAATCTACAGGTTGTTTCTCAGAGCCCCATTAGGGAAGGTGATGATGTGACATTGAAATGCCAGGCGGATGGAAACCCTCCTCCCACCAGCTTCAACTTCAACATTAAGGTGAGAGATCACTGGCCGTGTCCACAGCAACTATACCAGTCTTTCATCTCCAGGGTCCTGCTGTCTGCCCTCTATCCTTCCTTACAGGTTAATTACACCATCCCTCTCTCTCTCTCTCGCCATCTTCAGGGCAAGAAGGTCACGGTGATGGACAAGAACGTCTACACTCTGACTGGCGTTACCCGAGACGACAGTGGCGTGTACAAGTGCTCCCTGCTTGACAATGAAGTAATGGAGTCCACTCAGATCGTCACAGTGAGCTGTGAGTGGGAAAAAGATGCTCTCTTCTTCTCTATCTCTCTTCCATCTCTCCCTAAGGGCACCTACACACTAGAGAAAGACCTGATGGAGCGTTTGACGGATATGGAAAGATCTTTTTGAGGTTTTGGAAAGAGCAGAGTCAGTTTAAAGGGATAGTTCACTTTGAAATTAAATTTTGGTATGTTTTAGCTTACCTCAAGGGCATCCAAGATGTAGGTGTCTTTGTTTCCGCAGTAGTTTCAATTTTGATATTTTTAGGTCAAACCGTTCTTGTCTGTCAGTCATTTAATGCAGGTCTGTGGTCACTGTCTCAAAGAGCATGCACAGAGTCCAAATTAAAACAATTCCCCAACGTCCAAATTAAACAATTCCCCATCGTAAGTACACATTGATGGCCTAAGACACGAAACGAGCGGTTTGTGTGAGAAAACGAACAGTATTTATATCGTTTTTTAACTCTTGTACACAGCCACATCCAAGTGATCTGAGGGCGCTCGCGCATCCTGCTGTGTGACGTGTACGCAGACTGGTGCATAAATATATATACACTAGATGTCGCCTTGGCTACGGCAGTTCATTGGAACGAATGCCGTAGGCAAGGCGGAATCTATTCTAGTGTATATATATCTATGCACCAGTCTGCGCACACGTCACACACCAGGATGCGCCCGTGCCCTCAGATCACTTGGACGTGGCTGTGTGCAAGAGTTAAAAAATGATATAAATACTGTTCGTTTTCTCAAACAAACCGCTCGTTTCGTGTCTTAGGCCATCAATGTGTACTTACGATGGGGAATTGTTTAATTTGGACGATGGGGAATTGTTTTAATCTGGACTCTGTGCATGCTCTTTGAGACAGTGACCACAGACCTGCATTAAATGACTGACAGACAAGAACGGTTTGACCTAAAAATATCAAAATTTAAAATACTGCGGAAAAAAAGACACCTACATCTTGGATGCCCTTGAGGTAAGCTAAAACATACCAAAATTTAATTTCAAAGTGAACTATCCCTTTAAAACCAAGCTATAATACAGAGAATTGGAGTTCCAAATGCATTCTCTGAAATTCTATCGTAAAAGTTTCTCAATGTTTGGTCTCATGATGGCGCATCACTTTCGAATTAGCCGATTCCACCATAATCAAGATAGCACATCAAAGTGTTAATAATAAACAAGTGCATATAATATAATGTAATATAATATAATTAGTTTTTTTTTTTTTTTTTTTTTTTCATTTGATATATCCACATTCACAAGCTTTTTAAATGCTTTGGGTTAATGCTTAGAGCTGAAGAGATGTAATCCCTCAATAAGAGCTTTTCACAATTTGGAAATATATTCTATAAGTGGTCTACTTTACTCAATCTGCTAACCATTTGCATTCATGGCTCATGAATAGATACACTTAAGCAAATGCATTAAAATTCTAGGCTTGAAAGAGTCACAAGCACAAGCAAGGAAAAAAATAAAAGTTTGTTAATATTACCTATTCGCTATGTTTCACTTTCATTTTACCAGTTTTCATAAATGTGGAATGTGTTAATATGAATAATAAACAGATAGTTTTGTCATGTTTTTGTAATGCCTGATAAAAAAGGGCTTAAAAGACACAAGATGCAGAGTATAATACCTAGCAAAATTAGCTCAACCAAACTTAAGCCATTGTTTGTTTGAGTCAGAGTTGCTGTAGTCAAGCCTGAATAAACTGCGTCGTTGAACAGATGAGCATCCAGAGTTCACCAAACTTTTCCTTTCCAATTCATTTCTTTCTTTATAGTACGAATGAATGCACGAGTGAAACGTTAATCAAATCTATCTTCAGTAGGATTAGCTAAGATGGCGGGACACCAGGCAGACATCTTAATTAGGAGTTTTTGATTTGAGTTGAGGCTGTTACGGGCTCCTGCTCGCTGATAAGCTCACACACTCTGGCCTTTCAATAATTTTCATTGAGGTGTGTGTGTGTGTGTCTATTTGGTTCAAAAGGCCTGATGATCTCCATAATTGTGATTTAGTGATGCTTCGGTTTGAAAATTCAAATGTATTTCACGCATCTTTGCGGCACGCTTTCAAAGCGGGTGGGATCTCAGACAAGCATGTGAGGATAGAAAACAATGTCTCAGGCACGAATAACGGGCGCGAAAATGACTCTTAGTTGGCAGAGAGATGTGTTTCAGCCTCTTCAGTGGTTGAAATATTTTGAGGGACAGGTGTACAAAAAAGGAGCCTGCAGCAGACTGATATACACTTGTCATCTCTTATTATCTTTCTGTCTCTCTTTTAGTTCTGGATGTAAGCCTCAATCCTACAGGCAAGGTGTTAAAGAAGTTTGGGGAAAACTTGGTGGTGTCGTTGGAAAAGAATGCCTCAAATGAAGCAAATGTGACATGGACTAAGGTAAGAGATTGTAAGGCATCTAACAAATCTGGGTCGGTTCATTTTAGTCCTCCAATTCTAACTAAACAACTTGTTCAATTTCTCCAGGATAACCGTAAACTAGACAAGCTGCCCGACTTCTCTCAGTTGACATATAGTGACGCAGGCCTGTATGTGTGCGACGTGTCCATTGAAGGAATCAGACGGAGTTTGTCCTTCGAGCTTACTGTAGAAGGTATGATTTATTATACATGCTAGTCACATTTCAAATAAATATGTTTCAAGCAGAGATCACAAACTAAATAAAAGTAGTTTCTGAGTTTCTATTTGAAAATGGATAAGAAATTAAAAAAAGAAAGAAATTGGTTTCAATGAATGATTCAATGACTGGATGAATCAGCATTTTTGAACAAATCTTTTGAATGAATGATTCAATGACTCACTCATAAAAGGCTTGTTCGATTTGAACCAGCGCTGCACGCAGTGAGTGATATCAAAGTACCGCGATATGCGATTAGAGAGCAGACGGCTCCGTATGCTTTTGAATCGCTCTTGTGGTACTTTGATGTCATAAACCGATTGGCCTGTGTACCGCTGGTTCAAGTCGAACACCCCTAAAGACTTCACTTGTTTCATTACTGGATGAATCAGCGTTTTTGAACAAATCTCTTGAATTAATGATTCAATGACAAATATATTTTTTAACAGTCACTTGTCGCCACCTAGTGGCGTAACAATGAAATCGATACAATCGTTTTATATATATATATATATATATGTATGTGTGTGTGTGTATACAACAATAATATATAAAAGCACAAATATATTATCTCCAGGTGTTCCAAGAATAACAAGTCTGACAAAGCAGCGCAGCTACGACGGCAAACACAAAGTCTTGACATGTGAGGCAGAGGGTTCACCTAAACCCGACGTGCAGTGGAGTGTCAACGGAACTAACGTAAGTCACCGTCACTGTCAGACTCACTTCATCACAGACATTACTGTTGTCCCGAAAGAACCCTGTTCCTTGTACATTTTTATGCAAGTGGGAAAGATGCCCAGATATTTCTTTCGATTCCAGTCTAGATAAGATGAAAGGTGCACAGGTGTTTGAAGTTGCAGGTTTTCAGCACCCTGAAGGGAAGAGCCAACTTTCAATTTATGTTAAAAAGGGAACAGTTGTCCTGGGACAGAAATGTCTGGAATCACATACAAAGCTTTATTATTCGTCCCATGGTCTGTTATTTTTTTGGGGGGGGGGTGTGATAACTCTCTTGACTTTACTCTTCCACGTTTCCACTTATTGTGAGACTAAAGCTGGGACACACTGTGTTTGGCACGTCACGGTACAAACACACACAGTTAGCTCTTTCCTGCTTCTCAGTGTCTGGCTGGTCTCTGTGGATGCATTTCAAATGAAGAGTTTAGATCAGGTGTGCTTCCTGCAGGGTTAGGAAGTCACACCCTGTGTACCTTCATACCCGCTTGCCTTGGATTTCATAGGAGTCAGTCTTCCTAGTGCTGTAAACATACAACCATTTGTTGCACGCTTAGTTTACGGTTTAAGTAATAAGTAAATACATCCTTTCAAAAGCAAAAAATGCAGTAACTAAGCCAACAGTGAAACAGTTAAATCAAATTTTAAAAACGCTAAAAAAAAACATTAATTTTTTTATTCATTTGGTATAATTTCTTACTCTTCTTCGACTTCTGAATTAAGACATATCTTAATTTTGACCAAATATGTAGTTACTGCTGTTTTACCTTGCTGTGAAAAACATGGATTTTTATTTAATGTTAATAAAATATAAATATAGATATTAAAAAAATACAAGCCAATTAAAGATGAAATTAATGTTAATAAAATATAAATATAGATACCAAAATACCAATTAAAGTACCAATTAAAATACCAATTAAAGATTAATTAATTAAAAACAATTAAAAAAAAACAATTAAAATGAATGTTTTCCATGTTTATATACTGTTTATATTACTGACCTCAAACTTTATAATAAAGTTTATTATAAAGTTTGAGGTCAGTAATATTTTTATTTTTTAAGAAATAATAATTTTTTTTTTTTTTTTAGCAAGGATGCATTGAATTGATCAAAAGTGACATTAAGGGCATTTATTGTGATACAAAAGATTCCTATTTCAAATAAATGCTGTTATATTGAACATAAGTCAATAATATCATGGATTTCACAAAAAAAATCATAAGCAGCACAATTTTTTTTTTTTAACAGTGATAAAAATAATCAACATATTAGAATGATTTCTGAAGGATCATATGACACTGCTATCACATAAATAAATGCCATTTTGAAATAGGTTAAAATAGAAAAGTTATTTCAAAATTGTAATAATATTTCACTGTGTATTACTGTTTTACTGTATTTTTTTTGATCAAATAAGCATATGAGACTTCTTTCAGAAAATCTACCAACCCCTTAACTTGAACAGCAATGTATCAATGTACATAGCCTAATACTAATAATAATAAAATTGTGTTGTGTACTAATAATAATAAAAATGTAAATTGGGATTTTATTGTGTCTTAATGGCTGCTTATTTATGGTAGCCTATATTTTGCTGCTGTGTGTTCCTGTGGATCGCAGTGCTGGCATCAGTAACTCAGTCATCCTGCGCTCTGTGAGGGGTTCACTACTCACTGTCTGCATTAATGACATGGATATTGAAGTGTGTTTGTGATGGAGACTCATTTAATGGCTGTGTGATTACTGACAGTGAGATTTTTAGCCCCACTCTGCACTCGTGCTTCCAGACCCTGAGGGGGGTGTGTGTGTGTGTGTGTGTGTGTGTGTGTGTGTGTGTGTGTGTGTGTGTGTGTGTGTGTGTGTGTGTTTGTGTGTTTGCTGTGAGAGTTTCCATTAGCGTTGGGTGTGGTGCAGAGTATATGATACTAAATAAGCTGAGGATCATCCGCGCCCTCTAGTGGTGAGGTGTATTAAATAGCGCCTTAAGCAAAGAGGTCCGACATAATTCAACCACATAATTTAACTTCAAATTAACCTTGCTAGCCATTTTTGCTGACTCTTGCTTATAATTATTATTATTAATAATAATAATAAAAAAAATTTTTTTAGATAAATAGTTATTAAAAAATAAATAAATAAATAACTGTACCGTAAACAGAAATGATCTGTTTGTCTTGCAGGATGAAACGTCGTATGTCAACGGGAAGGCCACATTCAAACTGACCGTAGTGCCCAGTAAGAACCTCACCGTCAGCTGTTTCGTGACCAATAACCTCGGATACGACACGAAAGACATCAGCGTGTTTTCCCGTAAGTAACGTTACTGAGCGCGCTGAAGGGGTTTCCCGCTGTGAGGACCGCTTACTAACCACTCAATCGACCCCTTTAAAAAGGCTCAAATTATAGGGCTGTCAAGAACAGATTTAGATTAATAAGAACCATTAGGCTACATACTTAAGATGGTTAATAAGACCTTATAGTGGTTTGGGATCAGACACACTTCTATAGTAGTACAAAAACACTAAAATAGTCTGTTTGACCAATAGAAATAGATTAAACATACTAAATTATTTTGCTGTTAATGACAGATTTAGCATTTAAGACATGGATTTTGATAATGTTTTTTTATGGCATAGACTAGTTTGACAGCCCTGATAAGTAGATGCCACATCTAACATCTCTTGTGCATGTAAGGAGATCTGTGAAAACTAGCATGTTTCACACAGTTTTGCCTGTTGCACCATTCAAATGCAGGGTAATTTAGTGGACTATTTCACTATTATTAGTGTCCTGGTGTGAACACTGGAAAGACAGGGCTGGCTGCTCTCTCTCTCAAGTCCTGTTGTTCACTCACGGGGCATGAAACGCTCTCTTTCTCTCTTGGATCTCGCTTTGGCTCGGATTTTGTTTGTGTCAGGGTGCTTGGACTGCTATCTCTTTTTTCCTCCTCCTCCTCCTCCTCTTTCCGACCGCTATCGCATGCTTGTGGTCATCTTCCTTACTAGAATCTGATTGGATAATACTTGATTTAAATCAGTTGTGCATCTAAACCACAGTTGGGTGGTGGCTTTTTACTACCAAATTTGTTTTAAATGCCAGTTTGGTTTCATCTTGCACCCAAAGTTAATTTAATTTTATATCTGATTTCAGTATTTGAGGAGGACAAGCCCAAACCAGGTAAGATGATCTGATTTCATTCCCTTGAATTTCCACTTAAATGAATTAGAATTTAAGATCATGAGTCGGAGGGTGTCAAGCATCCTGACAACTTGCAAACTTCGTTTCTTTTAGCTGTCATACCTGCAGAAATATGTCATCTTGAAATATTCACAGCTTCAATTTTTCTCAAGTAGCGGGATTCTGTCAATCATTTCTTTCATTTCCCAGGATTGCCTTTCCCTAAAGAATCATAATGCTTTAGAGGAAGTCATAAAAGTGTTTATGTGTCCATTGCCCTTAGAAAAAAATGCAGATGGCACGGAGCAAGCCAAAGTGATAGTGGGTGTTGTGGTTGGACTCTTCCTAGCCGCTGCTCTGGTGGGACTCATCTACTGGCTCTATATCAAGAAAACAAGGTAAGATGCAACATTACATCGCAAAAACAAGTGAAGTATGAAAAAAAAAAAATATCATCTTCAATGTTTAAATTACAACCTGTATATCAAATGAAGTACATATGATTGCAGTAGAAGTCACAGTACCTGCTGTTAAACATCAGCATGATTTGTTGAGATTGACAATAGAAGTGAACGAGCCAGAAATGGTCTAGAGCTCAGTTTGAAATGTGCTGAAAGATTAATCAAGGTAAAATTGTTCTGTTAGACAAGGCAGCTGGAAGACCGGAGAGAAGGAGGCAGGCACTTCAGAGGAGAGTAAGAAACTGGAGGAGAACAATCATAAAGCTGATGTCTAAAAGAAGGGAGAGGCGTCAAAAGGAATGAAGAAGGTGAGAAGGTTTTTCAAAGCTCAGGGCCCGGTGTAAAATTCACACCTGCCAATAGTGCATGAATTAAGAAAACTTACTGGCCACAAAACTTTTTAGTTTTTGCATGATGTTTAAAATGTATATAAGAAATAATTCAATACATATAAAGTAGTCGAATGTATAAAATACATATATAGTTGGCAATAGATGTTAAAATATGTGTAGTCATGGATGTATTTCACTTGAATCACGTGTATCATTTTCATCAGCGAGGTTTTAAACCACTATTCTTACAATGTGATGTAAATAATAGTTTATTACAGTAGCTAATAACAAAAGAACCAGCCAGCTGGCAAGAACCTTGTATTTGGCTTTGAAATAAGTGCAATATTGAGCATGCCAACTCAATATTTGAATGTCAAGCTACATTAATAGTCTTTTCTTCTCATCCTTGAAATTACATTCATTGTTTTTGTGTTTCATGTCAGGTATGAACCAGGAAAGAGGCCTTGTCACACTGAATGTGCAGTACTACACACTTCAATCATCTAATTCCAGACATCTGATTGGACGACGACGTCTCCTTCAAGCTGCTCGTGTGCGTCATGCGTCGCAGAATGTTTCCAGAATATTTCCTACTCTAAACGAACGGTTTCCTAAAAAAAGAAGAAAATCCCCCCACCACGATCCAAGAGAGAAGAGAAACCCCTTGTGTTGTAAATTTAGTCTGCACTGAGGACTGCATTTACTTTTGATCGATTCTGACTTTTTCTTTTTGTGTTCCCAGTGAATGTTCTCGTTTCATGCGCATTGCTGATGTGGTGGGCACAGCTGTTTTGCTCCCCCTATAGTTAAAAAAAAAAAATGTAAATTCGCTGTACACTTTTTAGGTCTGTGTAAATAAGTCAGGGGAGTACGTTCACTCTGCTTAGCGTTTGGATTATTGAAAAAAAAACTAAAAAAATTAAGGATTGTGGGACTACATATTGATATTGCACAGTCCCTCATCAAAAACTCCTAAGATCGCGGTCGGATGCTGGAAGAATGATGACTTCACTGCTGTTACACCTCTGTTCGCTCATGTTTTATTTATTGGTACCTCTTTACGACACTACCCTGTGACATTCATGTTATTTCGTCTAGTTTGAAGTGGCTAAGTAGTGAAAACGGGTTTAGAAAATTAGCGTAGTGTAGGGAAACGTCCTGCTACACCCAGTGGCCTTCAGGTTGCATTGCATGATGTCCTAGTCGTAGGGCTGTGAACACGGCCCGCTAGAGTTTAACGTAGTGACATTGACGTGACTCGCATATTGTATAATTAAATAAACAAGCAAACATCCGCTCTCGGCATCAGACTGGGTGGTAGCGACCTTGCATGCAGAGCCTTTATTTTTTGGTAGAAAGTAAATATAAAAGAATAGCCCCTTTATTCTGCCTTAACAGAAAGAGTCAGTATTGGAAGGCAAACTTCAAGTCAGTTTATTAATGTGAAGCCTCATTGTAGTCTTCCCTCAGACTACAAAAACTACATCGTTTTCTGTGTCTACGATTTTTGTCAGGTTGATGTCCGACACTGTTGTCTTTAGCGATGGTTTGAAGCATTGTTCTGTTCATCATGGTCTAAAGAGGCTGTAAATATGTTTGAATGTCTTGCTTGTGTTTGGCTATTTATAAAGTGTGAGAAATGCAAGGTAAGCTGTGCTTCTGCTTAGTCACTTAAAAGACCATTTTTATTTAAACTATAATCTCACTTTGTCACGCATATTTAGAAGAAACTCAGCTTTCACTTTGTTTCATCTCCACACGCGTGTGCTGAATGTTCATGTTTAGCGTAAACGTCTTGCATATTTTGAACCATCGGGTCAGCAGTGAAACCAAAGAGGGTAACCGCAAAAGAAGGCCATAAAGTATTGTAAATACTGACTTTTGTTTTTGTACTTTTGTTGACAATAAAAGTGTACATTTTGAAGAAAATATCTGGATTTTTTTTTTCATGTGCAAAGATTTATAAAAAAAAAAAAAAAAAAATCACATATAGCAGATGTTAATACTGGCTTTTATAAAACATTTTTTTCCACAAGAACAGATCACGGGTTACATACATTACTGAAAGATGAAAATAATCTCAGAGAAAACTTTTAACAAAGTATAAATTAATTGCACACATCACTGGTTTTAAATGATCCACAAGGCATTTTCCAACAAACTAAAATCTCTCGTAAAAAGAAGAGGGGAAATGAACAGAAACCGTTCCCCCCGCAGACCTGTCGGAGGTCGTGTCCTCTTCCGCTAGAGGGTCCACTCAGTTCTCAGACTTTCAAGTGTAAGATGGAGAGCGAGACAAGTGCAAAAATGAAGTTTCAAGTTCAAGAGAAAACCTGATCGGGAGGAATGACAGCCAGTGGGAAAGATTCAAAGCAGGCCAGCTTCCATTCCCAGACTTCCCAAAAGGCCTTGAATGAAGTCGTCGCTTTAAATCTTCAGTTTGTGGGCATCACTATTACGACGCCATTAAAATGACTCGTACATGATAATCTGTGTGTTTTTTGGCTTGTTTTCTGGGTGCTAATACAAACGGTGCATGTCGAGTTCTTGTTTTTTTTTGTTTTTTTGCATATGGCGTCAGTGCAAGTAACCGAAAGAAGGGAATGGGAAAGGTTGAGGTGGCTTCCTCCTGCACTGCACTGAATCTAAAATAAGGGACCGATGCAGACATTCGGGTTTGTTTTATTCACGAGTAGACAGGCCCTTCTATTTACAGAAAATGAAACTACCATATTAGCCCTTGCTTGCTGACGCTGGAATGCACTCAGATGTCGAAAGCGACCGTTAAGAGTTGATAAAAAGCGGCTAACCTAAAAAAGCTGACAGAAAGAGAACCATGAACCTGATATTCGAAATCCATCTCTTTCTGCCTCAAACGGTCTGATCTGGTTAGTCTTGTTCACTGTGAAATAATGAGATAAAGGAGACATGGTCACACCGAGAGCCATTACTGTGAAATTCATGATACCCAAGAGGCCAGGAACGCGCGGGTGGATGCGTGTATATGTGTGTGTGGCAGGAAAGGAATGAACAGCCCGCAGACACTGGCAAACACAAACAGAAGCGCTGCTCTCATTTCCGTCCAGAGAAATACAAACGTCACTGCTTTGAAGGATGCAGCAAACCCACCCTGAAATGTGGATGGACACCTCCAAATATGCGAAATTCGATTTCAATTCCACTCTTGAACATCCCGAGCTGTAATGACGATGACCTGAGTACTGCAGATAAGCCACGTCACTGTAAACACAAGGCTTTTTTTTTTCATAGGATCCTGTCGTTACAAACGCAACGATCCTTTTGGCGAAAAAAGCACATTTTCGTCTTGTTTGCCGGGTGCGCTAAACGAAAGCAAGCGGAAGTCAGCCTGCGGTTTGTACACTCAAAAGTCAGTGGTAGTTTGAAATCGTATCGGCGTGGGTTACAGGCCCTGCCTGGGGGCGACTAGCGCGAACTCCCGCAAAATGTTCCGTGCCACGTCCACTTTGTTCTGCGCGATCATCAGCGCTCGTTTCACATCTTCGAATGAGTAGCCCTCGCCCATCAGCTTGGCGATCTTGGCGTCTACATTCTCCCGGGACGATTCTTGCGGTCTTCTGTGGATGTCTGGCGGGATGATCCTGGGAAGTGGTTTAGGAGGTCTCTCAGGTGCCCTGAAGCAATCTACGGCCACTGTAAACAGGAAACAAAGAGCGTTTAGTCAAAATGGGCCACTGAGAGTGGATGGTAGCAGGCCGCCTAAAAAGACTAGGAACACATTAAAAACCCATTACAGGCTAATAATTAATAATTCATAGAGAGCATTCAGCTCGATGGCTAATGGCTTCATTTAATAAACCTGCACAGCTATTATGTATTCAGAATAACACACTGTGCTCACAGCTGTTTTATCAGGAATTACAGGTATATTTTTGGCTCATTCTGGAAGTGTTAGCAATGTTGTTGTTTTTTTTTCAGCTCATAATATTAAACTACAGTGTATGAAAGGTTGACATTTATTGTGAATATAATAACAATACATCATAAAATGATTTTTTTATGATTTTTTAATTTTTTTCAAATAAGTCTCATATGCTCACTAAGGTCGCATTTATTTGATCAAAAATACAGTAAAAACAGTAATGATGTGAAATATTACAATTTAAAAGAACTCATTTATGTTTCTGTATTTTGTTTGAATAAGTTTTAAAATGTAATTTATGCATTTATTTGTATTTTTTATGCCTTTTTTTAACGCATTTATTTATATAATTTATGTATTTATTTGCCTGTGATGGCAAAGCTGGAGTCATTCCTCCAGTGTCACATGATCCTTCAGAAATCATACTAATATGCTGATTTGCTGCTCAAGAAACATTTGTTTTTATAATCAATGTTGAAAACAGTTGTGCTGCTTAATATTTTTTGTAGAAACCATGATGGGTTTTTTTTCAGAATTCTTTGATGAATACAGTTTTTTAAAAAACATTTATTTGAAATAGAAAGTTTTGTAATATTATAAACGTCTTTATTGTCACTTTTGGTCAATTTAATGCATCCTTGCTAAATAAAAATATCTATAAAAATTTACCAAAGCTTTTGAACAGTAGCATATACACTATTGATATAAATAAAAAATATTAAGGACACAAACTGTCACTGAAATGTCATTCAAACCTGTATGATTTCCTTTCTTCTGCTGAACACAAAGGAAGATATTTTGAAGAATGTCGGTAAACAGATATAGGAAATAATAGAAAAACAAATACTATGAAAGTCAGTGGGGTACATCTACTGTTTGGTTTCCGACATTCTTCAAAATATGTTCCTTTGTGTTCAGCAGTAGAAAGAAATTCATACAGGTTTGAAACAACTTAAGGGTGAGTAAATGATTACAATTTTCATTTTGAAGTGAACTAATCCTTTAAACTCTGTATTGACCAATCAGCATTCAAGACCAAAACTATTTGATTTATAACAGGCCTTATACAATGAGTAGTACCTGAGGTGGGCGGCAGTTGATCGTAGTCTTGAGGAGCCCTGAACGGCGTCTTCATGTTGTCTCCGGTTAGTCTCCGCACGGGGGGATTAGGAGCCGAGTTAATCAATGTGTCTATGAACGTGTCTGTGAATCACACTGATAATTAGACACCAATACAACCCCAAATACAGCAGTATTTGACATTTATACTACATTAATAGTCACAGATGTGTGGGATTTGGCCTCACCTGGGCTGAGCAGGAAGTGGTCGTGTCCAGACGAGGGGCGGGCAGGTCTGGGGTAGGGTGAGGAGGACGAGGGTTCTGTGAAACTGTTCCTGATGGGGGGAGGAGGAGGAGGAGGCTGGGACGGAGGAAGAGAGTTGAACGGGTCTTCCATTGGAGACGCTGGGAGAACAGAGAGAAAGAGAGAGTTGTTGAGTCATTCTACATGCCTCAGCAGTTCCTCTTCTCACCAACAGATGGAGCTAAAATATCATTCAGGCACGAATTGAACGCGTTCTGAATTTTTGTTGTTTATACATACTTTTATTCAGCAAGGATGCATTAAATTAAATAAGATTATTTAGTAAATAAGTTTACATTGATGCAAAAGATTTCTACTTCAAATAAATGTTTTTTGAACTTACTATTTATCAAAGAATCCTGAAAAATATTGTTTCTTGAACACCATATCAGCATATTATAAGGATTTCTGAAGGATCAAATGACACTGAAGACTGGAGTAATGATGCTGAAAATTCAGCTTTGCTAACACGGGAATAAATTACATTTTAAAATGTATTAAAAAAAGAAAAAGTATATTTGTATTTTTTATCAAATAATTGTAGACATGGATAATTACCAACCCCTTACCTTACTTGAAACAGAAATAGAGTTTATATTTTTGAGAAACAAGTCTTTATTTGGGGACACTGCATTATGGTTTTAATTATATGGCCAAAAGAATGGATTTTAGTTACTAAGCAATTGCATTACCGTAAGTTTATGACAGTAGTATGACTATGAATTAAACAAAGGCAAATTGATGTCTTCATGAATCTGTCTATATAAAAACAAACAAGCTAAAATCATGATAATATTATATTAACATCAAAAATTTATGGAAGTGAAGGTGAATGAATGTAAAAAAAGAAATTCATCTTAAGCGTCTGAATAGAAGCACCACACAAAGACACCTCAACTATGTAAAACAGCTCATATAATATAAGCTAATAATCAGATTTAGTGACTCAATAATGAATAAGGACTGCATTGGTGTTCGCGGCTCTAACTTAGTGCAATAGTAAAAGCAGAAACCAACAAATGAACACCACTGAACAGTCTGCTAATCAGGCAACCAATCAGATTGAGGCGCTGTGCCAACGGCTACCTTGAGGGGGCAGTAGAATGTCGTAGTCTGAGGGCGTCCTGTTGTGGAGGGGGCACTGTGTGGTGTGAGCCACACCCGAAATCAATGAACCAGAGTCAAACCCACCTGAGGAACACAACACAGAGTTATACTGACCTAAAAATGGCCTCAACCTCACAGTGAGTTAGCCATGTCAGCCAACTCTGGCTTCAACAACCACTGGCCGCCACATTAAAAAATGTATACTTTAGTCCCTGTTGCTACAAACTCCCACAATCACACTAAAAGATGGTCATGCAGAAAATGAAGATGACAAATGAGAGACTGTGTGTGTGTGTGTGTGTGTGTATTTTCTGTATATGTGTGTTCTCTCACCATGCTCTGGAGGTTTATGTTTCTTTGATTCTGTGGAGAGATCCGACAAGCCGTTTTCTAAAGCCCTTTATGAAAAGAAAACACATTAAAATGCGGACGGGACGTTAAAACAGTCATTGTTTCACTATCGTGTGCGTGTTTACCTGTTGGGGATGCGGAAGGGGATGCAGACGGGTGGCTGTGTGATGCAGACGGGATGCGATGATGGAATCTGATACTCGTCCTCCACTCTCTCCGTCAGACTCCGGTGGCTTGTGAAGGGGTTGGTGTGTCTGTAGATCACACAAAACTTATTACACAACATGCACAGGCACAAATGACACCAAGTAAGAACCACACAATCCCACGATGCTTCAGGCACACAGATAGATTGTTTTTCACACATGATTTTTACGTGTTCATCTAATGCATTGCAAAAGTAGTTGCCACAATGTTAGGGAACTTGTGAGTGGCTTGGGCATTCAAAACGGTTGATATGGAGCTCTAGATGGTTGCTAGGTGTAAAAAGATCCCACACTCTTTAACGTATTAAAAATACTCAGAACTTAAGCCACATCATAGCAAAGCAGTTTTGAGCATGTTGCTTTGTGGTTGCTAGAGTGTTTTTAGACTATGATATTTTGGTCTTTATATAGGACTAATTCCCTCCTTCAATGCAAGTTTGTGGGAACAGACCTTCAACTCAAACTGCATGATTTGAGACATGATTCATGTATGTACCATGGAAAGTTTGATACAAAGCCGAACAACTCCCTAACTCCAAATATGAATTACTGCATTAACAAATATGCAAAGAAAAACATCTCATGTGCTCCCAAATTACAGCAAAGTGTGGAATAACAATATGTAAATATTTACAGATGACAGCATTATAAGTGATGCCACAGCACTCGTGGAAAAAGGCTCTTTGACGGGAGATTTGGATGATGTTCTCTGCCTTCATGCTGACTCATTGAAACAAGCACTTGTTTAGTGTGTGAGCTGGTCGCTGTGAGATTAGCCAGTTTAATCACGTAATGCTCTAACTAAGACTCCCAGGCTGAGCTGAAGTAGGCAAATACGTCTAATATTTAAACAGAGGGGGAGAGAGGTTTACTAGCTCTTGCTGGGAAACGATGGGTGGTTTTCCAGCCAAACTTTGACTGCTACTGCAATGCACCATTAGAGGGCACTTTAGGCACTTCATCTCCCTGTGATGATGAAGCGATTCATTAAAAGATCTTTTTCAAGTGTTTCGAAGTGTTCCTTGTTTCCAAGACATCACGAGAGTGTTTATGGATGTACATTTGCCAAGTATTTAACAGAAGCCAACCATAGCAGTGTAAAAACACCTATGAGAGTGAGAGGGAGATGACAGATTCACAAGTTTTGCTCTCTTTGAGGAGGTGGAAAGTGCTCTCAACCATTCCAAGTGGTGTGTTTGTGTTTCTGTAAAGTAAACGTATGTTGATGTGTGTGATGCCCATCACAAAGAATCCAGTGTGCCCGGAGCCAGCAGAGAATATATATATATATATATATATATATATATATATATATATATATATATATATATATACAGTATATATATATTCTCCGCTCTGCTATATATATATATATATATATATATATATATATATATATATATATATATATATATATGTTGAGAATATATATATATATATATATACACACACACAATACAGTAATCTTAGCCTCTATAAACACTACTGACGCAGCTCTATGGACAGATACACCACATAGACACACAACACTATTCTTCAGGGCTCTAAACAACAGCCATTGTGGTTTCCAGAACTACTCGGTTTCATTTGTCAAAGCGGTGACAGAAACACAGTTTTTCTTGTAGCAGGAACTGCTGAGAGGAG